>NC_091315.1:125240-219956 GCF_038502225.1 Cherax quadricarinatus
GGTTGGTGGAGCATTTAAGATAGTGGAACCATCGTTTACTTTTTTCAGGAGGTCTGTAAGTTTCCCAGCTGCGTGTGGACGGGCTGCTTTGGGAATATGTGTGAGTGTCCTCGTACCTGTTGCTTTAATTGTTTCCAAGATATTGTCTGATGAGATGAGATCTATTGGAGTGGGTTCAGGTGCCTGAGTTGGCTCTGGATCAACACTTTCCACAGGAGGACATCCTGAACCAGGGCAACTACCGTGTCTGCGGAGGAAACCATTAGAGTTGAGACAACGAAGCTGCAAGCATGACCGACACTTGCCTCTCCTAGTATTGCCAGCTGTGCCATTTCTCTGGCTGCTTGCTTCCTCCTGGTTGGCATCCATCTGCTAGACTAGACAATAGGAGTGGAATATGACATGCTGGGTGGGTATGGTGCGTGGAAGGTAGTGAACTTGACCGTGGTGGCCTGGTGGAGTTTGAGGGGCTGGTGAGGGGCTGGGAGGGGAAGGGGAAAACTTCCCCTGGGAATTAGGTGGGGGAGGCGCAGGTTGTTGAGTGGGGTTATCCCGGGGAGTACAATACACATGGACTTGCACACTATATATTGTTCACACTGTCTTACAATACACATAACTTTATTTGTTTCCCATGTACACTATGAACAATGTGGGTATGGGCACTGCTGAACCAATGTGTTCACTCACCATCTAGTTACACATCCCGCCTCTTCCACCCACCCCCGTGACGTGGGGGAGGTGGCACTGACTGGTCACTCCCTCGTTAACATTAATCCCACATTGTTTTTCCATAACATATGCCTCTAAATAGTCCATGCATCGACACAATCATTTCGAAGTTAACTGGAAGTATGGTGCATGGTGCTGGATATAGATGTTTTTATAAGAGCTTTTCGAGGTTTGTATGTACGATATTCTTGGCCGGTACTCATACACAGTGTAGGCTTTATACTCCCCCACCCCTCCACTGGCCGTCTTCCTCACTACCACCACTCACTATATATATATATATATATATATATATATATATATATATATATATGTCGTGCCGAATAGGCAGAACTTGCGATCTTGGCTTAAATAGCAACGCTCATCTTGCCATATAGGACAAGTGAAAATTTGTGTATGCAATAATTTCGCCAAAATCATTCTGAACCTAACGAAAAAAATATATTTCACTGTGTTTGTTTAGTATTAAATTATTGTAAACAAATCTAAAATATATTTAGTTGGGTTAGGCTAAAATAAATTGTTCTTGTTATAATAAGGTTAGGTAAGTTTTCTAAGATTCTTTTGGTGCAAAATTAAAAATTTTTACATTAACATTAATGAAAAAAATATATCTTTAAACGTATAAGAGAAAATTTTAGAAAGGACTTAATTTTAAATGAGTTCTTGCTAATTGACCAGTTTTACATATTCGGCACGACATATATATATATATATATATATATATATATATATATATATATATATATATATATATATATATATATATATATATATATATATATATATATATATTCAACAAGTCGGCCGTCTCCCACCGAGGCAGGGTGACCCCAAAAGAAAGAAAATCCCCAAAATGAAAATACTTTCATCATCATTCAAAACTTTCACCTCACTCACACATAATCACTGTTTTTGCAGAGGTGCTCAGAATACAACAGTTTAGAAGTATATACGTATAAAGATACACAACATATCCCTCCAAACTGCCAATATCCCAAACCCCTCCTTTAGAGTGCAGGCATTGTACTTCCCATTTCCAGGACTCAAGTCCGGCTATATAAAAATAACCGGTTTCCCTGAATCCCTTCACTAAATATTACCCTGCTCACACTCCAACAGATCGTCAGGTCCCAAATACCATTCGTCTCCATTCACTCCTATCTAACACGCTCACGCACGCTTGCTGGAAGTCCAAGCCCCTCGCCCACAAAACCTCCTTTACCCCCTCCCTCCAACCTTTTCGAGGACGACCCCTACCCCGCCTTCCTTCCCCTACAGATTTATACGCTCTCCATGTCATTCTACTTTGATCCATTCTCTCTAAATGACCAAACCACCTCAACAACCCCTCTTCAGCCCTCTGACTAATACTTTTATTAACTCCACACCTTCTCCTAATTTCCACACTCCGAATTTTCTGCATAATATTTACACCACACATTGCCCTTAGACAGGACATCTCCACTGCCTCCAACCGCCTCCTCGCTGCAGCATTTACAACCCAAGCTTCACACCCATATAAGAGTGTTGGTACTACTATACTTTCATACATTCCCTTCTTTGCCTCCATAGATAACATTTTTTGTCTCCACATATACCTCAATGCACCACTCACCTTTTTTCCTTCATCAATTCTATGATTAACCTCATCCTTCATAAATCCATCCGCTGACACGTCAACTCCCAAATATCTGAAAACATTCACTTCTTCCATACTCCTCCTCCCCAATTTGATATCCAATTTTTCTTTATCTAAATCATTTGATACCCTCATCACCTTACTCTTTTCTATGTTCACTTTCAACTTTCTACCTTTACACACACTCCCAAATTCGTCCACTAACCTTTGCAATTTTTCTTTAGAATCTCCCATAAGCACAGTATCATCAGCAAAAAGTAACTGTGTCAATTCCCATTTTGTATTTGATTCCCCATAATTTAATCCCACCCCTCTCCCGAACACCCTAGCATTTACTTCTTTTACAACCCCATCTATAAATATATTAAACAACCATGGTGACATTACACATCCCTGTCTAAGACCTACTTTTACCGGGAAGTAGTCTCCCTCTCTTCTACACACCCTAACCTGAGCCTCACTATCCTCATAAAAACTCTTTACAGCATTTAGTAACTTACCACCTATTCCATATACTTGCAACATCTGCCACATTGCTCCCCTATCCACTCTATCATATGCCTTTTCTAAATCCATAAATGCAATAAAAACTTCCCTACCTTTATCTAAATACTGTTCACATATATGCTTCAATGTAAACACTTGATCTACACATCCCCTACCCACTCTAAAACCTCCTTGCTCATCCGCAATCCTACATTCTGTCTTACCTCTAATTCTTTCAATAATAACCCTACCGTACACTTTTCCTGGTATACTCAGTAAACTTATTCCTCTATAATTTTTACAATCTCTTTTGTCCCCCTTCCCTTTATATAAAGGGACTATACATGCTCTCTGCCAATCCCTAGGTACCTTCCCCTCTTTCATACATTTATTAAACAAAAATACCAACCACTCCAACACTATATCCCCCCCTGCTTTTAACATTTCTGTCATGATCCCGTCAGTTCCAGCTGCTTTACCCCCTTTCATTCTACGTAATGCCTCACGCACCTCCCCCACACTCACATCCTGCTCTTCTTCACTCCTAAAAGATGGTATACCTCCCTGGCCAGTGCATGAAATTACCGCCTCCCTTTCTTCGTCGACATTTAAAAGTTCCTCAAAATATTCTCGCCATCTACCCAAAACCTCCATCTCCCCATCTACTAACTCCCCTACTCTGTTTTTAACTGACAAATCCATTTGTTCCCTAGGCTTTCTTAACTTGTTTAACTCACTCCAAATTTTTTTCTTATTTTCATTAAAATTTCTTGACAGTGCCTCTCCCACTCTATCATCTGCTCTCCTTTTGCACTCTCTCACCACTCTCTTCACCTTTCTTTTACTCTCCATATACTCTACTCTTCTTATAACACTTCTGCTTTGTAAAAACCTCTCATAAGCTACCTTTTTCTCTTTTATCACACCCTTTACTTCATCATTCCACCAATCACTCCTCTTTCCTCCTGCACCCACCCTCCTATAACCACAAACTTCTGCCCCACATTCTAATACTGCATTTTTAAAACTATTCCAACCCTCTTCAACCCCCCCCCCCACTACTCATACTTGCACCAGCCCACCTTTCTGCCAATAGTTGCTTATATCTCACCCGAACTTCCTCCTCCCTTAGTTTATACACTTTCACCTCCCTCTTACTTGTTGTTGCCATTTTCCTCTTATCCCATCTACCTCTTACTCTAACTGTAGCTACAACTAAATAATGATCCGATATATCAGTTGCCCCTCTATAAACGTGTACATCCTGGAGCCTACCCATCAACCTTTTATCCACCAATACATAATCTAACAAACTACTTTCATTACGTGCTATATCATACCTTGTATATTTATTTATCCTCTTTTTCATAAAATATGTATTACTTATTACCAAACCTCTTTCTACACATAGCTCAATTAAAGGCTCCCCATTTTCATTTACCCCTGGCACCCCAAATTTACCTACTACTCCCTCCACAACATTTTTACCCACTTTAGCATTGAAATCCCCAACCACAAGTACTCTCACACTTGGTTCAAAACTCCCCACGCATTCACTCAACATTTCCCAAAATCTCTCTCTCTCCTCTACACTTCTCTCTTCTCCAGGTGCATATACGCTTACTATAACCCACTTTTCACATCCAACCTTTATTTTACTCCACATAATCCTTGAATTAATACATTTATAGTCCCTCTTTTCCTGCCATAGCTTATCCTTCAACATTATTGCTACTCCTTCTTTAGCTCTAACTCTATTTGAAACCCCTGACCTAATCCCATTTATTCCTCTCCACTGAAACTCTCCCACCCCCTTCAGCTTTGTTTCACTTAAAGCCAGGACATCCAGCTTCTTCTCATTCATAACATCCACAATCATCTCTTTCTTATCATTCGCACAACATCCACGCACATTCAGACTTCCCACTTTGACAATTTTTTCTTCTTATTCTTTTTAGTAATTATTACAGGAAAAGGGGTTACTAGCCCATTGTTCCCGGCATTTTAGTTGACTTTTACAACACGCATGGCTTACGGAGGAAAGATTCTTATTCCACTTCCCCATGGATATAAAAGGAAAAGTAATAAGAACAAGAACTATTAAGATAAAATCAAAGAAAACTCAGATGAGTGTGTATAAATAAACGTGTACATGTATGTGTAGTGTGACCTAAGTGTAAGTAGAAGTAGCAAGACGTACCTGTAATCTTGCATATTTATGAGACAGACAAAAGACACCAGCAATCCTACCATCATGTAAAACAATTACAGGCTTTCGTTTTACACTCACTTGGCAGGACGGTAGTACCTCCCTGGGTGGCTGCTGTCTACCAACCTACTATACACATACATATACACATACATATATATATATATATATATATATATATATATATATATATATATATGACTCATCCTTGAGAGAGACAAACACCGGGAATCCTCCAGACGGAGCTTGACTTAACCTTGAGGGATACGAAAGATTTCCTGCGTCATTTCCAATATATCCTAAAATACCACTTTCTGCTTCTTAGAATAAGATAAGATTTCATTCAGATTTTTAACCCCGGAGGGTTAGCCACCCAGGATAACCCAAGAAAGTCAGTGCGTCATCGAGGACTGTCTAACTTATTTCCATTGTGGTCCTTAATCTTGTCCCCCCAGGATGCCACCCACACCAGTCGACTAACACGCAGGTACCTATTTGCTGCTAGGTGAACAGAACAACAGGTGTAAGGAAACGTGTCGAAATGTTTCCACCCGCCGGGAATCGAACCCGGGCCCTCCGTGTGTGAAGCGGGAGCTTTAGCCACAAGGCCACCTGTATAAATATACATCCATACATACATGTACACATACGTGTGTGCGTCTTCGTGAGAGGTTTGCGGAGAGAACATGTGTAGCAGCACTTGTCAATAGACAGAAAAATATTGATACTGGAACATAAGGAATTTAACAACAGACCGGCAGTCTCCCCCCAAGATAAGATGACCCGACAAAGAAAATGCTTTCTTTGTTACTCATTCAAATAATGTCTTGGTAGATGAAAGCCGACATCACAGTTCAGATGACTTTTCACACCGCAACACTCTCACCACCTGCTTCAGAGTGCAGATTCTGTGCTTCTTACATCCAGGACTCAAGTCTAGCCAACTAGTTTCCCTGATTCACTTCATGGTAGCTTACTTACACTCCAACAGTGTGTGTGTGTGTGTGTGTGTGTGTGTGTGTGTGTGTGTACTCACCTAATTGTGGTTGCAAGGGTCGAGTTACAGTTCCTGACCCTGCCTCTTCGCTGGTCGCCACTAGGTCAACTCTCTCTCTGCTCCTCTAGCTTCATCATACCTCTTCTTAAAGTATGTATGGATACTGCCTCCACTACATCTCTCCAGACTGTTGCACTTCCTGACAACTCTATGACTGAAGAAATACTTCCTAACATCCATTTGACTCATCTGAGTTTTCAACTTCCAATTGTGACCCCTTGTTTTTGTGTCCCATTTCTGGAACATCCTGTCTCTGTCCACTTTGTCAATTCCTCGCAGTATTTTGTATGTCGTTGTCATGTCTCCCCTAATCCACCTGTCCTCCAGTTTCGTCTGACTGATTTCCCTTAACCTGTAACTAGTCTTGTTGCAAACATTTACACTTTCCCTAATTTTTTGACGTGCTTGACCAGGTGTGGGTTCCAAACTGGTACTGTATACTCTAGTATGGGCCTGACGTACACGTTGTACAGAGTCTTGAACAATTCCTTACTGAAACATCGGAATGTTGTTCTCAGGTTTGACAGGCGCCCATATGCTGCAGCAGTTATCTAGTTGGCGTGCTCCTCAGGAGATGTGCTCGGTATTATACTCACCCTAAGATTTTTTCCTTGAGTGAGGTTTGCAGTCTTTGGCCACATATCCTATACTCCGTCTGCGGTCTTCTTTGCCCTTCCCCGATCTTCACGACTTTGCATTTGGCAGGGTTAAATTCGAGGAGCCAATTACCAGACCATTCTTCCAGGCTGCTCCAATCTCTTTGTATTCGTGCCTGATCTTCATCCAATTTAATTCTCCTCATCAACTTCGCATCATCTGCAAACAGGAACACTTCTGAGTCTATTCCTTCCGTCATGCCATTCACATATACCAAAAACAGCACTGGTCCTAGGACTGACCCCTATGGAACTCCGCTAGTCACAGGCGCCCACTGTGATACCTCGTCAAGTGTGTGTTTGTGATCTCGTGTGTGCATGTTTCAGTGAGTTTGTGGGCGAGATTGTGTGAGTTTATGTGCGTGTGTGTGTGCGTATGCGTGTACGACAGAGGGAGAGGTATATGAGACGAAGGATTTGATGGAAAGTATAGGAGACAGTAATTGAATGAGCAAATACGATTGAGTGTGTTAGTGAGCAAGAAATTGAGGAAAAAAGTGACCGAGTAAGAGACCTCTTCAGGAAATTAGTGTAAACAAGCAGACAGATAAACAATCAAAAACAAACAAGCAAGTGGAAGGCAAGAGTGTTTACCTTCCTACACCTGCAACCTTCAGTGTTTACCTTCCTACACTGGCAACCTTCAGTGTTTACCTTCCTACACTGGCAACCTTCAGTGTTTACCTTCCTACACTGGCAACCTTCAGTGTTTACCTTCCTACACTGGCAACCTTCAGTGTTTACCTTCCTACACTGGCAACCTTCAGTGTTTACCTTCCTACACTGGCAACCTTCAGTGTTTACCTTCCTACACTGGCAACCTTCAGTGAGTGGAAAATACCACGAAACTGCTTGACCAACCTCAGCCCCCTCCCGCATCACTGTTACCACTGAACCGTCATGGCTGCTAACCCTCCCACTGTTACCACTGGACCGTCATGGCTGCTAACCCTCCCACTGTTACCACTGGACCGTCATGGCTGCTAACCTTTCCACTGTTACCACTGGACCGTCATGGCTGCTAACCCTCCCACTGTTACCACTGGACCGTCACGGCTGCTAACCCTCCCACTGTTACCACTGGACCGTCATGGCTGCTAACCTTACCACTGTTACCACTGGACCGTCATGGCTGTTAACCTTCCCACTGTTACCACTGGACCGTCATGACTGCTAACCCTCCCACTGTTACCACTGGACCGTCATGACTGCTAACCTTCCCACTGTTACCACTGGACCGTCATGACTGCTAACCCTCCCACTGTTACCACTGGACCGTCATGGCTGCTAACCCTCCCACTGTTACCACTTGACCGTCACGAATGCTAACCCTCCCACTGTTACCACTGGACCGTCATGGCTGCTAACCCTCCCACTGTTACCACTGGACCGTCACGGCTGCTAACCCTCCCACTGTTACCACTGGACCGTCATGGCTGCTAACCTTACCACTGTTACCACTGGACCGTCATGGCTGTTAACCTTCCCACTGTTACCACTGGACCGTCATGACTGCTAACCCTCCCACTGTTACCACTGGACCGTCATGACTGCTAACCTTCCCACTGTTACCACTGGACCGTCATGACTGCTAACCCTCCCACTGTTACCACTGGACCGTCATGGCTGCTAACCCTCCCACTGTTACCACTTGACCGTCACGAATGCTAACCCTCCCACTGTTACCACTGGACCGTCATGACTGCTAACCCTCCCACTGTTACCACTGGACCGTCATAACTGCTAACCCTCCCACTGTTACCACTCGACCGTCATAACTGCTAACCCTTCCACTGTTACCACTGGACCGTCATGACTGCTAACCATCCCACTGTTACCACTGGACTGTCATGACTGCTAACCCTCACACTGTTACCACTAGACCGTCATAACTGCTAACCCTCCCACTGTTATCACTAGACCGTCATAACTGCTAACCCTCCCACTGTTACCACTGGACCGTCATAACTGCTAACCCTCCCACTGTTACCACTGGACCGTCACGGCTGCTAACCTTCCCACTGTTACCACTGGACCGTCATGGCTGCTAACCTTTCCACTGTTACCACTGGACCGTCATGGCTGCTAACCCTCCCACTGTTACCACTGGACCGACATGGCTGCTAACCCTCCCACTGTTACCACTGGACCGTCATGGCTGCTAACCTTTCCACTGTTACCACTGGACCGTCATGGCTGCTAACCCTCCCACTGTTACCACTGGACCGTCACGGCTGCTAACCCTCCCACTGTTACCACTGGACCGTCATGGCTGCTAACCTTACCACTGTTACCACTGGACCGTCATGGCTGTTAACCTTCCCACTGTTACCACGGGACCGTCATGACTGCTAACCCTCCCACTGTTACCACTGGACCGTCATGACTGCTAACCTTCCCACTGTTACCACTGGACCGTCATGACTGCTAACCCTCCCACTGTTACCACTGGACCGTCATGGCTGCTAACCCTCCCACTGTTACCACTTGACCGTCACGAATGCTAACCCTCCCACTGTTACCACTGGACCGTCATGACTGCTAACCCTCCCACTGTTACCACTGGACCGTCATAACTGCTAACCCTCCCACTGTTACCACTCGACCGTCATAACTGCTAACCCTTCCACTGTTACCACTGGACCGTCATGACTGCTAACCCTCCCACTGTTACCACTGGACCGTCATGACTGCTAACCCTCACACTGTTACCACTAGACCGTCATAACTGCTAACCCTCCCACTGTTATCACTAGACCGTCATAACTGCTAACCCTCCCACTGTTACCACTGGACCGTCATAACTGCTAACCCTCCCACTGTTACCACTGGACCGTCACGGCTGCTAACCCTCCCACTGTTACCACTGGACCGTCATGGCTGCTAACCTTTCCACTGTTACCACTGGACCGTCATGGCTGCTAACCCTCCCACTGTTACCACTGGACCGTCACGGCTGCTAACCCTCCCACTGTTACCACTGGACCGTCATGGCTGCTAACCTTACCACTGTTACCACTGGACCGTCATGGCTGTTAACCTTCCCACTGTTACCACTGGACCGTCATGACTGCTAACCCTCCCACTGTTACCACTGGACCGTCATGACTGCTAACCTTCCCACTGTTACCACTGGACCGTCATGACTGCTAACCCTCCCACTGTTACCACTGGACCGTCATGGCTGCTAACCCTCCCACTGTTACCACTTGACCGTCACGAATGCTAACCCTCCCACTGTTACCACTGGACCGTCATGACTGCTAACCCTCCCACTGTTACCACTGGACCGTCATAACTGCTAACCCTCCCACTGTTACCACTCGACCGTCATAACTGCTAACCCTTCCACTGTTACCACTGGACCGTCATGACTGCTAACCCTCCCACTGTTACCACTGGACCGTCATGACTGCTAACCCTCACACTGTTACCACTAGACCGTCATAACTGCTAACCCTCCCACTGTTATCACTAGACCGTCATAACTGCTAACCCTCCCACTGTTACCACTGGACCGTCATAACTGCTAACCCTCCCACTGTTACCACTGGACCGTCACGGCTGCTAACCCTCCCACTGTTACCACTGGACCGTCATGGCTGCTAACCTTTCCACTGTTACCACTGGACCGTCATGGCTGCTAACCCTCCCACTGTTACCACTGGACCGTCACGGCTGCTAACCCTCCCACTGTTACCACTGGACCGTCATGGCTGCTAACCTTACCACTGTTACCACTGGACCGTCATGGCTGTTAACCTTCCCACTGTTACCACTGGACCGTCATGACTGCTAACCCTCCCACTGTTACCACTGGACCGTCATGACTGCTAACCTTCCCACTGTTACCACTGGACCGTCATGACTGCTAACCCTCCCACTGTTACCACTGGACCGTCATGGCTGCTAACCCTCCCACTGTTACCACTTGACCGTCACGAATGCTAACCCTCCCACTGTTACCACTGGACCGTCATGACTGCTAACCCTCCCACTGTTACCACTGGACCGTCATAACTGCTAACCCTCCCACTGTTACCACTCGACCGTCATAACTGCTAACCCTTCCACTGTTACCACTGGACCGTCATGACTGCTAACCCTCCCACTGTTACCACTGGACCGTCATGACTGCTAACCCTCACACTGTTACCACTAGACCGTCATAACTGCTAACCCTCCCACTGTTATCACTAGACCGTCATAACTGCTAACCCTCCCACTGTTACCACTGGACCGTCATAACTGCTAACCCTCCCACTGTTACCACTGGACCGTCATGACTGCTAACCCTCCCACTATTAACACTGGACCGTCATAACTGCTAACCCTCCCACTGTTACCGCTGGACCGCCATGACTGCTAACCCTCGCACTGTTACCACTGGACCGTCATAACTGCTAACCCTCCCACTGTTACCACTGGACCGTCATGACTGCTAATCCTCCCACTGTTACCACTGGACCATCATGACTGCTAACCCTCCCATTGTTACCACTGGACCGTCATGACTGCTAACCCTCCCACTGTTAGCACTGGATCACCATGACTGCTAACTCTCCCACTGTTACCACTGGACCGTCATGACTGCTAACCCTCCCACTGTTACCACTGGACTGTCATAACTGCTAACCCTCCCACTGTTACCACTGGACCACCACGACTACTAATCCTCCCACTGCTACCACTGGACCATCATGACTGCTAACCCTCCCACTGTTAACACTGGACCATCATGACTGCTAACCCTCCCACTGTTACCTCTGCACCACCATGACTGCTAACCCTCCCAATGTTACCACTGGACAGTCATAACTGCTAACCCTCCCACTGTTTCCACTGGACCCCCATGACTGCTAATCCTCCCAATGTTACCACTGGACCGTCGTAACTGCTAACCCTCCCACTGTTACCACTGGACCGTCATGACTGCTAATCCTCCCACTGTTACCACTGGACCGTCATGAGTGCTAATCCTCCCACTGTTACCACTGCACCGTCATGAGTCCTAACCCTCCCACTGATACTACTGAACCGTCATAACTGCTAACCCTCCCACTGTTACCACTGGACCACCATGACTGCTAACCCTCCCACTGTGACCACTGGGCCGTCATGACTGCTAACCCTCCCACTGTTACCACTGGACCGTCATGACTGCTAACCCTCCCACTGTTGCCACTGGACCGTCATGAGTCCTAACCCTCCCACTGTTACCACTGGACCGTCATAGCTGCTAACCCTCCCACTGTTACTGCTGGACCACCATAACTGCTAACCCTCCCACTGTTATCGCTGGACCACCATAATTGCTAACCCTCCCACTGTTACCACTGGACCGTCATAGCTGCTAACCCTCCCACTGTTACTGCTGGACCGTGATAACTGCTAACCCTCATACTGTTACCACTGGACCACCATAACTGCTAACCCTCCCACTGTTACCGCTGGACCACCATAACTGCTAACCCTCCCACTGTTACCGCTGGACCACCATAACTGCTAACCCTCCCACTGTTACCACTGGACCGTCATAACTGCTAACCCTCCCACTGTTACCACTGGACCGTCATGACTGCTAACCCTCCCACTGTTACCACTGGACCACCATAACTGCTAACCCTCCCACTGTTACCACTGGACCACCATAACTGCTAACCCTCCCACTGTTACCACTGGACCTCCATAACTGCTAACCCTCCCACTGTTACCACTCTACCGTCATGACTGCTAACCCTCCCACTGTTACCACTTGACCACAATGACTGCTAACCCTCCCACTGTTACCACTGGACCGTCATGAGTGCTGACCCTCCCACTGTTACCACTGGACCGTCGTGAGTCCTAACCCTCCCACTGATACTACTGAACCGTCATAACTGCTAACCCTCCCACTGTTACCGCTGGACCACCATAACTGCTAACCCTCCCACTGTTACCACTGGACCGTCATAACTGCTAACCCTCCCACTGTTACCACTGGACCGTCATGACTGCTAACCCTCCCACTGTTACCACTGGACCACCATAACTGCTAACCCTCCCACTGTTACCACTGGACCACCATAACTGCTAACCCTCCCACTGTTACCACTGGACCACCATAACTGCTAACCCTCCCACTGTTACCACTCGACCGTCATGACTGCTGACCCTCCCACTGTTACCACTGGACCACTATGACTGCTAACCCTCCCACTGTTACCACTGGACCGTCATGAGTGCTGACCCTCCCACTGTTACCACTGGACCGTCATGAGTCCTAACCCTCCCACTGATACTACTGAACCGTCATAACTGCTAACCCTCCCACTGTTACCACTGGACCACCATGACTGCTAACCCTCCCACTGTGACCACTGGGCCGTCATGACTGCTAACCCTCCCACTGTTACCACTGGACCGTCATGACTGCTAACCCTCCCACTGTTGCCACTGGACCGTCATGAGTCCTAACCCTCCCACTGTTACCACTGGACCGTCATAGCTGCTAACCCTCCCTCTGTTACTGCTGGACCACCATAACTGCTAACCCTCATAGTGTTACCACTGGACCGTCATAGCTGCTAACCCTCCCACTGTTACTGCTGGACCACCATAACTGCTAACCCTCCCACTGTTATCGCTGGACCACCATAATTGCTAACCCTCCCCCTGTTACCACTGGACCGTCATAGCTGCTAACCCTCCCACTGTTACTGCTGGACCGTGATAACTGCTAACCCTCATACTGTTACCACTGGACCACCATAACTGCTAACCCTCCCACTGTTACCGCTGGACCACCATAACTGCTAACCCTCCCACTGTTACCGCTGGACCACCATAACTGCTAACCCTCCCACTGTTACCACTGGACCGTCATGACTGCTAACCCTCCCACTTTTACCACTGGACCACCATAACTGCTAACCCTCCCACTGTTACCACTGGACCACCGTAACTGCTAACCCTCCCACTGTTACCATTGGACCACCATAACTGCTAACCCTCCCACTGTTACCACTGGACCACCATAACTGCTAACCCTCCCACTGATACTACTGAACTGTCATAACTGCTAACCCTCCCACTGTTACCACTGGACCGTCATAACTGCTAACCCTCCCACTGTTACCACTGGACCGTCATGACTGCCAACCCTCCCACTGTTACCACTGGACCACCATAACTGCTAACCCTCCCACTGATACTACTGAACTGTCATAACTGCTAACCCTCCCACTGTTACCACTGGACCACCATAACTGCTAACCCTCCCACTGTTACCACTGGACCATCATGACTGCTAACCCTCCCACTTTTACCACTGGACCACCATAACTGCTAACCCTCCCACTGTTACCACTGGACCACCGTAACTGCTAACCCTCCCACTGTTACCATTGGACCACCATAACTGCTAACCCTATCACTGTTACCACTGGACCACCATAACTGCTAACCCTCCCACTGATACTACTGAACTGTCATAACTGCTAACCCTCCCACTGTTACCACTGGACCGTCATAACTGCTAACCCTCCCACTGTTACCACTGGACCGTCATGACTGCCAACCCTCCCACTGTTACCACTGGACCACCATAACTGCTAACCCTCCCACTGTTACCACTGGACCACCATAACTGCTAACCCTCCCACTGATACTACTGAACTGTCATAACTGCTAACCCTCCCACTGTTACCACTGGACCGTCATAACTGGTAACCCTCCCACTGTTACCACTGGACCGTCATGACTGCTAACCCTCCCACTGTTACCACTGGACCACCATAACTGCTAACCCTCCCACTGTTACCACTGGACCACCATAACTGCTAACCCTCCCACTGTTACCACTGGACCACCATAACTGCTAACCCTCCCACTGTTACCACTGGACCACCATAACTGCTAACCCTCCCACTGTTACCACTGGACCACCATATCTGCTAACCCTCCCACTGTTACCACTGGATCACCATAACTGCTAACTCTCCCACTGTTACCACTGGACCACCATAACTGCTAACCCTCCCACTGTTACCACTCTACCGTCATGACTGCTAACCCTCCCACTGCTACCACTGGACCACCATGACTGCTAACCCTCCCACTGTTACCACTGGCCGTCATGACTGCTAACCCTCCCACTGTTACAACTGGACCGTCATGAGTCCTAACCCTCCCACTGTTACCATTGGACCGTCATAACTGGTAACCCTCCCACTGTTACCACTGGACCGTCATGACTGCTAACCCTCCCACTGTTACCACTGGACCACCATAACTGCTAACCCTCCCACTGTTACCACTGGACCACCATAACTGCTAACCCTCCCACTGTTACCACTGGACCACCATAACTGCTAACCCTCCCACTGTTACCACTGGACCACCATAACTGCTAACCCTCCCACTGTTACCACTGGACCACCATAACTGCTAACCCTCCCACTGTTACCACTGGACCACCATAACTGCTAACCCTCCCACTGTTACCACTGGACCACCATAACTGCTAACCCTCCCACTGTTACCACTCGACCGTCATGACTGCTAACCCTCCCACTGTTACCACTGTTACCACTGTTACCACTGTTACCACTGTTACCACATGACTGCTCACGCTCCGTTGGGAAGATTTTGCAGCATTTGTTCCTGGCTGGAACAATTAATAAATATTGATTAAATAACTGAGTATCGTAGGCAATACTATATGTGTTAAGTTTAGCAACACATTAATGTTATTTGCAACACATTAATGTTATTTGCAACACATTAGTGTTATTTGCAACACATTAATGTTATTTGCAACACATTAATGTTATTTGCAACACATTAGTGTTATTTGCAACACATTAATGTTATTTGCAACACATTAATGTTATTTGCAACACATTAATGTTATTTGCAACACATTAATGTTATTTGCAACACATTACCTGGAGTTTACCTGGAGAGAGTTCCGGGGGTCAACGCCCCCGCGGCCCGGTCTGTGACCAGACCTCCTGGTGGATCAGAGCCTGATCAACCAGGCTGTTACTGCTGGCTGCACGCAAACCAACGTACGAGCCACAGCCCGGCTGGTCAGGAACCGACTTTAGGTGCTTGTCCAGTGCCAGCTTGAAGACTGCCAGGGGTCTGTTGGTAATCCCCCTTATGTATGCTGGGAGGCAGTTGAACAGTCTCGGGCCCCTGACACTTATTGTATGGTCTCTTAACGTGCTAGTGACACCCCTGCTTTTCATTGGGGGGATGTTGCATCGTCTGCCAAGTCTTTTGCTTTCGTAGTGAGTGATTTTCGTGTGCAAGTTCGGTACTAGTCCCTCTAGGATTTTCCAGGTGTATATAATCATGTATCTCTCCCGCCTGCGTTCCAGGGAATACAGGTTTAGGAACCTCAAGCGCTCCTAGTAATTGAGGTGTTTTATCTCCGTTATGCGCGCCGTGAAGGTTCTCTGTACATTTTCTAGGTCAGCAATTTCACCTGCCTTGAAAGGTGCTGTTAGTGTGCAGCAATATTCCAGCCTAGATAGAACAAGTGACCTGAAGAGTGTCATCATGGGCTTGGCATCCCTAGTTTTGAAGGTTCTCATTATCCATCCTGTCATTTTTCTAGCAGATGCGATTGATACAATGTTATGGTCCTTGAAGGTGAGATCCTCCGACATGATCACTCCCAGGTCTTTGACGTTGGTGTTTCGCTCTATTTTGTGGCCAGAATTTGTTTTGTACTCTGATGAAGATTTAATTTCCTCGTGTTTACCATATCTGAGTAATTGAAATTTCTCATCGTTGAACTTCATATTGTTTTCTGCAGCCCACTGAAAGATTTGGTTGATGTCCGCCTGGAGCCTTGCAGTGTCTGCAATGGAAGACACTGTCATGCAGATTCGGGTGTCATCTGCAAAGGAAGACACGGTGCTGTGGCTGACATCCTTGTCTATGTCAGATATGAGGATGAGGAACAAGATGGGAGCGAGTACTGTGCCTTGTGGAACAGAGCTTTTCACCGTAGCTGCCTCGGACTTTACTCTGTTGACGACTACTCTCTGTGTTCTGTTAGTGAGGAAATTATAGATCCATCGACCGACTTTTCCTGTTATTCCTTTAGCACGCATTTTGTGCGCTATTACGCCATGGTCACACTTGTCGAAGGCTTTTGCAAAGTCTGTATATATTACATCTGCATTCTTTTTGTCTTCTAGTGCATCTAGGACCTTGTCGTAGTGATCCAATAGTTGAGACAGACAGGAGCGACCTGTTCTAAACCCATGTTGCCCTGGGTTGTGTAACTGATGGGTTTCTAGATGGGTGGTGATCTTGCTTCTTAGGACCCTTTCAAAGATTTTTATGATATGGGATGTTAGTGCTATCGGTCTGTAGTTCTTTGCTGTTGCTTTACTGCCCCCTTTGTGGAGTGGGGCTATGTCTGTTGTTTTTAGTAACTGTGGGATGACCCCCGTGTCCATGCTCCCTCTCCATAGGATGGTAAAGGCTCGTGATAGGGGCTTCTTGCACCAGGCCTCGTGGTGGATCAGGGTCTGATCAACCAGGCTGTTACTGCTGGCCGCACGCAAACTGACGTACGAACCACAGCCCGGCTGGTCAGGTACTGACTTTAGGTGCCTGTCCAGTGCCTTCTTGAAGACAGCCAGGGGTCTATTGGTAATCCCCCTTATGTATGCTGGGAGGCAGTTGAACAGTCTTGGGCCCCGGACACTTATTGTGTTGTCTCTCAGTGTACTCGTGGCGCCCCTGCTTTTCATTGGGGGAATGTTGCATCTCCTGCCGAGTCTTTTGCTTTCATAGGGAGTGATTTTCGTGTGCAAGTTTGGTACTAATCCCTCTAGGATTTTCCAAGTGTATATTATCATGTATCTCTCTCGCCTGCGTTCCAGGGAATACAAATCAAGGGACTTCAACCGTTCCCAGTAATTTAGGTGCCTTATCGTACTTATGTGTGCCGTGAAAGTTCTTTGTACACTCTCCAGGTCAGCAATTCTGCCTGCCTTGAAGGGGGCAGTTAGTGTACAGCAGTATTCCAGCCCAGAGAGAGAACAAGCGATTTGAATAGAATCATCATGGGCTTGGTGTCCCTAGTTTTGAATGTTCTCATTATCCATCTTATCATTTTCCTAAGATATGCGGTAGATACATTGTTGTGGTCTTTGAAGGTGAGATCCTCTGACATTATCACTCCCAGGTCCTTCACATTACTTTTTCGCTCTATTGTATGGTTTTAATTTGTCTTATATCCTGATACAGTTTTAATTTCCTCAAATTTTTCATATATGAGTAGCTGAAATTTCTCTTCATTGAACTTCATGCTGTTTTGAGTGGCCCATTTGAAGATTCGGTTTATGTCTGCTTGGTGTCTTCGATGGAGGTCACTGTCATGGCAATCCGGGTGTCACCCGCAAAGGAAGACACGGAGCTATGGCTTACATCTCTGTCTATGTCGGATATGAGGATGAGGAATAGAATGGGAGCGAGTACTGTGCCTTGTGGAACAGAGCTTTTCACCGGAGCTGCCTCAGACTTTACTCTGTTTACTATTACTCTTTGTGTTCTATTTGTCAGGAAGTTATAGATCCATCTACCAACTTTTCCTGTTATTCCTTTATCACGCATTTTGTGCGCTATTACACCATGGTCACACTTGTCGAAGGCTTTTGCAAAGTCTGTGTATACTACATCTGTATTTTGTTTATCCTCTACAGCATCCAGGACCTTGTCATAGTGGTCCAGTAGCTGGGACAGGCAGGAACGACCTGCTCTAAACCCGTGTTGCCCTGGGTTGTGTAACTGATGGGTATCTAGGTGGTTGGCGATCTTGCTTCTTAGAACCCTTTCAAAGATTTTTATGATATGGGATGTTAGTGCTATCGGTCTGTAGTTCTTTGCAATTGCTTTACTGCCACCTTTGTAGAGTGGGGCTATGTCTGTTGTTTTTAGTGAGTGTGGGATGACCCCTGTGTCCATGCTCCCTCTCCATAGAATGCTGAAGGCACATGACAGGGGCTTCTTGCAGTTCTTGATGAACACGGAGTTCCATGAGTCTGGGCCTGGGGCAGAGTGCATGGGCATGTCATTTATTGCCTTTTCAAAGTCTTGTGGTGTTAGGATAATATCCGAGATTTTTGAGATGACCAAATTTTGGGTCTCGTTCATAAAGAATTCATTTGGATTGTCGACCCTTAGTCTGGGTAGCGGCTCGCTGAACACTGAGTCGTATTGGGACTTTAGTATCTCACTCATTTCTTGGCTGTCATTTTGTGTATGTCCCATCTCGCCTAAGCAGGGGCCCAGTACTGGATGTCCTTTTTCCCTTAGATTTGGCATAAGAGAAGAAGTATTTGTTTTTAGTTTCCTTTATGGCTTTTAGTTCTCCCTGTGATTCTTTTCTTCTGTAAGATTCTTTCAGCTTAAATTTGACATTTGCAATTTTATTAACTAGTGCCTCCCTTCGTATTTCAGATATATTGGCACCACTCAGCAGCTCTGTGACTCTTCGCCTTCATCTGTATAGGGAGCGTCTCTCTCTTTCTAGTTTACATCTTCTCTTTCTTTTTCTTAATGGAATGTGCCTTGAGCAGATCTCAAGAACCACAGAGTTTATTTTTTCTAGGCAAAGGCTCGGATCCCTGTTGTTTAGGATATCTTCCCAGCTTGTTTCATTTAGGACATGGTTGACTTGTTCCCATTGTATGTTTTTGTTATTGAAGTTGAATTTTGTGAAGACACCCTCATGACTGATCACATTTTGCTGGTCAGGAGCCCTGTGCATACATGTCTGTACCTCTATTATGTTGTGATCTGAGTGTATTGTCTTTGATACGGTTATATTACGTATCAGATCGTCGTTGTTAGTGAAGATGAGGTCCAGCGTATTTTCTAGTCTTGTAGGCTCTAATATTTGCTGGTTTAAGGTGAATTTGGTGCAGAGATTTAATAGTTCGTGTGTGTGTGAATTTTCATCTGAGCTGCCTCCTGGGGTGACCTCTGCTAAAATATTATTTGCTACACTTCTCTATTTTAGGTGCCTCAAGCTGAAATCTCCCAGTAGTTTTGGTTTTCAATCTTTACCGCCAAAACTTCAACTATTTATTTATTTATTTACAATTTGAGCACACATACAGAGGTACAAAAAAATACAGATAAGAGCAGCATGCCAAAGCCACTTATACTATGCATAGCATTACGGGCTGGCTTAAAATTAACTTAAGATTAACTAAGCAATGATGAAATCAGTGATAAAACATTAATGTAAACAGATTACTATAAAGCACAAGTGAGTATTACAAAGACAGGTCATATGGTTGCATGCATTGTTGTACATTCAGTCGTATGGAGTATTCTGTTAGGTAGTGTATTTAAAAAATAATAAAGTTAGATTGGGTTTTAGGTTTAACATTTATGTGATATAATTGTGAGAAACATTTAAGATATACAATTTATAAGGTTCAGTTATTCAGTATTTATTTGGTTTTGGGTGAGTAAGTGATCTTTGAGAAGAGACTTGAATTTATAAACAGGTAGTGTTTCTTTTATATTTACAGGTAATGAATTCCAGATTTTAGGGCCTTTTATGTGCATTGAGTTTTTGCATAGTGTGAGATGGACACGAGGAACATCAAAGAGTGATCTGTGCCTTGTGTTATGGTCATGTGTTCTGTTGAGGTTGGCAAGGAGATGTTTGAGGGGAGGGTTAATATCAGAGTTAAGTGTTCTATGTATGTAATAGGTGCAGTAATAAGTATGGATGTTTTGTATGGTGAGTAGGTTTAGTGTATTGAATATTGGTGGAGTGTGCTGCCTGTAGTGAGAATTTGTTATCATTCTAACTGCAGCCTTTTGTTGGGTAATTAGTGGTCTGAGATGGTTAATTGTTGTTGAGCCCCATGCACAAATTCCATAGGTGAGATAGGGGTAAATAAGAGAGTGATATAGGGCCAGGAGGGCTGACTGTGGAGCATAGTACCGTATCTTCGATAGTATGCCTACAGTCTTGGAAATTTTCTTAGAAATTTGTTGTATATGTGTATGAAATTTGAGTCTATTATCAAGGTGGATTCCTAAGAATTTTCCCTCTGTTAGCTTTGTGATAGGTGATCCGTTTATCATTATGTTAAGAGGGACATCTGTAGCTCTGTTACCAAACTGAATGAAGTAGGTTTTGTCAATGTTTAGTGTAAGTTTGTTAGTCCTCATCCAGGTAGATATTTTCTGTAATTCGGTATTTACAGTATTGGCTAGCGTGACTGGGCTCGGGTGAGAGAAGACGTATGTAGTGTCATCTGCAAATAGTGTGGGTTTGAGTAATTGCGAAGCATTTGGTAGGTCATTTATGTATAGGAGAAAGAGAAGAGGGCCAAGGACACTTCCCTGTGGGACACCAACTGTAATTGGTTGTGCAGAAGAGTTTGCCCCATTTGCGTACACATATTGGCTTCTGTTGCTGAGGTATGACTTGAGGTAGTTGAGGGAGTGCCCTCTTATACCATAGTGTGACAATTTTACGTGGAGCAAGTCATGGTCAACTGTATCAAAAGCTTTACGTAAGTCAATGAAGATCCCCAGTGGGACTTCTTTTTTCTCTATTGCAGTGTATATATGTTCTAGCATGTGTATAATAGCATCATTAGTATTTTTATTAGGCCTGAATCCAAATTGGCAGGGGTTGAGTATGTTTTGGGAGATAAGGTAGGAGTAGATTCGTTTATGAATTAATTTTTCGAAGATTTTTGAGAGAGGGTGTAAGTTGGATATTGGCCTATAGTTATTCAACTCTGTTTGGTCTCCTCCTTTGTGGATCGGGGTGACCCTTGCTATTTTGAGTACTGTAGGGAAGGTGGAGGATTCAATGGATTTGTTAAAGAGTGTTGCAATGATTGGTGATAGCACTTGTGACACTTTTTTGTATATAAAGGGTGGTAAGGTATTTAAATCTCCTGCCTTGTTTTTTAGTGCGTTGATAATAAGGGAGACTTCGTATGGGTTAGTCGGAGCTAGGAACAGTGTGTTCGGGTAGTTGCCGGTGAGGTAGTCATTTGGTGGGGTATCTGAGCTTGGGATTTTATTGGCAAGGTTTTGTCCTATAGTGGAGAAGAAATCATTGAGTCTGTTTGCTGTTTCTGTTGGTGGGAGTTGGGGTTCATCTGATTTTGCTAATTTTATTTCGCTATTTCGTGATATCTTTTTTGTTCCCAGAATTTCTGATAGGGTTTTCCAGGTCTTTTTTATATCACCTCGTAAGTTGGATAATCTGTTCTCATAATACAATTTTTTTGCCCTTCTTATCAGGCTGGTTAGGATTGACGAGTAACGTTTTGTTTGGTCTCTGGTTATGTGACCCATTCTGTACTGTTTTTCATATTGGTGTTTTGTATTTATGGATTTGAGAATGCTGGGTGTTAGCCAGGGACTGTTCAGTCTCTTAGCTGTCATCTGTTTAGTTTTTTTAGGGCAGTGCTTGTTATAGAGGTATTGGGTCTTTTTTAGAAAATTATTAATACATTCGTCAATATCTGTATAGATTTCTAGCTCAGTGTGCCAGTCAATGTTTGCTACTGCTGTTGTGAAGTTATTAATGGCTGCCTCATTGTGAAGTCTGAAGGTGACTTTAGTAGTGTCTTGGGGTAGTTTACCAAGAGTTGTTATGAGGAAAGTAGGGTAGTGGTCTGTGGTATTATCTGTAATTATGCCTGATTTTAAAGGGGATATGGTGTTGGTCCAGATGTGGTCAAGTAGGGAAACACTAGTCTCTGTAACTCTTGTAGGTTTTGTTACTGTTGGTAGCAACATACAGTTACTCATTGTGTTTGTGAATTCAGTAACGTGTGGGTCCTGGTCTTGCAGGAGATTTATATTGAAGTCACCTGAGAGTAGTAAGTGATCTTTGTTCATGCGTGCATCAGTTATCATACTTCCTAGGTTTTGACTAAATTGGCTAATGTTTGACTGTGGAACTCTGTAGATGTTTATCAATGTGAGAGGTTTTTGTAGGTATTTGGATTTGAATTTAGCTATTATATATTCCCCATGTTCATCCCTTGTGCAAGTATTAGTGATACATTCTAGTTGGTCTGAGTAGTATATGGCTGTGCCACCCCCTTGTTGGTCTGGCCTACAGTTGTGTATGGCTGTGTAACCAGGAATGGCATAGACATCTGTACTATCAGGCTTTAGCCAGGTTTCAGTTAGTGTAATGATGGACATATTGGCATGTAAGGAATTTAGTAATGCTATGAGGTCATCGTAATGCTTGCTTAAAGATCTGATATTGTAGTTAAAGATAGTTATGTTGTTGTTGGCACTGAGAAGTGCCTTTGATTGTTCTGCAGTGTAGTAATTACAGTAACTGTTTGATTCATTTAAGTCATTAAATAAGAGGTTGGTATCAGGATCAATGCTTGTAATCATAAGATTTGTAGTGAATCTATAGTTAGAATTAAGTATAAAACAAAGTAAATAGTCTTAAGCTAAAAAATAGCACCTGAATTGTTTAACAAATGTAAAAGCTAAGGTAGTTTTTTTTTTTTTTTGTTTTTTTTTTTTAAGCTAAAATAAAGGAGACAATATAAAATGGACTAATACAAATAAAGTGATGATCAAATAATGGAGCTTGGGAATATGATAGTAGGTAGTACTATAAAGGTAATTTTTTAAAGTTAGAATTATAGTATAAAATTATAATATAAAAGGGACTAATATAGGTTGTGGTGAACAATAAAGTGGTAATCAAATAAATGAGCTTTGGAATATAATGGCAAAATTGTGAACTTATTCTACTTTAGCACCTGAGAATAGCACCTTGATTATTTTAACAATTGTGAATATATAAGTACTAGGGTAGTTATATAAAGCTAAAATAAAGGAGAAAATATATAAGGTTGGGGACTAAAATGTTAAGTAATGGTTAAACAAAGTTAAATGGACAGATGGTGCAACACATTAATGCTATTTGCAACACATTAATGCTATTTGCAACACATTCATGCTATTTGCAACACATTAATGCTATTTGCAACACATTAATGCTATTTGCAACACATTAATGCTATTTGCAACACCTTAACGTTATTTGCAACACATTAATGCTATTTGCAACACCTTAATGCTATTTGCAACACCGTAATGATATTTGCAACACATTAATGCTATTTGCAACACATTAATGCTATTTACAACACATTAATGCTATTTGCAACACATTAATGCTATTTGCAACACATTAATGCTATTTGCAACACCTTAATGTTATTTGCAACACATTAATGCTATTTGCAACACCTTAATGCTATTTGCAACACATTAATGTTATTTGCAACACCGTAATGCTATTTGCAACACATTAATGCTATTTGCAACACATTAATGCTATTTGCAACACCTTAATGCTATTTGCAACACATTAATGTTATTTGCAACACATTATTGCTATTTGCAACACATTAATGTTATTTGCAACACCTTAATGCTATTTGCAACACCTTAATGCTATTTGCAACACATTAATGCTATTTGCAACACCTTAATGCTATTTGCAACACATTAATGCTATTTGCAACACATTAATGCTATTTGCAACACCTTAATGCTATTTGCAACACCTTAATGCTATTTGCAACATATTATTGCTATTTGCAACACCTTAATGCTATTTGCAACACATTGATGCTATTTGCAACACCTTAATGCTATTTGCAACACATTAATGCTATTTGCAACACATTAATGCTATTTGCAACACCTTAATGCTATTTGCAACACCTTAATGCTATTTGCAACACATTAATGTTATTTGCAACGCATTAATGCTATTTGCAACACATTAATGTTATTTGCAACATATTAATGTTATTTGCAACACATTGATGTTATTTGCAACACATTAATGTTATTTACAACACATTAATGCTATTTGTAACACATCAATGTTATTTGCAACACATTAATGCTATTTGCAACACATTAATGCTATTTGCAACACATTAATGCTATTTGCAACACCTTAATGCTATTTGCAACACATTAATGCTATTTGCAACACCTTTTTTTTTTATTTATTTATTTACAATTTGAGCATACATACAGAGGTACAAAAAAATACAGATAAGAGCAGCATGCCAAAGCCACTTATACTATGCATAGCATTACGGGCTGGCTTAAAATTAACTTAAGATTAACTAAGCAATGATGAAATCAGTGATAAAACATTAATGTAAACAGATTACTATAAAGCACAAGTGAGTATTACAAAGACAGGTCATATGGTTGCATGCATTGTTGTACATTCAGTAGAATGGAGTATTCTGTTAGGTAGTGTATTTAAAAAATAATAAAGTTAGATTGGGTTTTAGGTTTAACATTTATGTGATATAATTGTGAGAAACATTTAAGATATACAATTTATAAGGTTCAGTTATTCAGTATTTATTTGGTTTTGGGTGAGTAAGTGATCTTTGAGAAGAGACTTGAATTTATAAACAGGTAGTGTTTCTTTTATATTTACAGGTAATGAATTCCAGATTTTAGGGCCTTTTATGTGCATTGAGTTTTTGCATAGTGTGAGATGGACACGAGGAACATCAAAGAGTGATCTGTGCCTTGTGTTATGGTCATGTGTTCTGTTGAGGTTGGCAAGGAGATGTTTGAGGGGAGGGTTAATATCAGAGTTAAGTGTTCTATGTATGTAATAGGTGCAGTAATAAGTATGGATGTTTTGTATGGTGAGTAGGTTTAGTGTATTGAATATTGGTGGAGTGTGCTGCCTGTAGTGAGAATTTGTTATCATTCTAACTGCAGCCTTTTGTTGGGTAATTAGTGGTCTGAGATGGTTAATTGTTGTTGAGCCCCATGCACAAATTCCATAGGTGAGATAGGGGTAAATAAGAGAGTGATATAGGGCCAGGAGGGCTGACTGTGGAACATAGTACCGTATCTTCGATAGTATGCCTACAGTCTTGGAAATTTTCTTAGAAATTTGTTGTATATGTGTATGAAATTTGAGTCTATTATCAAGGTGGATTCCTAAGAATTTTCCCTCTGTTAGCTTTGTGATAGGTGATCCGTTTATCATTATGTTAAGAGGGACATCTGTAGCTCTGTTACCAAACTGAATGAAGTAGGTTTTGTCAATGTTTAGTGTAAGTTTGTTAGTCCTCATCCAGGTAGATATTTTCTGTAATTCGGTATTTACAGTATTGGCTAGCGTGACTGGGCTCGGGTGAGAGAAGACGTATGTAGTGTCATCTGCAAATAGTGTGGGTTTGAGTAATTGCGAAGCATTTGGAAGGTCATTTATGTATAGGAGAAAGAGAAGAGGGCCAAGGACACTTCCCTGTGGGACACCAACTGTAATTGGTTGCGCAGAAGAGTTTGCCCCATTTGCGTACACATATTGGCTTCTGTTGCTGAGGTATGACTTGAGGTAGTTGAGGGAGTGCCCTCTTATACCATAGTGTGACAATTTTACGTGGAGCAAGTCATGGTCAACTGTATCAAAAGCTTTACGTAAGTCAATGAAGATCCCCAGTGGGACTTCTTTTTTCTCTATTGCAGTGTATATATGTTCTAGCATGTGTATAATAGCATCATTAGTATTTTTATTAGGCCTGAATCCAAATTGGCAGGGGTTGAGTATGTTTTGGGAGATAAGGTAGGAGTAGATTCGTTTATGAATTAATTTTTCGAAGATTTTTGAGAGAGGGTGTAAGTTGGATATTGGCCTATAGTTATTCAACTCTGTTTGGTCTCCTCCTTTGTGGATCGGGGTGACCCTTGCTATTTTGAGTACTGTAGGGAAGGTGGAGGATTCAATGGATTTGTTAAAGAGTGTTGCAATGATTGGTGATAGCACTTGTGACACTTTTTTGTATATAAAGGGTGGTAAGGTATTTAAATCTCCTGCCTTGTTTTTTAGTGCGTTGATAATAAGGGAGACTTCGTATGGGTTAGTCGGAGCTAGGAACAGTGTGTTCGGGTAGTTGCCGGTGAGGTAGTCATTTGGTGGGGTATCTGAGCTTGGGATTTTATTGGCAAGGTTTTGTCCTATAGTGGAGAAGAAATCATTGAGTCTGTTTGCTGTTTCTGTTGGTGGGAGTTGGGGTTCATCTGATTTTGCTAATTTTATTTCGCTATTTCGTGATATCTTTTTTGTTCCCAGAATTTCTGATAGGGTTTTCCAGGTCTTTTTTATATCACCTCGTAAGTTGGATAATCTGTTCTCATAATACAATTTTTTTGCCCTTCTTATCAGGCTGGTTAGGATTGACGAGTAACGTTTTGTTTGGTCTCTGGTTATGTGACCCATTCTGTACTGTTTTTCATATTGGTGTTTTGTATTTATGGATTTGAGAATGCTGGGTGTTAGCCAGGGACTGTTCAGTCTCTTAGCTGTCATCTGTTTAGTTTTTTTAGGGCAGTGCTTGTTATAGAGGTATTGGGTCTTTTTTAGAAAATTATTAATACATTCGTCAATATCTGTATAGATTTCTAGCTCAGTGTGCCAATCAATGTTTGCTACTGCTGTTGTGAAGTTATTAATGGCTGCCTCATTGTGAAGTCTGAAGGTGACTTTAGTAGTGTCTTGGGGTAGTTTACCAAGAGTTGTTATGAGGAAAGTAGGGTAGTGGTCTGTGGTATTATCTGTAATTATGCCTGATTTTAAAGGGGATATGGTGTTGGTCCAGATGTGGTCAAGTAGGGAAACACTAGTCTCTGTAACTCTTGTAGGTTTTGTTACTGTTGGTAGTAACATACAGTTACTCATTGTGTTTGTGAATTCAGTAACGTGTGGGTCCTGGTCTTGCAGGAGATTTATATTGAAGTCACCTGAGAGTAGTAAGTGATCTTTGTTCATGCGTGCATCAGTTATCATACTTCCTAGATTTTGACTAAATTGGCTAATGTTTGACTGTGGAACTCTGTAGATGTTTATCAATGTGAGAGGTTTTTGTAGGTATTTGGATTTGAATTTAGCTATTATATATTCCCCATGTTCATCCCTTGTGCAAGTATTAGTGATACATTCTAGTTGGTCTGAGTAGTATATGGCTGTGCCACCCCCTTGTTGGTCTGGCCTACAGTTGTGTATGGCTGTGTAACCAGGAATGGCATAGACATCTGTACTATCAGGCTTTAGCCAGGTTTCAGTTAGTGTAATGATGGACATATTGGCATGTAAGGAATTTAGTAATGCTATGAGGTCATCGTAATGCTTGCTTAAAGATCTGATATTGTAGTTAAAGATAGTTATGTTGTTGTTGGCACTGAGAAGTGCCTTTGATTGTTCTGCAGTGTAGTAATTACAGTAACTGTTTGATTCATTTAAGTCATTAAATAAGAGGTTGGTATCAGGATCAATGCTTGTAATCATAAGATTTGTAGTGAATCTATAGTTAGAATTAAGTATAAAACAAAGTAAATAGTCTTAAGCTAAAAAATAGCACCTGAATTATTTAACAAATGTAAAATAATGAGCTAAGGGTCTAATACAAATAAAGTGATGATCAAATAATGGAGCTTGGGAATATGATAGTAGGTAGTACTATAAAGGTAATTTTTTAAAGTTAGAATTATAGTATAAAAATATAAAAGGGACTAATATAGGTTGTGGTGAACAATAAAGTGGTAATCAAATAAATGAGCTTTGGAATATAATGGCAAAATTGTGAACTTATTCTACTTTAGCACCTGAGAATAGCAAACACCTTAATGCTATTTGCAACACATTAATGCTATTTGCAACACATTACTGCTATTTGCAACACATTAATGCTATTTGCAACACATTAATGCTATTTGCAACACATTAATGCTATTTGCAACACATTAATGCTATTTGCAACACATTAATGCTATTTGCAACACATTAATGCTATTGCAACACCTTAATGCTATTTGCAACACATTAATGTTATTTGCAACACATTATTGCTACTTGCAACACATTAATGTTATTTTCAACACCGTAATGCTATTTGCAACACCTTAATGCTATTTGCAACACATTAATGCTATTTGCAACACCTTAATGCTATTTGCAACACATTAATGCTATTTGCAACACATTAATGCTATTTGCAACACATTAATGCTATTTGCAACACCTTAATGCTATTTGCAACACATTAATGCTATTTGCAACACCTTAATGCTATTTGCAACACATTAATGCTATTTGCAACACCTTAATGCTATTTGCAACACATTAATGCTATTTGCAACACATTATTGCTATTTGCAACACCTTAATGCTTTTTGCAACACCTTAATGCTATTTGCAACACATTAATGTTATTTGCAACACATTAATGCTATTTGCAACACATTTATGTTATTTGCAACACATTAATGTTTTTTGCAACACATTGATGTTATTTGCAACACATTAATGTTATTTACAACACATTAATGATATTTGCAACACATTAATGTTATTTGCAACACACTGATGTTATTTGCAACACATTAATGTTATTTGCAACACATTAATGCTATTTGTAACACATCAATGTTATTTGCAACACATTAATGCTATTTGCAACACATTAATGTTATTTGCAACACATTAATGCTATTTGCAACACATTGATGTTATTTGCAACACATTAATGCTATTTGCAACACATTACTGCTATTTGCAACACATTCATGCTATTTGCAACATATTAATGCTATTTTCAACACGTTAATGCTATTTGTAACACATCAATGTTATTTGCAACACATTAATGCTATTTGCAACACATTCATGCTATTTGCAACATATTAATGCTATTTTCAACACCTTAATGCTATTTGCAACACATTAATGCTATTGCAACACCTTAATGCTATTTGCAACACATTAATGTTATTTGCAACACATTATTGCTACTTGCAACACATTAATGTTATTTTCAACACCGTAATGCTATTTGCAACACCTTAATGCTATTTGCAACACATTAATGCTATTTGCAACACCTTAATGCTATTTGCAACACATTAATGCTATTTGCAACACATTAATGCTATTTGCAACACATTAATGCTATTTGCAACACCTTAATGCTATTTGCAACACATTAATGCTATTTGCAACACCTTAATGCTATTTGCAACACATTAATGCTATTTGCAACACCTTAATGCTATTTGCAACACATTAATGCTATTTGCAACACATTATTGCTATTTGCAACACCTTAATGCTATTTGCAACACATTAATGTTATTTGCAACACATTAATGCTATTTGCAACACATTAATGCTATTTGCAACACATTGATGTTATTTGCAACACATTAATGTTTTTTGCAACACATTAATGTTATTTGCAACACATTAATGTTATTTACAACACATTGATGTTATTTGCAACACATTAATGTTATTTACAACACATTAATGCTATTTGCAACACATTAATGTTATTTGCAACACATTAATGCTATTTGTAACACATCAATGTTATTTGCAACACATTAATGCTATTTGCAACACATTAATGTTATTTGCAACACATTAATGCTATTTGCAACACATTAATGCTATTTGCAACACATTAATGCTATTTGCAACACATTAATGCTATTTGCAACACATTCATGCTATTTGCTACATATTAATGCTATTTTCAACACCTTAATGCTATTTGTAACCCATCAATGTTATTTGCAACACATTAATGCTATTTGCAACACATTAATGTTATTTGCAACTTATACTATGCATAGCATTACGGGCTGGCTTAAAATTAACTTAAGATTAACTAAGCAATGATGAAATCAGTGATAAAACATTAATGTAAACAGATAACTATAAAGCACAAGTGAGTGTTAGGTAGTGTATTTAAAAAATAATAAAGTTAGATTGGGTTTTAGGTTTAACATTTATGTGATATAATTGTGAGAAACATTTAAGATATACAATTTATAAGGTTCAGTTATTCAGTATTTATTTGGTTTTGGGTGAGTAAGTGATCTTTGAGAAGAGACTTGAATTTATAAACAGGTAGTGTTTCTTTTATATTTACAGGTAATGAATTCCAGATTTTAGGGCCTTTTATGTGCATTGAGTTTTTGCATAGTGTGAGATGGACACGAGGAACATCAAAGAGTGATCTGTGCCTTGTGTTATGGTCATGTGTTCTGTTGAGGTTGGCAAGGAGATGTTTGAGGGGAGGGTTAATATCAGAGTTAAGTGTTCTATGTATGTAATAGGTGCAGTAATAAGTATGGATGTTTTGTATGGTGAGTAGGTTTAGTGTATTGAATATTGGTGGAGTGTGCTGCCTGTAGTGAGAATTTGTTATCATTCTAACTGCAGCCTTTTGTTGGGTAATTAGTGGTCTGAGATGGTTAATTGTTGTTGAGCCCCATGCACAAATTCCATAGGTGAGATAGGGGTAAATAAGAGAGTGATATAGGGCCAGGAGGGCTGACTGTGGAACATAGTACCGTATCTTCGATAGTATGCCTACAGTCTTGGAAATTTTCTTAGAAATTTGTTGTATATGTGTATGAAATTTGAGTCTATTATCAAGGTGGATTCCTAAGAATTTTCCCTCTGTTAGCTTTGTGATAGGTGATCCGTTTATCATTATGTTAAGAGGGACATCTGTAGCTCTGTTACCAAACTGAATGAAGTAGGTTTTGTCAATGTTTAGTGTAAGTTTGTTAGTCCTCATCCAGGTAGATATTTTCTGTAATTCGGTATTTACAGTATTGGCTAGCGTGACTGGGCTCGGGTGAGAGAAGACGTATGTAGTGTCATCTGCAAATAGTGTGGGTTTGAGTAATTGCGAAGCATTTGGAAGGTCATTTATGTATAGGAGAAAGAGAAGAGGGCCAAGGACACTTCCCTGTGGGACACCAACTGTAATTGGTTGCGCAGAAGAGTTTGCCCCATTTGCGTACACATATTGGCTTCTGTTGCTGAGGTATGACTTGAGGTAGTTGAGGGAGTGCCCTCTTATACCATAGTGTGACAATTTTACGTGGAGCAAGTCATGGTCAACTGTATCAAAAGCTTTACGTAAGTCAATGAAGATCCCCAGTGGGACTTCTTTTTTCTCTATTGCAGTGTATATATGTTCTAGCATGTGTATAATAGCATCATTAGTATTTTTATTAGGCCTGAATCCAAATTGGCAGGGGTTGAGTATGTTTTGGGAGATAAGGTAGGAGTAGATTCGTTTATGAATTAATTTTTCGAAGATTTTTGAGAGAGGGTGTAAGTTGGATATTGGCCTATAGTTATTCAACTCTGTTTGGTCTCCTCCTTTGTGGATCGGGGTGACCCTTGCTATTTTGAGTACTGTAGGGAAGGTGGAGGATTCAATGGATTTGTTAAAGAGTGTTGCAATGATTGGTGATAGCACTTGTGACACTTTTTTGTATATAAAGGGTGGTAAGGTATTTAAATCTCCTGCCTTGTTTTTTAGTGCGTTGATAATAAGGGAGACTTCGTATGGGTTAGTCGGAGCTAGGAACAGTGTGTTCGGGTAGTTGCCGGTGAGGTAGTCATTTGGTGGGGTATCTGAGCTTGGGATTTTATTGGCAAGGTTTTGTCCTATAGTGGAGAAGAAATCATTGAGTCTGTTTGCTGTTTCTGTTGGTGGGAGTTGGGGTTCATCTGATTTTGCTAATTTTATTTCGCTATTTCGTGATATCTTTTTTGTTCCCAGAATTTCTGATAGGGTTTTCCAGGTCTTTTTTATATCACCTCGTAAGTTGGATAATCTGTTCTCATAATACAATTTTTTTGCCCTTCTTATCAGGCTGGTTAGGATTGACGAGTAACGTTTTGTTTGGTCTCTGGTTATGTGACCCATTCTGTACTGTTTTTCATATTGGTGTTTTGTATTTATGGATTTGAGAATGCTGGGTGTTAGCCAGGGACTGTTCAGTCTCTTTGCTGTCATCTGTTTAGTTTTTTTAGGGCAGTGCTTGTTATAGAGGTATTGGGTCTTTTTTAGAAAATTATTAATACATTCGTCAATATCTGTATAGATTTCTAGCTCAGTGTGCCAATCAATGTTTGCTACTGCTGTTGTGAAGTTATTAATGGCTGCCTCATTGTGAAGTCTGAAGGTGACTTTAGTAGTGTCTTGGGGTAGTTTACCAAGAGTTGTTATGAGGAAAGTAGGGTAGTGGTCTGTGGTATTATCTGTAATTATGCCTGATTTTAAAGGGGATATGGTGTTGGTCCAGATGTGGTCAAGTAGGGAAACACTAGTCTCTGTAACTCTTGTAGGTTTTGTTACTGTTGGTAGTAACATACAGTTACTCATTGTGTTTGTGAATTCAGTAACGTGTGGGTCCTGGTCTTGCAGGAGATTTATATTGAAGTCACCTGAGAGTAGTAAGTGATCTTTGTTCATGCGTGCATCAGTTATCATACTTCCTAGATTTTGACTAAATTGGCTAATGTTTGACTGTGGAACTCTGTAGATGTTTATCAATGTGAGAGGTTTTTGTAGGTATTTGGATTTGAATTTAGCTATTATATATTCCCCATGTTCATCCCTTGTGCAAGTATTAGTGATACATTCTAGTTGGTCTGAGTAGTATATGGCTGTGCCACCCCCTTGTTGGTCTGGCCTACAGTTGTGTATGGCTGTGTAACCAGGAATGGCATAGACATCTGTACTATCAGGCTTTAGCCAGGTTTCAGTTAGTGTAATGATGGACATATTGGCATGTAAGGAATTTAGTAATGCTATGAGGTCATCGTAATGCTTGCTTAAAGATCTGATATTGTAGTTAAAGATAGTTATGTTGTTGTTGGCACTGAGAAGTGCCTTTGATTGTTCTGCAGTGTAGTAATTACAGTAACTGTTTGATTCATTTAAGTCATTAAATAAGAGGTTGGTATCAGGATCAATGCTTGTAATCATAAGATTTGTAGTGAATCTATAGTTAGAATTAAGTATAAAACAAAGTAAATAGTCTTAAGCTAAAAAATAGCACCTGAATTATTTAACAAATGTAAAATAATGAGCTAAGGGACTAATACAAATAAAGTGATGATCAAATAATGGAGCTTGGGAATATGATAGTAGGTAGTACTATAAAGGTAATTTTTTAAAGTTAGAATTATAGTATAAAATTATAATATAAAAGGGACTAATATAGGTTGTGGTGAACAATAAAGTGGTAATCAAATAAATGAGCTTTGGAATATAATGGCAAAATTGTGAACTTATTCTACTTTAGCACCTGAGAATAGCACCTTGATTATTTTAACAATTGTGAATATATAAACTAGGATAGTTATATAAAGCTAAAATAAAGGAGAAAATATATAAGGGACTAAAATTAAGTAATGGTAAGCAAAGTTAAATGGACAGATGGTAGGAATTATAATATAAACTTATAATATAAAAATACAATTTGAAATGGTACTTGCAATTGCACTAGAGTCTGGTATAGGTTGTTGACAAGATCAAGATTATAACTAGATTTAAATTGACAAAATAAAATTCACTTGCAACACATTATTGCTATTTGCAACACATTAATGTTATTTGCAACACCTTAATGCTATTTGCAACACATTAATGCTATTTGCAACACATTAATGCTATTTGCAACACATTAATGCTATTTGCAACACCTTAATGCTATTTGCAACACATTAATGCTATTTGCAACACATTAACGCTATTTGCAACACATTAATGCTATTTGCAACACATTAATGCTATTTGCAACACCTTAATGCTATTTGCAACACATTAATGCTATTTGCAACACATTAATGCTATTTGCAACACCTTAATGCTATTTGCAACACATTAATGCTATTTGCAACACATTAATGCTATTTGCAACACCTTAATGCTATTTGCAACACATTAATGCTATTTGCAACACATTAATGCTATTTGCAACACATTAATGCTATTTGCAACACATTAATGTTATTTACAACACATTAATGCTATTTGCAACACATTAATGCTATTTGCAACACCTTAATGCTATTTGCAACACCTTAATGCTATTTGCAACACCTTAATGCTATTTGCAACACATTAATGCTATTTGCAACACATTAATGTTATTTACAACACATTAATGCTATTTGCAACACATTAATGCTATTTGCAACACCTTAATGCTATTTGCAACACCTTAATGCTATTTGCAACACCTTAATGCTATTTGCAACACATTAATGCTATTTGCAACTAACTCACCAACATTTCTGCCGAATACAAAATATAATTTAGTGTTAATAAAGTATTATTAACCGCAAAAGAAAGTCACTAACTTGTTCATTATTCCAGTTATATTATGTTAACTTTCATTTCTTATACCTAGCAGCAAGTAGGTACGTGGGTGTTAGTGGACTGGTGTGGGTGGCATCCTGGGTGTTAGTGGACTGTTGTGGGTGGCATCCTGGGTGTTAGTGGACTGGTGTGTGTGGCATCCTGGGTGTTAGTGGACTGGTGTGGGTGGCATCCTGGGTGTTAGTGGACAGGTGTTGGTGGCATCCTGGGTGTTATTGGACTGGTGTGGGTGGCATCCTGGGTGTTAGTGGACTGGTGTGGGTGGCATCCTGGGTGTTAGTGGACAGGTGTTCGTGGCATCCTGGGTGTTAGTGGAATGGTGTGGGTGGCATCCTGGGTGTTAGTGGACTGGTGTGGGTGGCATCCTGGGTGTTAGTGGACTGGTGTGGGTGGCATCCTGGGTGTTAGTGGACTGGTGTGGGTGGCATCCTGGGGGACAAGATTGAGCACCACAATGGAAATAAGACAGACAGTCCTCGATGACTCACTGACTTTCTTGGGTTACTCTGGGTGGCTAACCCTCCGGGGTTAAAATCCGAACGAAATCTTATCAAGAAAAAACAGAGAGGGAAAAGTTTATGTGTGCATTTGGACTTGGGTCTGTTAAGGCCTGAATAACCACAGAGGATATATTCACAGGGAGGCGGTGTTATTCAGTGTATATATGCTGGTATTCACTTCAATCAATATTATAGGGATTAAAGTATTCCCCATGGAAATAAGTCACTCTGTCTGACTTTTTTGGGTTATCCTAGGTTGTCTACACATATGCTGCTATGTATGATAATCTATGTAACTATTTGTGTATACCTGAATAAACTTACTTACTTCACTGTGGCCTTAATGACCCTAGTGTAGTTAATGGGCTTAAAACTTCATTAAAAAGCGAACTGGCATTGAATAATGTTATATTACAGTAGGAACTGTTAATCAGCACAATAGTGTTGTAGAGCAGTAGCTGTGGAACAATGTACTTACAATTATAAGTAGTTAGAGAGGAGAAGCAAGCTGAAGTAGAGGTGTGGTAGACACACTCACTACTGTGGCCAGGATAAGACTGAGACACACTCACTGTTGAGGCCAGGACAAGACTGAGAGACTCACTGTTGTGCCAAGGACAAGACTGAGAGGTGGCCACGCTGTGCTGTATTATTATTGTCTGGGTACCAGAGTGCGGAGGTGGCGCGGGATGAGGAAGCTGACGGGATGCGAGGTGGGGAGGAGGGTACTGGGAGGCGAGGAGAGGAGGAGGCTGATTGGAGGCGAGGTGGGGAGGAGGCGGCAGGGAGGCGAAGCTGGGAGGAGGCTGGTGGTGGGCTTGGAGGAGACAAGAGTGGTGGGGAGAGTGGCAGTCCTGCCATTGTTTGCATTCCCGTTATCTTTGTTCGTATTATTATTACTGTTATTATTATTATTATTTTTAGTTTTAGTACTAGTAGTAGTAGTAGTAGTAGTAGTAGCAGTAGTAGTAGTTGTAGTAGTGGTAGTAGTAGTAGTAGTAGTAGTAGTAGCTGTAGTAGTAGCAGTAGTAGTAGGAGTAGTAGCAGTAGCAGTAGTAGTAACAGTAGTAGTAGTGTTAGTAGTAGTATAGTAGTAGTAGTTGTAGTAGTAGTAGTATTAGTAGTAGCAGTAATAGTTGTAGCAGCAGTAGTAGTAGTAGTAGTAGCAGTAGTAGCAGTAGCAGTAGTAGCAGCAGCAGTAGTAGTAGTAGTAGTAGTAGTAGTAGCAGTAGCAATAGCAGTAGCAGAAGCGGTAATAGCAGCAGCAGTAGTACTAGTAGTAGCAGTAGTAGTAATAGCAGTAGTAGTAGTAGCAGTAGTAGCAGTAGTAGTAGCCGTAGTAGTAGTAGCAGTAGTAGCAGTAGTAGTAGCAGTAGCAGTAGTAGCAGTAGCAGTAGTAGTAGTAGTAGTAGGAGTAGTAGCAATAGCAGTAGCAGTAGTAGCAGTAGTAGTAGAAGTAGTAGTAGTAGTAGTAGTAGTAGTAGTAGTAGTAGTAGTAGAAGTAGCAGTAGCGGTAGTAGCAGTAGTAGTACTAGTAAAAGTAGTAGTAGCAGTGGTAGTAGCAGTAGTAGTAATAGTAGTAGTAGCAGTGGTAGTAGTAGTAGTAGTAGTAGTAATAGTAGTAGTAGCAGTGGTAGTAGTAGTTCTTAAACCCATAAGAGTCATACAACACTCGGCAAATGGAAGGTAAACGGGTTTGATTCAAGGGAATGGTTTGCTCCAGTTCCTTGGATGAATAACCGTTCACCGGCATCAAGTCCCCTTTTAGGCTCCTGAAAATTCTGAACTGTAATTGTTTGGTGGTTATTTAACCTGGCTTATTTAACCTGGCTTATTTAACTCCTACTACTAACCTGGCTTATTTAACCTGGCTTATTGCTCATTGGTAGTGCCTTTGGCTCACCATCGAAGGACCAGGGTTCGATCCTGTCACCTCCTGGGTTGTCCTGGGTTATTAGCAACCCTCTTACTCCCCTGGGTTAATAACCCAGTTAATTATTTACTGCGGAGCCTCAGCACACGGTGGACGTCTGGGTTCGATTCCCGGCGAGGGTAGAAACATTGGTCGTGTTTCCATACACCGTCTGACCATGTTCACCCATCAGTAAAATGGGTACCTGGGTGTTAGTGGACTGGTGTGGGTCGCATCCTGGGTGTTAGTGGACTGGTGTGGGTCGCATTCTAGGACAAAACTGACCTAATTTGCCGGAAATGCTCAGCATAACAAGCGGCTTTCTATATATCAATCAATCAATCAATCAAGTTTATTCTCTATAAGAATTACAGTGCGGGGTTTACAGATTTTGGATATTGTGTGGTTTACATGTAATAAAATACTAATTACAGAGGGGGCCACTAGGACACCTAGCATGGCTAGGCATTTCGGGCAAACTTAGATTAATTCTTAACCCTAAATTATTACAAATTATGGAATAAGTTGACTAAATACTAAGTGACTAAATACTAGTTTGTGAGTTTAGCAATGTGAATGCTTTTGTTTTGGCACAATACATAGTTTCTATATTGGAGTATCAGAGGCAAACTTATGACTAGTTAGGATTCATTATTAAGATTCGTATTTCTGTTCTTATTGTCAAATGGGTGAGTGAGTGTAAGTGTGAACCACCAGGTGGTTTTTATGTAGTTAGTTGTCGGGGTGTATCAGGGAGATAAGATGTTTTCTAACGGTAGTTTTGAAGGTGATGGATGTGTCTGCAGTTCTAGAGTTTTCAGGTAGGGTGTTCTAGATTTTAGGGCCTTTGACATACACTGAATTTTTGTAAAGGTTTAGTCGGACACGGGGAATGTCATAGAGATGTTTGTGTCTGGTGTTATGCCTGTGGGTCCTGTCACAACTATCAAGAAAGCGTTTTAGGTCAAGGTTAATATTGGAATTTAAGGTCCTGTAGATGTAGATTGCACAGTAGTAAGTGTGGATGTTCTGAACAGGGAGTAAGTTTAGATCTATGAAGAGTGGGGGGGAGGGTGTTGCCAGGGATGGGATTTAGTGAATATTCTTACTGTGGCTTTTTGTTGGGTTATTATTGGCTTTAGGTGTGTTGTTGCAGTTGATCCCCAAGCACAAATAGCGTAGGTGAGGTATGGATAAATGAGTGAATGATATAGTGTGAGAAGGGCATTTTGCGGCACGTAGTATTGTATCTTGGAGAGGATCCCCACAGCCGCCCCTGCAGACGAGGTCTAGAAGCTGTCGAAACCATCTCAACAACGGGCTGTCAAGAAATATAATTTGTAAGATTATAAATTACCCCTAGGGGGTGTTATGTCAGCATATTTCATTCACTGATGGCTGACAAATGTACATACTTGTTTGGACTCAAAAGTCCACACCTTACTGCCGACTATAGGTTGATTACAAACTCCTTGCGACTCAAGAACTGCGCAGTCCCCCGATCTACAAGAAATTCGTAACATACCTTGCTCTTGTAGCGTGAGCTATGGTGTTCTCAACACCTTCGACAGATATCGGTGACTTGATAGAAGCTGAAGTGTCCTTGGATGTCCACGTCTTCCATTGTCTAGGAAATGCACACTGGTACACTATGTTCCACAAGATTTGTCTTTATTGTTCACAATGTATCACAAGAGAAGCTGATCACACTTCTCTTAAGTGTTTATTGTGTTTTATGAGACACTTTGTTCACACTAACACACAGATCAGTGTTCTTTGCTGGTTATCCTGGCGTCAGTGTCACTCTCAGTAGAGTCAAAGTAATCTGAAGACGCCACAGCACCCCATACCGTCACTGCCCCTTGCACAAAAAAAAAAAGCTGACCCAGTACTTTTGCTTCCTTGCCACTTCCTCGATGAAGCAAAGCAGAATGTTTGATTCTTGCTGTCTTAAGCATAGACAACAATGTACACTATCTTTACTATGGTAATAAAGTGGGAGCATGATTTTCCTTAATTGTCCTGCTAAAGTAAGAGATGTACTGTCTCTTATAAAAATACACTTTGCAACACCACTGCAAGGAGCAGAGGTCACTTGACTACGTCGCATACGGCATCTGTGATCAATTACTCACTCTAGCAGTAAACAAGACGCTTGCCCCTTCTGAGAGGGCTGGGCCCCTCAGGGCTGAAAGGGCTGAAGGGGGCTGATACCCCCCTCCTGGAGAAAATTTCTCCACACTGGGGGGCGGCGGAGGTTCGCTGCAGGTGAACTATTCATCACTTAACATTAATTTAATTTTCTCACTCGCCACCACTGCTGCTTGTCTTTTCTGAACAGCTTTAGTCTGTGTGGTTTCTGGAGAATCACTAATTTTGTTTTCAACACTGTGTAATTCTAACGGCACTAGTTTATTTATTGTCCGCTTATTCACTACACCTTTGCTCAAAACATCAACTGTCCTGATGATTCCATTTGCATCAGGATATATGGTCACAATTTTTCCAAGTGGCCATTGGGACCTCGGACCATCATTGTCGATAATCACTATGTCACCAGGTCTTAAGGACTTATGATTTTCAGGAACACCAGCTCCATAGAAGTGTTCTCTCAATGAGGTGAGATAGTCTTCTCGCCAAATTTTCTCCCAACGTTCAATCACTTTATTAAGGTGTTTGAATTTACGTCTGAGTTGCTCAGGTTCGAAATAAGTAGGATCCTCTATGATTTCTTTATCATTCATGGGAGGAACAGGTTCGAGCCTTCTGCCATGGAGTAAATGAGATGGACTTAACACTTCTAAATTGTCCAGATCATCGGTAACATAAGTTAGAGGTCTGTTGTTGACTCTATTTTCTATTTCAGTCACAACTGTACGGAATTCTTCTAAGTCTATTCTCTGACGATGAAGAGTCTTCCTACCCAAAGATGAGTATTTAGATCCATCAATGACTCTATTTCTGTTGTGTCTGCAGTATTTACACAAACTTATTTCTGCTGTGTTCAAGCAGACTGTTTCTTCTACGTGACAACATGTCAGCTGGATTCTCTTGGGTAGAGACGTGGAGAAAGAGATAATCTCTCTGCATCTCTTTTATTTCTGCTACTCTGTTCTGTACATAGACCAACTTACTCTTATTATTTCTTAACCACTGGAGAACTGCTTCATTATCACTCCAGATCACGGTTTTTTCAATAGTGAGATGATCAAGTACTTTGTTGAGATAGACAGCTAATTTTGTACCTACATAGAGTGCTGTCAGTTCCAATTGTGGTACTGTTCTGACCTTCAAGGGTGCTACCCTGGCCTTTGAAGTAATTAGTGTACTTCCTTCAGCATTACTCATGTAAGCTACAGCGCCATAACCTCTGGTTGACGCATCACAGAACACATGTAATGTGTACTTGTTTCCCTCTTGACCTATTTGTCTGGGAAATTTAATTTGATGAAGTTGTTTAAACTCCTTGGATATTTCATCCCATGCTTGACTCATTTCTAGAGGCAAGTTCTCATCCCATCCAATTTTGAGCTTCCATGCATCTTGCATAAGCATTTTACCCTTTATGGTAATTGGTGAGACGAGTCCTAGAGGATCAAAACATTGTGATACCTCTGACAGTAAACTACGTTTAGTGAGTGTACTGCATGATTTATTGTTTATCTTTTTGAGACTCAAAGTATCTTCCTGTGTGTTCCAATTAAGTCCCAGCATATTGTTGCAATCAGGAATTTCAGCTTCAGGGAAATCTTCTTTGATAAGTTCCCTTAATTGCTTTGAATTTGTATTCCACATCCTTAGAGGCATATTTGCTTCTTTCATCTCCTTGTTAGCTTCTCTGTATAAGGATTTCAAATCCTCCTCTTTATTCACAGTACCTTGAAGATTGTCCACATAGAAACTTTTCTTTAAGATTTCTTTGAAGGGACTTTCAGATTTCTTCAAATGTGTATTTAGAGTAGCTTCTAGTAAGAATGGAGAGGATGTTGCACCAAATAATACTGATTTGAAACGATAAGTTTTCACAGGACTTTGAGGATCATGTGGATTTTCAGGCCACAAGAATCGAGTATAATCTCTATCTATTTCTTGTAGTCCTACTCTTAAGAAAGCTTTGGAAATATCAGCCGTGTAGGCATATGGGTTTGTGCGAAATTTCATAAGCACGTCTCCAAGCTTCTCAGTTAGTGAGGGTCCGGTCATCAGACAGTCATTAAGACTTGCTACATCTTTATTTGCACGTGCGCTGCAATTATATACAACACGTAGTGGAGTGGTTTCAGAATCTTTTCTGACTCCATGGTGCGGGAGATAATGAGCTTCTGTCTTCAACTTATCTTCGACTATTTCCTCAATGAATTTATTGTCCAACTGTTCTTGTATGATATTATCATAGACAGTCAGTAGCTCTGGATTCTTCCTGAGCTCATGTATTTGTGCTTTCATTTTCTGTCCGAAAGCCATGCGATAATTGCTAGGCAGATGTGGTGGATTTAATATTTTAATTTTTGCTGTGGGTACATGGTAACCTAACCCAATACTGTCCATCTTTATATTTGACAGTGTCCAAATATTGGTTATAAGTCTGAGACTCTTGTGGGCTTGGTTTATTTACATCAATACCTATCGCATCTAAATCCCACAACTTATCAACTGGTTCATTCATTTCTTCCAGTAATGATAATTTTTGCTGTGGTACATGATCAGCGGTTATTCTCGTAACTAGTACATTTTCCACTGAATCAATATCAGCTTCTTTCCCACTTTGAGAGGGAATGGGACCACATATCATGTGGCCTCCTGCTGTTTTCAGCAAGTGAACATCATGTTTACTTACTATATTTTGCACAAAACAGTGATAATAATCACTTCCAATGATTAAATCAATTGGACTAATAGTGTCCGTCTGTATGTCAGGACAGGCTAACTTGACCTTAGCTGCTTTCAGTGCTGCAACTGTTTCTTTTAATCCCTGGATCTGCACAGACTTAGGCAAATCATCTACTACCACAGCTTCTACTGTCTTTTTCCTGTTTCCTAGACCAACAGTGATTCTGGCTAGGTCATATGTCTGTTTACCAGAATTGTGGAAAAAACCAGCTATATCTAACTGTATTTTGGCATAGGGTTGTTTATTCAGTTTCTGCAACACTGTTCTTCTTATGAAGGACCTTTGTGAGCCTTGATCAAATAGTGTTAGCACATTGGTTTTGTGTAATTTATTAGATAACTCAACTCGAGCTATCGGGAGAGCAGTTGCTTTAAACTTATCTCTCACATTTAATGCTGTTGCTTGTTGACTTCCTGATTCTGTGGAAGTCTTCTGCTGTTCAGCAAAAGTATTTGGGCATAATGCTGTATGATGCATACCCTTGCATTTAAAACACTTCTTCAGTGAGCATTTTCCTCCCTTGTGTTCACCTAAACACTTGATGCACCTTTTCAGCTGATGAACACGTTGTTTACGTGCCTCCATTGATGTGTATTGACTACAATACTGTGCCCAATGTGTTCCATCACAAAGTACACATTTTGGAGTACGTTTATGTGTGACAGTCTGTTTACTGTCTGTTGTATTCACAGCTTGATAAATGCCTATATGGGATTTCCCATTCTGTGGTTTAGTGGGAGTAGGTATACTCTTTTTATACTGAGTTGAAGGTTTATTATCCACTGGATTTGTGGATTTTTCATCTTGTCTCGTTGCTTGCATGCATGAAACTATTGTTTGTAAACCATTGCTAATTTCTTCACAAGTGAAATAGCGTTTATTGAACATAATATTTAATCGTTCAATAGTTTGTGGTGACAACTTATCTTGTACAATACCACTGATAAACCAATCACATTGTCTTAGGTCATATTTAGCACCTAGAGATCTGAGACTATTGTCTAATGTGATTCTAAATGCCTGTAAGTCTGAAAAACAATGTTTGGGTGGCTTCAAGCTTGATATTAAGACTGCATGTCTAACTCTGGCCTTGTCAGCATCAAAGTAATTGTCTGCTAAGACACGTAAGGCTATTTGATAATTGCCTTTAACCACCGGAAATGACTTAATCAGTTCATAGGGTTCTCCCTTCACAAGACATTTAAGATAATTGAACTTAGCAATCTCATCTATGTCAGTTCGTGAATTTACTATGGATTGAAAACCACTAATGAATTCTTCATAATTATGACCTTGGAAAATAGGTAATGACAATGTAGGTAAGCTTGGTAATGGGACACTTGTTGTTGTTACAGGTGTAACAGGTGTTTGACCACTAGTTACAGTAGGTCTCTGTGACAGAGTTTTGCGGCAGATAGCCTGTACTCCTGTCCACCTTAATTGTTGATTACTAAAAGTATCCAAAACATTTTTAATTTCATCCTCAGATGGATCTGATTCAAGAAATTTATTTTCATAATGTGTATAGTCTGAATTAATTATTTCCAGACGTTGTGTAAGTAATTCAAATTTGACCTCAAGATCATCAAAATCTATGTTTGTATCTTGAGTTAATCCTATACAGACTGAAATTAGATTTTCTAATTGTGTAATCTTAGTCTGTAAAGACTGAAACTGAGTTTTCAAACAAGCCATTTTAATGGTATACTGAAAATTCTAGCACCACACTTAGAGTGTTTAAAAAACACTGTACTGCTATAAACAGCTGAGTTTTTGTTATGCTTAAGTCAGCAATAATCGAGTCAGACACTACTGACCTACTAAGCTTAACCTCAGGGTCAATGACCATGAAGGGTACACAGTACATGTGGCTGGTGTTTATGGCTTGAGTTTGCTGTGTCAGCCTGACCACGATGATTAATCGTAAATAACGATGTTATACACTTCATTCACTATACACTATAAATGTCACTGTATAACTGTAAATCACACGTGAATATTACTTACACATATATAAATGTCACTGTTAATATATATTTGAAAGCTTACACTTTATATATAAGTTCCTTTAATATAACAGGTATATCTATAAGAAACAAACTTTAACACAATCTTGTCTCTTAATTTCTGTCTATAAACATTATAAACACTATGTGTATATACACTCAGACAAACTGAACATCAATTGGGTTGTTGTTGTCTTAGTCAGCATTTTCGAGATTGGAGCAGCGGATGGAGGGTGTGGGTGAGTCACCCAGCTCCCGTTTTCTTTGGGTGAACGCTGGGTGAGCGCCCGTTTTCTTTTGGCTGCCCATTCTCTGTGATTGAGTCTGGAGGGACTCATTTATACTGATTTATATTGTAAAACACTAGTTTTACAGCTTTTTTCGAAGGACCTTGGCTCGTAGGTTATTTGTACACTGTAGTACAACATATTTGGACCACAGTGTGGCCTTTATCCGGTTCGAGCACGACGAATTATGTTGAGAAATGGCATTACCAGTTAAGTTTAAATAGTTTATACTTAACTTAGAAAGACAGCTCATCGCCTGCACAGCCGCCCCTGCAGACGAGGTCTTGAGAAGCTGTCGAAGTCATCTCTCAACGGGCTGTAAAGAGTTATAATTTGTAAGATTATAAATTACCCCTAGGGGGTGTTATGTCAGCATATTTCATTCACTGATGGCTGACAAACTTACTTGTGTGGACTCAAAAGTCCGCACCTTACTGCCGACTATAGGTTGATTACAAACTCCTTGCGACTCAAGAACTGCGCAGTCCCCCGTACTACAAGAAATTCGTAACCTACCTTGCTCTTGTAGCGTGAGCTATGGTGTTCTTCACACCTTCGACAGATATCGGTGACTTGATAGAAGCTGAAGTGTCCTTGGATGTCCACGTCTTCCATAGTCTAGGAATACGCACACTGGTACACTATGTTCCACAAGATTTGTCTTTATTGTTCACAATCTTATCACTAAAGAAGCTGATCACACTTCTCTTAAGTGTTTATTGTGTTTTATGAGACACTTTGTTCACACTAACGCACAGATCATTCTTTGTTGGTTATCCTGGCATCAGTGTCACTCTCAGTAGAGTCAAAAGTAATCTGAAGACGCCACAGCGCCCCACGCTGTCACTGCCACTTGCACAAAAAAAAAGCTGACCTAGTACTTTTGCTTCCTTGCCACTTCCTTGATGAAGCAAAGCAGAATGTTTAAATCTTGCTGTCTTAAGCATAGACAACAATGTCCACTATCTTTACTATGGTAATAAAGTGGGAGCAGGATTTTCCTTAATTGTCCTGCTAAAGTAAGAGATGTACTGTCTCTTATTAAAATACACTCTGCAACGCTGGACTGCAAGGAGCAGCGGTCGCTTGACCACGTCGCATACTCGTACTGCATCTGTGATCAATTACTCACTGTAGCAGTAAACAAGACGCTTGCCCCTTCTGAGAGGGCTGGGCCCCTCAGGGCTGAAAGGGCTGAAAGGGGCTGATAGTAGTAAGTCACAGTAGTAAGTCATAGTAGTAAGTCATAGTAGTAAGTCACAGTAGTAAGTCATAGTAGTAAGTCATAGTAGTAAGTCATAGTAGTAAGTCATAGTAGTAAGTCATAGTAGTAAGTCATAGTAGTAAGTCATAGTAGTAAGTCATAGTAGTAAGTCACAGTAGTAAGTCATAGTAGTAAGTCATAGTAGTAAGTCATAGTAGTAAGTCATAGTAGTAAGTCATAGTAGTAAGTCATAGTAGTAAGTCATAGTAGTAAGTCATAGTAGTAAGTCATAGTAGTAAGTCATAGTAGTAAGTCATAGTAGTAAGTCATAGTAGTAAGTCATAGTAGTAAGTCATAGTAGTAAGTCATAGTAGTAAGTCATAGTAGTAAGTCATAGTAGTAAGTCATAGTAGTAAGTCATAGTAGTAAGTCATAGTAGTAAGTCATAGTAGTAAGTCATAGTAGTAAGTCATAGTAGTAAGTCATAGTAGTAAGTCATAGTAGTAAGTCATAGTAGTAAGTCATAGTAGTAAGTCATAGTAGTAAGTCATAGTAGTAAGTCATAGTAGTAAGTCATAGTAGTAAGTCATAGTAGTAAGTCACAGTAGTAAGTCATAGTAGTAAGTCATAGTAGTAAGTCACAGTAAGTAGTAAGTCATAGTAGTAAGTCATAGTAGTAAGTCACAGTAGTAAGTCATAGTAGTAAGTCATAGTAGTAAGTCACAGTAGTAAGTCATAGTAGTAAGTCATAGTAGTGAGTCATAGTAGTAAGTCACAGTAGTAAGTCATAGTAGTAAGTCACAGTAGTAAGTCATAGTAGTAAGTCATAGTAGTAAGTCATAGTAGTAAGTCACAGTAGTAAGTCATAGTAGTAAGTCACAGTAGTAAGTCATAGTAGTAAGTCATAGTAGTAAGTCACAGTAGTAAGTCATAGTAGTAAGTCATAGTAGTAAGTCACAGTAGTAAGTCATAGTAGTAAGTCATAGTAGTAAGTCATAGTAGTAAGTCATAGTAGTAAGTCATAGTAGTAAGTCATAGTAGTAAGTCACAGTAGTAAGTCATAGTAGTAAGTCATAGTAGTAAGTCATAGTAGTAAGTCACAGTAGTAAGTCACAGTAGTAAGTCATAGTAGTAAGTCATAGTAGTAAGTCACAGTAGTAAGTCATAGTAGTAAGTCATAGTAGTAAGTCATAGTAGTAAGTCATAGTAGTAAGTCACAGTAGTAAGTCACAGTAGTAAGTCATAGTAGTAAGTCATAGTAGTAAGTCATAGTAGTAAGTCATAGTAGTAAGTCATAGTAGTAAGTCACAGTAGTAAGTCACAGTAGTAAGTCACAGTAGTAAGTCATAGTAGTAAGTCATAGTAGTAAGTCACAGTAGTAAGTCATAGTAGTAAGTCATAGTAGTAAGTCACAGTAGTAAGTCATAGTAGTAAGTCATAGTAGTAAGTCATAGTAGTAAGTCATAGTAGTAAGTCATAGTAGTAAGTCATAGTAGTAAGTCATAGTAGTAAGTCATAGTAGTAAGTCATAGTAGTAAGTCATAGTAGTAAGTCACAGTAGTAAGTCATAGTAGTAAGTCATAGTAGTAAGTCACAGTAGTAAGTCATAGTAGTAAGTCATAGTAGTAAGTCATAGTAGTAAGTCACAGTAGTAAGTCATAGTAGTAAGTCATAGTAGTAAGTCACAGTAGTAAGTCATAGTAGTAAGTCATAGTAGTAAGTCACAGTAGTAAGTCATAGTAGTAAGTCATAGTAGTAAGTCACAGTAGTAAGTCATAGTAGTAAGTCATAGTAGTAAGTCACAGTAGTAAGTCATAGTAGTAAGTCACAGTAGTAAGTCATAGTAGTAAGTCATAGTAGTAAGTCATAGTAGTAAGTCACAGTAGTAAGTCATAGTAGTAAGTCATAGTAGTAAGTCATAGTAGTAAGTCATAGTAGTAAGTCATAGTAGTAAGTCATAGTAGTAAGTCATAGTAGTAAGTCATAGTAGTAAGTCATAGTAGTAAGTCATAGTAGTAAGTCATAGTAGTAAGTCATAGTAGTAAGTCACAGTAGTAAGTCATAGTAGTAAGTCATAGTAGTAAGTCATAGTAGTAAGTCACAGTAGTAAGTCACAGTAGTAAGTCATAGTAGTAAGTCATAGTAGTAAGTCACAGTAGTAAGTCATAGTAGTAAGTCATAGTAGTAAGTCATAGTAGTAAGTCATAGTAGTAAGTCATAGTAGTAAGTCACAGTAGTAAGTCATAGTAATAAGTCATAGTAGTAAGTCATAGTAGTAAGTCATAGTAGTAAGTCATAGTAGTAAGTCACAGTAGTAAGTCATAGTAGTAAGTCACAGTAGTAAGTCATAGTAGTAAGTCATAGTAGTAAGTCATAGTAGTAAGTCACAGTAGTAAGTCATAGTAGTAAGTCATAGTAATAAGTCATAGTAGTAAGTCATAGTAGTAAGTCATAGTAGTAAGTCATAGTAGTAAGTCACAGTAGTAAGTCATAGTAGTAAGTCATAGTAGTAAGTCATAGTAGTAAGTCATAGTAGTAAGTCATAGTAGTAAGTCACAGTAGTAAGTCATAGTAGTAAGTCATAGTAGTAAGTCATAGTAGTAAGTCACAGTAGTAAGTCACAGTAGTAAGTCATAGTAGTAAGTCATAGTAGTAAGTCACAGTAGTAAGTCATAGTAGTAAGTCATAGTAGTAAGTCATAGTAGTAAGTCATAGTAGTAAGTCATAGTAGTAAGTCACAGTAGTAAGTCATAGTAATAAGTCATAGTAGTAAGTCATAGTAGTAAGTCATAGTAGTAAGTCACAGTAGTAAGTCACAGTAGTAAGTCATAGTAGTAAGTCATAGTAGTAAGTCATAGTAGTAAGTCATAGTAGTAAGTCATAGTAGTAAGTCACAGTAGTAAGTCATAGTAGTAAGTCATAGTAATAAGTCATAGTAGTAAGTCATAGTAGTAAGTCATAGTAGTAAGTCATAGTAGTAAGTCATAGTAGTAAGTCATAGTAGTAAGTCATAGTAGTAAGTCACAGTAGTAAGTCATAGTAGTAAGTCATAGTAGTAAGTCATAGTAGTAAGTCATAGTAGTAAGTCACAGTAGTAAGTCATAGTAGTAAGTCATAGTAGTAAGTCATAGTAGTAAGTCATAGTAGTAAGTCACAGTAGTAAGTCATAGTAGTAAGTCATAGTAGTAAGTCACAGTAGTAAGTCATAGTAGTAAGTCATAGTAGTAAGTCACAGTAGTAAGTCATAGTAGTAAGTCATAGTAGTAAGTCATAGTAGTAAGTCATAGTAGTAAGTCATAGTAGTAAGTCATAGTAGTAAGTCATAGTAGTAAGTCATAGTAGTAAGTCATAGTAGTAAGTCATAGTAGTAAGTCATAGTAGTAAGTCACAGTAGTAAGTCATAGTAGTAAGTCATAGTAGTAAGTCATAGTAGTAAGTCATAGTAGTAAGTCATAGTAGTAAGTCATAGTAGTAAGTCATAGTAGTAAGTCATAGTAGTAAGTCATAGTAGTAAGTCATAGTAGTAAGTCACAGTAGTAAGTCATAGTAGTAAGTCATAGTAGTAAGTCATAGTAGTAAGTCATAGTAGTAAGTCATAGTAGTAAGTCATAGTAGTAAGTCATAGTAGTAAGTCATAGTAGTAAGTCATAGTAGTAAGTCATAGTAGTAAGTCATAGTAGTAAGTCATAGTAGTAAGTCATAGTAGTAAGTCATAGTAGTAAGTCATAGTAGTAAGTCATAGTAGTAAGTCATAGTAGTAAGTCATAGTAGTAAGTCATAGTAGTAAGTCATGGTAGTAAGTCATAGTAGTAAGTCATAGTAGTAAGTCATAGTAGTAAGTCATAGTAGTAAGTCATAGTAGTAAGTCACAGTAGTAAGTCATAGTAGTAAGTCATAGTAATAAGTCATAGTAGTAAGTCATAGTAGTAAGTCATAGTAGTAAGTCATAGTAGTAAGTCATAGTAGTAAGTCACAGTAGTAAGTCATAGTAGTAAGTCATAGTAGTAAGTCACAGTAGTAAGTCATAGTAGTAAGTCATAGTAGTAAGTCATAGTAGTAAGTCATAGTAATAAGTCATAGTAGTAAGTCATAGTAATAAGTCATAGTAGTAAGTCATAGTAGTAAGTCATAGTAGTAAGTCATAGTAATAAGTCATAGTAGTAAGTCATAGTAATAAGTCATAGTAGTAAGTCATAGTAGTAAGTCATAGTAATAAGTCATAGTAGTAAGTCATAGTAGTAAGTCATAGTAGTAAGTCATAGTAATAAGTCATAGTAATAAGTCATAGTAGTAAGTCATAGTAGTAAGTCATAGTAGTAAGTCATAGTAATAAGTCATAGTAATAAGTCATAGTAGTAAGTCATAGTAGTAAGTCATAGTAGTAAGTCATAGTAGTAAGTCATAGTAGTAAGTCATAGTAATAAGTCATAGTAATAAGTCATAGTAATAAGTCATAGTAATAAGTCATAGTAATAAGTCATAGTAGTAAGTCATAGTAATAAGTCATAGTAATAAGTCATAGTAATAAGTCATAGTAATAAGTCATAGTAGTAAGTCATAGTAATAAGTCATAGTAGTAAGTCATAGTAGTAAGTCATAGTAGTAAGTCATAGTAGTAAGTCATAGTAATAAGTCATAGTAGTAAGTCATAGTAATAAGTCATAGTAGTAAGTCATAGTAATAAGTCATAGTAGTAAGTCATAGTAGTAAGTCATAGTAGTAAGTCATAGTAATAAGTCATAGTAATAAGTCATAGTAGTAAGTCATAGTAGTAAGTCATAGTAGTAAGTCATAGTAATAAGTCATAGTAGTAAGTCATAGTAATAAGTCATAGTAGTAAGTCATAGTAATAAGTCATAGTAGTAAGTCATAGTAGTAAGTCATAGTAGTAAGTCATAGTAATAAGTCATAGTAGTAAGTCATAGTAATAAGTCATAGTAGTAAGTCATAGTAGTAAGTCATAGTAGTAAGTCATAGTAGTAAGTCATAGTAATAAGTCATAGTAGTAAGTCATAGTAGTAAGTCATAGTAGTAAGTCACAGTAGTAAGTCATAGTAGTAAGTCACAGTAGTAAGTCATAGTAGTAAGTCATAGTAGTAAGTCATAGTAGTAAGTCATAGTAGTAAGTCACAGTAGTAAGTCATAGTAGTAAGTCATAGTAGTAAGTCATAGTAGTAAGTCACAGTAGTAAGTCATAGTAGTAAGTCACAGTAGTAAGTCATAGTAGTAAGTCACAGTAGTAAGTCATAGTAGTAAGTCATAGTAGTAAGTCACAGTAGTAAGTCACAGTAGTAAGTCACAGTAGTAAGTCATAGTAGTAAGTCATAGTAATAAGTCATAGTAGTAAGTCATAGTAATAAGTCATAGTAGTAAGTCATAGTAATAAGTCATAGTAGTAAGTCATAGTAGTAAGTCATAGTAGTAAGTCATAGTAGTAAGTCACAGTAGTAAGTCACAGTAGTAAGTCACAGTAGTAAGTCATAGTAGTAAGTCATAGTAATAAGTCATAGTAGTAAGTCATAGTAGTAAGTCATAGTAGTAAGTCATAGTAGTAAGTCACAGTAGTAAGTCATAGTAGTAAGTCACAGTAGTAAGTCATAGTAGTAAGTCATAGTAGTAAGTCACAGTAGTAAGTCATAGTAGTAAGTCACAGTAGTAAGTCATAGTAGTAAGTCATAGTAGTAAGTCACAGTAGTAAGTCATAGTAGTAAGTCATAGTAGTAAGTCATAGTAGTAAGTCATAGTAGTAAGTCACAGTAGTAAGTCATAGTAGTAAGTCATAGTAGTAAGTCACAGTAGTAAGTCATAGTAGTAAGTCATAGTAGTAAGTCACAGTAGTAAGTCATAGTAGTAAGTCATAGTAGTAAGTCATAGTAGTAAGTCATAGTAGTAAGTCATAGTAGTAAGTCATAGTAGTAAGTCATAGAAGTAAGTCATAGTAGTAAGTCATAGTAGTAAGTCATAGTAGTAAGTCATAGTAGTAAGTCACAGTAGTAAGTCATAGTAGTGAGTCATAGTAGTAAGTCATAGTAGTAAGTCATAGTAGTAAGTCATAGTAGTAAGTCATAGTAGTAAGTCATAGTAGTAAGTCATAGTAGTGAGTCATAGTAGTAAGTCACAGTAGTAAGTCATAGTAGTAAGTCACATAGTAGTAAGTCATAGTAGTGAGTCATAGTAGTAAGTCATAGTAGTAAGTCATAGTAGTAAGTCATAGTAGTAAGTCATAGTAAGTCATAGTAGTAAGTCATAGTAGTAAGTCATAGTAGTAAGTCATAGTAGTAAGTCATAGTAGTAAGTCATAGTAATAAGTCATAGTAGTAAGTCATAGTAATAAGTCATAGTATAAGTCATAGTAATAAGTCATAGTAGTAAGTCATAGTAATAAGTCATAGTAGTAAGTCATAGTAGTAAGTCACAGTAGTAAGTCATAGTAGTAAGTCATAGTAGTAAGTCATAGTAGTAAGTCATAGTAGTAAGTCATAGTAATAAGTCATAGTAGTAAGTCATAGTAATAAGTCATAGTAGTAAGTCATAGTAATAAGTCATAGTAGTAAGTCATAGTAGTAAGTCATAGTAGTAAGTCATAGTAGTAAGTCATAGTAGTAAGTCATAGTAGTAAGTCATAGTAGTAAGTCATAGTAGTAAGTCATAGTAGTAAGTCATAGTAGTAAGTCATAGTAGTAAGTCATAGTAGTAAGTCATAGTAGTAAGTCATAGTAGTAAGTCATAGTAGTAAGTCATAGTAGTGAGTCATAGTAGTAAGTCATAGTAGTAAGTCATAGTAGTAAGTCACAGTGTTAAGTCATAGTAGTAAGTCATAGTAGTAAGCCATAGTAGTAAGTCACAGTAGTAAGTCATAGTAGTAAGTCATAGTAGTAAGTCATAGTAATAAGTCATAGTAGTAAGTCATAGTAGTAAGTCATAGTAGTAAGTCATAGTAATAAGTCATAGTAGTAAGTCATAGTAATAAGTCATAGTAGTAAGTCACTGATGTCAGCTATGGTCTGTATACTTTCTACATGTAGTAAACAAAAATATTATTATCATCATTATCATCATCATCATTATTATTATTATTATTATTATTATTATTATTATTATTATTATTATTATTATTATTATTATTATTATTATTATTATTATTATTATTATTATTATCATTATTATTATTATTATTATTATTATTATTATTGTTATTATTATTATTATTATTATTATTATTATTATTATTATTATTATTATTATTATTATTATTATTATTATTATTATTATTATTGTTATTTTTATTATTATAATTATTATTATTACTATTATTATAATTATTATTATTACTATTATTATTATTATTATTAAGCGTCAGTGTCGTTCAGCTTGTACATTATGGAAGATAACAATGGTAACAACCAGCACACAATGTCCAGACTGAGACTCCAGTGTGATATTCTCAACACTATGTACGGAGGATCGAGCCTCCAACACTCCTTGTGTTCCATGACCCTACGATATCTTAACACATAATGAAATACAAATTATAACACGTATCATGACGCGTTAGGAATCCTAGCACATAATTAGTGACGTCATCTCTCTGACGCACGGAGAGATGTCACATCCGCTCTGGCCACCAAACAAATATTATTAGCAACACTTTTCTTACTTGGCGACTCAAGTGTTGCATAATGTTCACTCAAGTGTTGCATAATGTTCACTCAAATGTTGCATTAATGTTGACTCAAGTGTTGCATTAATGTTGACTCAAGTGTTGCATTAATGTTGACTCAAGTGTTGCATTGATGTTGACTCAAGTGTTGCATTAATGTTGACTCAAGTGTTGCATTGATGTTGACTCAAGTGTTGCATAATGTTCACTCAAGTGTTGCATTAATGTTGACCCAAGTGTTGTATTGATGTTGACTCAAGTGTTGCATTAATGTTGACTCGAGTGTTGCATTGATGTTGACTCAAGTGTTGCATAATGTTCACTCAAGTGTTGCATTAATGTTGACCCAAGTGTTGCATTGATGTTGACTCAAGTGTTGCATTGATGTTGACTCAAGTGTTGCATTGATGTTGACTCAAGTGTTGCATTGATGTTGACTCAAGTGTTGCATTAATGTTGACTCAAGTGTTGCATTAATGTTGACTCAAGTGTTGCATTGATGTTGACTCAAGTGTTGCATTAATGTTGACTCGAGTGTTGCATTGATGTTGACTCAAGTGTTAATTGATGTAGACTCAAGTGTTGTATTGATGTTGACTCAAGTGTTTATTGATGTTGACTCGAGTGTTGCATTGATGTTGACTCAAGTGTTGCATTAATGTTGACTCAAGTGTTGCATTGATGTTGACTCAAGTGTTGCATTAATGTTGACTCAAGTGTTGCATTGATGTTGACTCAAGTGTTGCATTAATGTTGACTCAAGTGTTGCATTGATGTTGACTAAAGTGTTTATTAATGTTGACTCGAGTGTTGCATTGATGTTGACTCAATTGTTTATTGATGTTGACTCAAGTGTTGCATAATGTTCACTCAAGTGTTGCATTAATGTTGACCCAAGTGTTGCATTAATGTTGACTCGAGTGTTGCATTGATGTTGACTCAAGTGTTGCATTAATGTTGACTCAAGTGTTTATTGATGTTGACTCAAGTGTTTATTGATGTTGATGTTGCATTAACTCAAGTGTTGCATTAATGTTGAGTGTTGCATTAATGTTGACATTGATGTTGACTCATGTGTTGCATTAATGTTCACTCGAAGTGTTGCATTGATGTTGACTCAAGTGTTGCACTCAAGTGTTTAATGTTGCATTAATGTTGACTCAAGTGTTGCATTGATGTTGACTCGAGCGTTGCATTAATGTTGACTCGAGTGTTACATTGATGTTGACTCATGTGTTGCATTAATGTTGACTCGAGTGTTGCATTGATGTTGACTCAAGTGTTGCATTGATGTTGACTCAAGTGTTGCATTAATGTTGACTCAAGTGTTGCATTAATGTTGACTCAAGTGTTGCATTGATGTTGACTCAAGTGTTGCATTGATGTTGACTCAAGTGTTGCATTAATGCTGGCTTAAGTGTTGCATTAATGTTGACTCAAGTGTTGCATTGATGTTGACTCAAGTGTTGCATTGATTGTTGACTCGAGTGTTGCATTGATGTTGACTCAAGTGTTGCATAATGTTCCCTCAAGTGTTGCATTAATGTTGACCGAAGTGTTGCATTGATGTTGACTCAAGTGTTGCATTAATGTTGACTCGAGTGTTGCACTGATGTTGACTCAAGTGTTGCATTGATGTTGACTCGAGTGTTGCATTGATGTTGACTCAAGTGTTGCATTAATGTTGACTCAAGTTTTGCATAAATGTTGACTCAAGTGTTGCATTGATGTTGTTGACTAAAATTGATGTTGACTCAAGTGTTTATTGACGTTGACTCGAGTGTTGCATTGATGTTGACTCAAGTGTTGCATTGATGTTGACTCAAGTGTTGCATTAATGTTGACTCAAGTGTTGCATTGATGTTGACTCAAGTGTTGTATTGATGTTGACTCAAGTGTTGCATTAATGTTGACTCAAGTGTTGCATTGATGTTGACTCAAGTGTTTATTGATGTTGACTCAAGTGTTGCATTAATGTTGACTCAAGTGTTGCATTGATGTTGACTCAAGTGTTGCATTGATGTTGACTCAAGTGTTGCATAATGTTCACTCAAGTGTTGCATTAATGTTGACCCAAGTGTTGTATTGATGTTGACTCAAGTGTTGCATTGATGTTGACTCAAGTGTTTATTGATGTTGACTCAAGTGTTGCATTGATGTTGACTAAAGTGTTTATTAATGTTGACTCGAGTGTTGCATTGATGATGACTCAAGTAAAGTAGGCTAGGCTCACCTAACCTACCAGGTAAGGTTGTCATGTAGGGGGGTAATGATTGAATCGGATATAAGTGGGGAATATGGGAGTAAGGGATTATGTAGGGAGGGGAGAGGCAGGCGAGGTGGTAGGAGTGAGATGATTAGCGGAGGTAGGTAGGTAATGACAGGTCAGTGGTGACCACCACGACACTCTCATTAACTCTACACTACTCACTAACATATGCCTCGCCCACTCTTCACTCATATATAAACATAATAAAATATAAGAAATAGGAATAGCAAATAACGGGGACAGTGAATATTACTATTCTACTCAAACACAGTTTATTATTAAGTCTTTGTACAATAATATATTTGGGAACAGAACATTATTGTGGTTTAGATAAATGGGATGGTACACATAAGCAGTGAGACAGGGAACACAATCAACTTGACGAAAATGAATATAACTTACAATATAGCACAGAGGACAGTTCACTACAGGAACTAAGCCACAGGTCCCAAGACCTACACAGCACGAGTACTGCGCCAAGCCAGTACTCTGCCCAATGCCTCCAACAGTCTCCTCCAGAGACTTCAGCAGCCTTCTCCCGAGCCCTGCACCCCAGCAGCAGCTCCGCTCGAATCTGTCTCTGCTCAGAGCTCTGCACCCAGGCCAGAGCTCTGCCCGAATCTTCTGCTCAGGAGCTCTGCGCCCCAGCAGCAGCTCCGCTCCAATCTCATGATCATGCTCTTCCTTGGGCTTTTATGGTGGTCCAAGCACCCTCCACAACCACGTGTACGACCTGACGCCTAGGTCTGAGGCGTCAAGAACAAAAGACCTCAGACGTGGGCGTGGCTACAGACGTTTGCCAAGGCAAGGTGTGACCATATAATTGGTTAAATTAGGTCTCCCCAGAGACCTCACAAGCCCAGCTGGACTACATCACATCCCCCTTTCTCCCCCAATTTAAAATATCTGAGAACTAGGACAATTTGTCCTAGTTATTAGACTATTTTAATCCTAATCCCTTAAATCTATTACAATACAAAGACAAAATTATACATAATACAAAATTATTCAACTACATATATTTCCCTCAACCTCCTCATCTACCACAAGGCAGCATAATCAGTACACCTGGCAGTTGGCCAGCATAATAGTTGCTCTCTGGTGCAAAGCCTCCTTACCCGTCATTTCTCCTTAAACCTAAATATCGGGCTCCAGTGCCTTCCCTACTTCTACTAGAAATGCACTAGCCAATGCTAGTCACCCTCGCACGTTAACCATTGGGCCAAACCTCTCTAGGCTTCTATGGCGTGGAAAACTGCTCCAACGGGTTGCATTCTTTCAAGTAACTGCAACTGGACCACTTCACGACCACCAAGGTCGCATTTTCGGCACACTTCACATGCACACTACAACATCTGAAAATCGAGACAGGGCAGGCATCGCAGCTAAGACCCTCCATTATCCTATGCCACTACTAGGATTCACTGGCCTCATAAAACAAGGCGGCCATAATCACTGGACCGTTTTCAAGGTCACCTTATTTCATACAGGTAACACTAACACTTCTGGCAAATCAAAGTAGGCTGGGGACATCTCACACTCTTAATTGTCTCTCATGGCTGGCAGGGCATCCCCACATACCGGTCGTACAGGTCGACCAGCAAGGCAGGACACACCTCCATACCGCCCTTGAAAGCAGGCTGGTCCCAGCAGCTGGAGTCCATCTCCGCGGCTCACGTCCTTCCACATCTCCGAGGATGGCAACTCCTTCATAGTAGATTCTCCTGTCCTGGCACACCAGCCAGAATCCCTCACACACCACTGCAGCATCACCGCCATCTCCTCTTGAGCTAGGCAGCATCGCAGCATCACAGCACGGCCACAGCATATCCATCATCACAGCACGGCCATCATCACAGCAGCACATCACAGCACGGCCAGCATCTCAACATCATAGCAGCACAGCAGCACACAGCACGGCCACAGCATCGCAGCACGGCTACAGCATCGCAGCACGGGTCCCAGCATCACAGCACGGCCGCAGCAGTCTCAGCATCGCAGCACGGCCGCAGCATCTCAACATCACAGCAGCACACAGCACGGCCACAGCATCGCAGCACGGCTACAGCATCTCAGCACGGCCACAGCATCGCAGCACGGCTACAGCATCTCAGCAGCATCACAGCAGCCGACATCAGCAGTAGCAGGCTATGGTCAGTTGCTCGAGGTGAAGTGAGGTCACTTCAGGTCATCAACAGCAGGTGCGGTCCGCGGGTGATGGTCACAGAGGCTGGGTGATGCAGACAGACACCCACTACAATGGATGACAGACCAGGGCAGCAATACACTGGGGCACATCAGCTGGGTGACTGGGCACATCAGGTGACTGGGCACATCAGCTGGGTGACTGGGCACATCAGCTGGGTGACTGGGCACATCAGGTGGACAGCAATCATAGGCAACTCTTCAATGGGTGACAGTTGTGGGTGAGTCTTCCAAGGCGGGCTGGGTGACTTCTCATTCCTCTGTAAATATTCAATTTCGGCCAGTAATTGCTTCCCCCAAAAGTCTCACCCAAATACTGATATTCTCCACCATTTATCTCAAACCAACAACCAACTCCACCAAATATAATATTACACCCAAACAATTATTCAGACCCACCGTCAAAAAAGGACAGTTAAGGTTACTAGGATTATAATATCATACAGATATTCACTTTAGATTTTACACACACAAGAAAAAAAAAGTGGTAGCAAATGGTAGCATAACAAGTATAACCGAGCAGTCAAAAATAAGGCACATGGGACTGGTTCCTACTATAAAAATAATAAGAACCACCACCGCTTAGACACCATGTCATGTAGGGGGGTGATGATTAAATGAGGATATAAGTGGGGAATATGGGAGTAAGGGATTATGTATGCAGGGGAGAGGCAGGCGAGGTGGTAGGAGTGAGATGATTAGCGGAGGTAGGTAGGTAATGTGAGGTCACTGGTGACTACACCACGACCTCTCATTAACTCTACACTACTCACTAACATATGCCTCGCCCCTCTTCACTCATATAAACATAATAAAATATAAGAAAAAAGAATAAATGACGGGGACAGTGAATATTACTATTCTACTCAAACACAGTTTATTATTAAGTCTTTGTACAATAATATATTTGGGAACAGGAGAACATTATTGTGGTTTAGATAAATGGGGTGGTACACATAAGCAGTGAGACAGGGAATACAATCAACTTGACGAAAATGAATATAACTTACAATATAGCACAGAGGACAGTTCACTACAGGAACTAAGCCACAGGTCCCAAGACCTACACAGCACGAGTACTGCGCCAAGCCAGTACTCTGCCCAATGCCTCCAACAGTCTCCTCCAGAGACTTCAGCAGCCTTCTCCCGAGCCCTGCACCCCAGCAGCAACTCCGCTCGAATCGTCTCTGCTCAGAGCTCTGCACCCAGGCCAGAGCTCTGCCCGAATCTTCTGCTCAGGAGCTCTGCGCCCCAGCAGCAGCTCCGCTCCAATCTCATGATCATGCTCTTCCTTGGGCTTTTATGGTGGTCCAAGCACCCTCCACAACCACGTGTACGACCTGACGCCTAGGTCTGAGGCGTCAAGAACAAAAGACCTCAGACGTGGGCGTGGCTACAGACGTTTGCCAAGGCAAGGTGTGACCATATAATTGGTTAAATTAGGTCTCCCCAGAGACCTCACAAGCCCAGCTGGACTACATCACAAGGTAGGCTAGGCTCACCTAACCTACCAGGTAAGGTAGGCTAGGCTCACCTAACCTACCAGGTAAGGTAGGCTAGGCTCACCTAACCTACCAGGTAAGGTAGGCTAGGCTCACCTAACCTACCAGGTAAGGTAGGCTAGGCTCACCTAACCTACCAGGTAAGGTAGGCTAGGCTCACCTAACCTACCAGGTAAGGTAGGCTAGGCTTGAAAAGCAAATATAATAAAAGGAATATCTTTATTGAGAACATTTTGCGAGCTTGACATTGTCAATAAAGGGTTTTGTAATGAGGGGTCGAGATCGATCCCCGGCAGGGATGAAACGCTGGGTATATTTTCTTATATACGGTGCACCTGTTCACCAAGCAATAAGTAGGTACCTGGGTGCCACCTAGGTCAGTAGTAGATACCTGGGTGTCACCTAGGTCAGTAGCAGGTACCTAGGTGTCAACTAGGTCAGAAGCAGGTACCTGGGTGTCACCTAGGTCAGTAGCAGGTACCTGGGTGTCACCTAGGTCAGTAGTAGATACCTGGGTGTCTCCTAGGTCAGTAGCAGGTACCTGGGTGTCACCTAGGTCAGTAGCAGGTACCTGGGTGTCACCTAGGTCAGTAGTAGGTACCTGGGTGTCACTAAGGTCAGTATCAGGTACCTGGGTGTCACCTAGGACAGTAGCAGGTAACTGGGTGTCACCCAGGTCAGTAGCAGGTACCTGGGTGTCACCTAGGTCAGTAGTAGGTACCTGGGTGTCATCTAGGTCAGTATCAGGTACCTGGGTGTCACCTAGGTCAGTAGGAGGTAACTGGGTGTCAACCAGGTCAGTAGCAGGTACCTGGGTGTCACCTAGGTCAGTAGTAGGTACCTGGGTGTCACCTAGGTCAGTAGTAGGTACCTGGGTGTCACCTAGGTCAGTAGTAGGTACCTGGGTGTCACCTAAGTCAGTAGTAGGTACCTGGGTGTCACCTTGGTCAGTAGCAGGTACCTAGGTGTCACCAAGGTCAGTAGCAGATGCCTGGGTGTCACCTAGGTCAGTAATAGGTACCTGGGTGTCACCTAGGTCAGTAGCAGATGCCTAGGTGTCACCTAGGTCAGTAGTGGGTACCTGGGTGTCACCTAGGTCAGTAGTAGGTACCTGGGTGTCACCTAGGTCAGTAGTAGGTACCTGGGTGTCACCTAGATCAGTAGTAGGTACCTGGGTGTCACCAAGGACAGTAGCAAGTATCTGAGTTCACCAAGGTCAGTAGCAGGTACCTGGATGTCACCTATGTCAGTAATAGGTACCTGGGTGTCACTTAGGTCAGTAGCAGGTACTTGGGTGTCACCTAGGAAAGTAGCAGGTACCTGGGTGTCAACTAGGTCAGTAGCAGGTACCTGGGTGTCACCTAGGTCAGTAGTAGGTACCTGGGTGTCACCTAGGTAAGTAGCAGGTACCTGGGTGTCACCTAGGTCAGTAGCAGGTACCTGGGTGTCACCTAGGTCAGTAGTAGGTACCTGGGTGTCACCTAGATCAGTATCAGGTACCTGGGTGTCACCTAGGTGAGTAGCAGGTAACTGGGTGTCACCCAGGTCAGTAGCAGGTACCTGGGTGTCACCTAGGGTCAGTAGCAGGTACCTGGGTGTCACCTAGGTCAGTAGCAGGTACCTGGGTGTCACCTAGGTCAGTAGTAGGTACCTGCGTGTCACCTAGGTCAGTATCAGGTACCTGGGTGTCACCTAGGTGAGTAGCAGGTACCTGGGTGTCACCTAGGGTCAGTAGCAGGTACCTGGGTGTCACCTAGGGTCAGTAGCAGGTACCTGGGTGTCACCTAGGTCAGTAGCAGGTACCTGGGTGTCACCTAGGTCAGTAGCAGGTACCTGGGTGTCACCTAGGTCAGTAGCAGGTAAATGGGTGTCACCTAGGTCAGTAGTAGGTACCTGGGTGTCACTTAGGTCAGTAGCAGGTACCTGGGTGTCACCTAGGTCAGTAGCAGGTACCTGGGTGTCACCAAGGTCAGTAGCAGGTACCTGGGTGTTGCGTAGGTCAGTAGCAGGTACCTGGGTGTCACCAAGGCCAGTAGCAGGTACCTGGGTGCCACCTAGGTCAGTAGCAGGTACCTGGGTGTCTCCTAGGTCAGTAGCAGGTACCTGGGTGTCACCTAGGTCAGTAGCAGGTACCTGGGTGTCACCTAGGTCAGTAGCAGGTACCTGGGTGACACCTAGGTCAGTAGCAGGTACCTTGGTGTCACCTAGGTCAGTAGCAGGTACCTGGGTGTCACCTAGGTCAGTAGCAGGTACCTGGGTGTCACCTAGGTCAGTAGCAGGTACCTGGGTGTCTCCTAGGTCAGTAGCAGGTACCTAGCTGTCAACTAGATCAGTAGCAGGTACCTGGTGTCTCCTACGTCAGTAGCAGGTACCTGGGTGTCACCTAGGGTCAGTAGCAGGTACCTGGGTGTCACCTAGGGTCAGTAGCAGGTACCTGGGTGTCACCTAGGGTCAGTAGCAGGTACCTGGGTGTCACCTAGGTCAGTAGCAGGTACCTGGGTGTCACCTAGGGTCAGTAGCAGGTACCTGGGTGTCACCTAGGGTCAGTAGCAGGTACCTGGGTGTCACCTAGGGTCAGTAGCAGGTACCTGGGTGTCACCTAGGGTCAGTAACAGGTACGTGGGTGTCACCTAGGTCAGTAGCAGGTACCTGGGTGTCACCTAGGGTCAGTAACAGGTACGTGGGTGTCACCTAGGTCAGTAGCAGGTACCTGGGTGTCACCTAGGTCAGTAGCAGGTACCTGGGTGTCTCCTAGGTCAGTAGCAGGTACCTAGCTGTCAACTAGATCAGTAGCAGGTACCTGGTGTCTCCTACGTCAGTAGCAGGTACCTGGGATTCACCTAGGTCAGTAGTAGGTACCTGGGTGTCACCAAGGTCAGTAGCAGGTACCTGGGTGTCACCTAGGGTCAGTAGCAGGTACCTGGGTGTCACCTAGGGACAGTAGCAGGTACCTGGGTGTCACCTAGGGACAGTAGCAGGTACCTGGGTGTCACCTAGGTCAGTAGCAGGTACCTGGGTGTCACCTAGGGTCAGTAGCAGGTACGTGGGTGTCACCTAGGGTCAGTAGCAGGTACCTGGGTGTCACCTAGGGTCAGTAACAGGTACCTGGGTGTCACCTAGGGTCAGTAACAGGTACCTGGGTGTCACCTAGGGTCAGTAGCAGGTACCTGGGTGTTACCTAGGGTCAGTACCAGGTACCTGGGTGTCACCTAGGGTCAGTAACAGGTACCTGGGTGTCACCTAGGGTCAGTAGCAGGTACCTGTGTGTTACCTAGGGTTAGTAGCAGGTACCTGGGTGTCACCTAGGGTCAGTAACAGGTACCTGGATGTCACCTAGTGTCAGTAACAGGTGCCTGCGTGTCACCTAGGGTCAGTAACAGGTACCTGGGTGTCACCTAGTGTCAGTAGCAGGTACCTGGGTGTCACCTAGGGTCAGTAGCAGGTACCTGGGTGTCACCTAGGGTCAGTAACAGGTACCTAGGTGTCACCTAGGGTCAGTAGCAGGTACCTGGGTGTCAGCTAGGGTCAGTAACAGGTACCTGGGTGTCACCTAGGGTCAGTAACAGGTACCTGAGTGTCACCTAGGGTCAGTAACAGGTACCTGGGTGTCACCTAGGGTCAGTAACAGGTACCTGAGTGTCACCTAGGGTCAGTAGCAGGTACCTGGTTGTCACCTAGGGTCAGTAACAGGTACCTGGGTGTCACCTAGGGTCAGTAACAGGTACCTGGGTGTCACCTAGGGTCAGTAACAGGTACCTGGGTGTCACCTAGGGTCAGTAGCAGGTACCTGGGTGTCACCTAGGGTCAGTAACAGGTACCTGGGTGTCACCTAGTGTCAGTAACAGGTGCCTGCGTGTCACCTAGGGTCAGTAACAGATACCTGGGTGTCACCTAGGGTCAGTAGCAGGTACCTGGGTGTCACCTAGGGTCAGTAGCAGGTACCTGGGTGTCACCTAGGGTCAGTAACAGGTACGTGGGTGTCACCTAGGGTCAGTAGCAGGTACCTGGGTGTCATCTAGGGTCAGTAACAGGTACCTGGGTGTCACCTAGGGTCAGTAACAGGTACCTGGGTGTCACCTAGGGTCAGTAACAGATACCTGGGTGTCACCTAGGGTCTGTAACAGGTACCTGGGTGTCACCTAGGGTCAGTAACAGGTACCTGGGTTTCACCTAGGCTCAGTAACAGGTGCCTGGGTGTCACCTAGGGTCAGTAACAGGTACCTGGGTGTCACCTAGGGTCAGTAACAGGTACCTGGTTGTCACCTAGGTTCAGTAGCAGGTACCTGGGTGTCACCTAGGGTCGGTAACAGGTACCTGGGTGTCACCTAGGGTCAGTAACAGGTACCTGGGTGTCACCTAGGGTCAGTAACAGGTACCTGGGTGTCACCTAGGGTCAGTAGCAGGTACCTGGGTGTCAGCTAGGGTCAGTAACAGGTACCTGGGTGTCACCTAGTGTCAGTAACAGGTGCCTGCGTGTCACCTAGGGTCAGTAACAGGTACCTGGGTGTAACCTAGGGTCAGTAACAGGTACCTGGATGACACCTAGGGTCAGTAGCAGGTACCTGGGTGTCACCTAGGGTCAGTAACAGGTACCTGGGTGTCACCTAGGGTCAGTAACAGGTACCTGGGTGTCACCTAGGGTCAGTAACAGGTACCTGGGTGTCACCTAGGCTCAGTAACAGGTACCTGGGTGTCACCTAGGGTCAGTAACAGGTACCTGGGTGTCACCTAGGGTCAGTAACAGGTACCTGGGTGTCACCTAGGGTCAGTAACAGGTATCTGGGTGTCACCTAGGGTCAGTAACAGGTACCTGGGTGTCACCTAGGGTCAGTAGCAGGTACCTGGGTGTCACCTAGGGTCAGTAACAGGTACCTGGGTGTCACCTAGGGTCAGTAACAGTTACCTGGGTGTCACATAGGGTCAGTAGCAGGTACCTGGGTGTCACCTAGGGTCAGTAACAGGTACCTGGGTGTCACCTAGGGTCAGTAATAGGTACCTGGGTGTCACCTAGGGTCAGTAACAGGTACCTGGGTGTCACCTAGGGTCAGTAACAGGTACCTGGGTGTCACCTAGGGTCAGTAACAGGTACCTGGGTGTCACCTAGGGTCAGTAACAGGTACCTGGGTGTCACCTAGGGTCAGTAACAGGTGCCTGGGTGTCACCTAGGGTCAGTAACAGGTACCTGGGTGTCACCTAGGGTCAGTAACAGGTACCTGGTTGTCACCTAGGTTCAGTAGCAGGTACCTGGGTGTCACCTAGGGTCGGTAACAGGTACCTGGGTGTCACCTAGGGTCAGTAACAGGTACCTGGGTGTCACCTAGGGTCAGTAACAGGTACCTGGGTGTCACCTAGGTTCAGTAGCAGGTACCTGGGTGTCACCTAGGGTCAGTAACAGGTACGTGGGTGTCACCTAGGTCAGTAGCAGGTACCTGGGTGTCACCTAGGTCAGTAGCAGGTACGTGGGTGTCACCTAGGTCAGTAGCAGGTACCTGGGTGTCACCTAGGTCAGTAGCAGGTACCTGGGTGTCTCCTAGGTCAGTAGCAGGTACCTAGGTGTCAACTAGATCAGTAGCAGGTACCTGTGTGTTACCTAGGGTCAGTAACAGGTACCTGGGATTCACCTAGGTCAGTAGTAGGTACCTGGGTGTTACCAAGGTTAGTAGCAGGTACCTGGGTGTCACATAGGTCAGTAGCAGGTACCTGGGTGTCACCTAGGTCAGTAGCAGGTACCTGGGTGTCACCTAGTGTCAGTAGCAGGTACCTGGGTGTCACCTAGGTCAGTAGCAGGTACCTGGGTGTCACCTAGGGTCAGTAGCAGGTACGTGGGTGTCACCTAGGGTCAGTAGCAGGTACCTGGGTGTCACCTAGGGTCAGTAACAGGTACCTGGGTGTCACCTAGGGTCAGTAACAGGTACCTGGGTGTCACCTAGGGTCAGTAGCAGGTACCTGGGTGTTACCTAGGGTCAGTACCAGGTACCTGGGTGTCACCTAGGGTCAGTAACAGGTACCTGGGTGTCACCTAGGGTCAGTAGCAGGTACCTGTGTGTTACCTAGGGTTAGTAGCAGGTACCTGGGTGTCACCTAGGGTCAGTAACAGGTACCTGGATGTCACCTAGTGTCAGTAACAGGTGCCTGCGTGTCACCTAGGGTCAGTAACAGGTACCTGGGTGTCACCTAGTGTCAGTAGCAGGTACCTGGGTGTCACCTAGGGTCAGTAGCAGGTACCTGGGTGTCACCTAGGGTCAGTAACAGGTACCTAGGTGTCACCTAGGGTCAGTAGCAGGTACCTGGGTGTCAGCTAGGGTCAGTAACAGGTACCTGGGTGTCACCTAGGGTCAGTAACAGGTACCTGAGTGTCACCTAGGGTCAGTAACAGGTACCTGGGTGTCACCTAGGGTCAGTAACAGGTACCTGTGTGTCACCTAGGGTCAGTAGCAGGTACCTGGGTGTCACCTAGGGTCAGTAACAGGTACCTGGGTGTCACCTAGGGTCAGTAACAGGTACCTGGGTGTCACCTAGGGTCAGTAACAGGTACCTGGGTGTCACCTAGGGTCAGTAGCAGGTACCTGGGTGTCACCTAGGGTCAGTAACAGGTACCTGGGTGTCACCTAGTGTCAGTAACAGGTGCCTGCGTGTCACCTAGGGTCAGTAACAGATACCTGGGTGTCACCTAGGGTCAGTAGCAGGTACCTGGGTGTCACCTAGGGTCAGTAGCAGGTACCTGGGTGTCACCTAGGGTCAGTAACAGGTACGTGGGTGTCACCTAGGGTCAGTAGCAGGTACCTGGGTGTCATCTAGGGTCAGTAACAGGTACCTGGGTGTCACCTAGGGTCAGTAACAGGTACCTGGGTGTCACCTAGGGTCAGTAACAGATACCTGGGTGTCACCTAGGGTCTGTAACAGGTACCTGGGTGTCACCTAGGGTCAGTAACAGGTACCTGGGTTTCACCTAGGCTCAGTAACAGGTGCCTGGGTGTCACCTAGGGTCAGTAACAGGTACCTGGGTGTCACCTAGGGTCAGTAACAGGTACCTGGTTGTCACCTAGGTTCAGTAGCAGGTACCTGGGTGTCACCTAGGGTCGGTAACAGGTACCTGGGTGTCACCTAGGGTCAGTAACAGGTACCTGGGTGTCACCTAGGGTCAGTAACAGGTACCTGGGTGTCACCTAGGGTCAGTAGCAGGTACCTGGGTGTCACCTAGGGTCAGTAACAGGTACCTGGGTGTCACCTAGTGTCAGTAACAGGTGCCTGCGTGTCACCTAGGGTCAGTAACAGGTACCTGGGTGTAACCTAGGGTCAGTAACAGGTACCTGGGTGACACCTAGGGTCAGTAGCAGGTACCTGGGTGTCACCTAGGGTCAGTAACAGGTACCTGGGTGTCACCTAGAGTCAGTAACAGGTACCTGGGTGTCACCTAGGGTCAGTAACAGGTACCTGGGTGTCACCTAGGCTCAGTAACAGGTACCTGGGTGTCACCTAGGGTCAGTAACAGGTACCTGGGTGTCACCTAGGGTCAGTAACAGGTACCTGGGTGTCACCTAGGGTCAGTAACAGGTATCTGGGTGTCACCTAGGGTCAGTAACAGGTACCTGGGTGTCACCTAGGGTCAGTAGCAGGTACCTGGGTGTCACCTAGGGTCAGTAACAGGTACCTGGGTGTCACCTAGGGTCAGTAACAGGTACCTGGGTGTCACATAGGGTCAGTAGCAGGTACCTGGGTGTCACCTAGGGTCAGTAACAGGTACCTGGGTGTCACCTAGGGTCAGTAATAGGTACCTGGGTGTCACCTAGGGTCAGTAACAGGTACCTGGGTGTCACCTAGGGTCAGTAACAGGTACCTGGGTGTCACCTAGGGTCAGTAACAGGTACCTGGGTGTCACCTAGGGTCAGTAACAGGTACCTGGGTGTCACCTAGGGTCAGTAACAGGTGCCTGGGTGTCACCTAGGGTCAGTAACAGGTACCTGGGTGTCACCTAGGGTCAGTAACAGGTACCTGGTTGTCACCTAGGTTCAGTAGCAGGTACCTGGGTGTCACCTAGGGTCGGTAACAGGTACCTGGGTGTCACCTAGGGTCAGTAACAGGTACCTGGGTGTCACCTAGGGTCAGTAACAGGTACCTGGGTGTCACCTAGGTTCAGTAGCAGGTACCTGGGTGTCACCTAGGGTCAGTAACAGGTACCTGGGTGTCACCTAGTGTCAGTAACAGGTGCCTGCGTGTCACCTAGGGTCAGTAACAGGTACCTGGGTGTCACCTAGGGTCAGTAGCAGGTACCTGGGTGTCACCTAGGGTCAGTAGCAGGTACCTGGGTGTCACCTAGGGTCAGTAACAGGTACCTGGGTGTCACCTAGGGTCAGTAACAGGTACCTGGGTGTCACCTAGGGTCAGTAACAGGTACCTGGGTGTCACCTAGGGTCAGTAACAGGTACCTGGGTGTCACCTAGGGTCAGTAACAGGTACCTGGGTGTCACCTAGGGTCAGTAACAGGTACCTGGGTGTCACCTAGGGTCAGTAGCAGGTACCTGGGTGTCACCTAGGGTCAGTAACAGGTACCTGGGTGTCACCTAGGGTCAGTAACAGGTACCTGGGTGTCACATAGGGTCAGTAGCAGGTACCTGGGTGTCACCTAGGGTCAGTAACAGGTACCTGGGTGTCACCTAGGGTCAGTAACAGGTACCTGGGTGTCACCTAGGGTCAGTAACAGGTACCTGGGTGTCACCTAGGGTCAGTAACAGGTACCTGGGTGTCATCTAGGGTCAGTAACAGGTACCTGGGTGTCACCTTGGGTCAGTAACAGGTACCTTGGGTGTCACCTAGGGTCAGTAACAGGTACCTGGGTGTCACCTAGGGTCAGTAACAGGTACCTGGGTGTCACCTAGGGTCAGTAACAGGTACCTGGGTGTCACCTAGGGTCAGTAACAGGTACCTGGGTGTCACCTAGGGTCAGTAACAGGTACCTGGGTGTCACCTATGGTCAGTAACAGGTACCTGGGTGTCACCTAGGGTCAGTAACAGGTACCTGGGTGTCACCTAGGGTCAGTAACAGGTACCTGGGTGTCACCTAGGGTCAGTAACAGGTACCTGGGTGTCACATAGGGTCAGTAGCAGGTACCTGTATAATGTACTTTTAGCAATAATTGTTATTATTGCAATTCTCTCGTCTTAATTATCTTTCCTTGTATCTATTTACCCAGCAGACTGTAAAATAATAATAATATTTTATTATTATTATTATTATTATTATTATTATTATTATTATTATTATTATTATTATTATTATTATAATAATAATGATAGTAGTAATAATAATAATAATAATAATAATAATAATAATAATCTTTTGTTTTCTACCAGTACATGTACAAGGTGTACAGACCATAGCTGACATCAGTGACATACTACTATATAGAAAGCCGCTTGTTATGCTGAGCATTTCCCGTAAATTAGGAGAGTTTTGTCCCAGGATGCGACCCACACAAGTCCACTAACATCCATGTACCCAATGTATACTGATAGGTGAACATGGACAGCAGGTGTCTCAGGGAAACACGTCTCAGTGTTAACCAGCCGTACCGAGGAGTCGAACTCCGTACCTCAGCGTGTGAGATGAGTGCGCTAGTAACCCACCTAGGGGACGCTAATGAGTAATGACTCAGTGCTCTTTAAACTTCTGAAAAGTATTCCACATGAGATTTTTCCTATAAAAGGTCGACGTAAGTCACGTTTAAGAGTCTCTGGAGAGTCCCATCATACGTCAATACAGTGTAAATCTGAGTTATTGGGAGAGAATAATTCCCAAGTTCACTCCCAGGTAAATACTCTCAACCCTGACGAACTACTGACAAACTATTTAATTCTCAGTATTAAAAACTAGGGATGATAATACTGATTTGTAATAACAGTAAAGTAGCATAGAATACTTAATTCTTAAACAGTAGCTCAGTGCACGCCGGTTCCCAGTAGCACAGTGCACGCCGGTTCCCAGTAGCTCAGTGCACGCCCGTCCCCAGTAGCACAGTGCACGCCCGTCCCCAGTAGCACAGTGCACGCCGGTTCCCAGCAGTACAGTGCACGCCCGTCCCCAGTAGCACAGTGCACGCCGGTTCCCAGCAGTACAGTGCACGCCGGTTCCCAGTAGCACAGTGCACGCCGGTTCCCAGTAGCACAGTGCACGCCGGTCCCCAGTAGTATAGTGAACGCCGGCTCCCAGTAGCACAGTGCACGCCGGTTCATAGTAGCACAGTGTACGACGGTTCTCAGTAGCACAGTGCACGCCGGTTCCCAGTAGCACAGTGCACGCCCGTCCCCAGTACCACAGTGCACGCCGGTTCCCAGCAGTACAGTGCACGCCGGTTCCCAGTAGCACAGTGCACGCCGGTTCCCAGTAGCACAGTGCACGCCGGTTCCCAGAAGCACAGTGCACGCCGGTCCCCAGTAGTATAGTGAACGCCGGCTCCCAGTAGCACAGTGCACGCCGGTTCCCAGAAGCACAGTGCACGCCGGTCCCCAGTAGTATAGTGAACGCCGGCTCCCAGTAGCACAGTGCACGCCGGTCCCCAGTAGTATAGTGAACGCCGGTTCCCAGAAGCACAGTGCACGCCGGTCCCCAGTAGTATAGTGAACGCCGGCTCCCAGTAGCACAGTGCACGCCGGTCCCCAGTAGTATAGTGAACGCCGGTTCCCAGTAGCACAGTGCACGCGATCGAGGAATAGAATGATTACCCTGAGTGAGGAACACAGTGTTTACCCTGGGTGAGGAACACAGTGTTTACCCAGAGTGAGGAACACAGTGTTTACCCAGAGTGAGGAACACAGTGTTTACCCTGAGTGAGGAACACAGTGTTTACCCTGGGTGAGGAACACAGTGTTTACCCTGAGTGAGGAACACAGTGTTTACCCAGAGTGAGGAACACAGTGTTTACCCTGAGTGAGGAACACAGTGTTTACCCTGGGTGAGGAACACAGTGTTTGCCCTGAGTGAGGAACACAGTGTTTACCCAGAGTGAGGAACACAGTGTTTACCCAGAGTGAGGAACACAGTGTTTACCCTGGGTGAGGAACACAGTGTTTACCCTGAGTGAGGAACACAGTGTTTACCCTGGGTGAGGAACACAGTGTTTGCCCTGAGTGAGGAACACAGTGTTTACCCTGAGTGAGGAACACAGTGTTTACCCAGAGTGAGGAACACAGTGTTTACCCTGGGTGAGGAACACAGTGTTTACCCTGAGTGAGGAACACAGTGTTTACCCTGGGTGAGGAACACAGTGTTTGCCCTGAGTGAGGAACACAGTGTTTACCCAGAGTGAGGAACACAGTGTTTACCCAGAGTGAGGAACACAGTGTTTACCCTGGGTGAGGAACACAGTGTTTACCCTGAGTGAGGAACACAGTGTTTACCCTGGGTGAGGAACACAGTGTTTACCCTGGGTGATGAACACAGTGTTTACCCTGGGTGAGGAACACAGTGTTTACCCAGAGTGAGGAACACAGTGTTTACCCTGGGTGAGGAACACAGTGTTTACCCTGAGTGAGGAACACAGTGTTTACCCTGGGTGAGGAACACAGTGTTTACCCAGAGTGAGGAACACAGTGTTTACCCTGGGTGAGGAACACAGTGTTTACCCTGAGTGAGGAACACAGTGTTTACCCAGAGTGAGGAACACAGTGTTTGCCCTGGGTGAGGAACACAGTGTTTACCCTGAGTGAGGAACACAGTGTTTACCCTGGGTGAGGAACACAGTGTTTACCCAGAGTGAGGAACACAGTGTTTACCCTGGGTGAGGAACACAGTGTTTACCCAGAGTGAGGAACACAGTGTTTACCCTGAGTGAGGAACACAGTGTTTACCCTGAGTGAGGAACACAGTGTTTACCCTGAGTGAGGAACACAGTGTTTACCCTGAGTGAGGAACACAGTGTTTACCCTGAGTGAGGAACACAGTGTTTACCCTGAGTGAGGAACACAGTGTTTACCCTGAGTGAGGAACACAGTGTTTACCCTGAGTGAGGAACACAGTGTTTACCCTGGGTGAGGAACACAGTGTTTACCCTGGGTGAGGAACACAGTGTTTACCCTGGGTGAGGAACACAGTGTTTACCCTGAGTGAGGAACACAGTGTTTACCCTGAGTGAGGAACACAGTGTTTACCCAGAGTGAGGAACACAGTGTTTACCCTGGGTGAGGAACACAGTGTTTACCCTGAGTGAGGAACACAGTGTTTACCCTGGGTGAGGAACACAGTGTTTGCCCAGAGTGAGGAACACAGTGTTTGCCCTGAGTGAGGAACACAGTGTTTACCCAGAGTGAGGAACACAGTGTTTACCCTGGGTGAGGAACACAGTGTTTACCCTGGGTGAGGAACACAGTGTTTACCCAGAGTGAGGAACACAGTGTTTACCCTGAGTGAGGAACACAGTGTTTACCATGGGTGAGGAACACAGTGTTTACCCAGAGTGAGGAACACAGTGTTTACCCAGAGTGAGGAACACAGTGTTTACCCAGAGTGAGGATCATCGTTAACCCTGATGAGCCACGATATTGATGAATGTGTCATAACATTCCTACACAAAACCCACGACCTATATAATAAACATTGCCCAATGTAAACAAGGCAGATTTCAACAAAGAGACTGAACAACCCCTGGCTTATAAATAGTATGGAGTGAAGTAGGAAGCATACAACGCTTTAATGGTGAACCTGGTGAAGTAGGTCGATCATGAGCTCAGTGGTAGTGTCCGGGTTGGGATGAAGAGGCAGGTTTTCCCACTGAAGGTTTGACATTCAACCTGGTGAAGTAGGTCGATCACGAGCTCAGTGGTAGTGTCCGGGTTGGGATGAAGAGGCAGGTTTTCCCACTGAAGGTTTGAGATTCAACCTGGTGAAGTAGGTCGATCATGAGCTCAGTGGTAGTGTCCGGGTTGGGATGAAGAGGCAGGTTTTCCCACTGAAGGTTTGAGATTCAACCTGGTGAAGTAGGTCGATCATGAGCTCAGTGGTAGTGTCCGGGTTGGGATGAAGAGGCAGGTTTTCCCACTGAAGGTTTGAGATTCAACCTGGTGAAGTAGGTCGATCATGAGCTCAGTGGTAGTGTCCGGGTTGGGATGAAGAGGCAGGTTTTCCCACTGAAGGTTTGAGATTCAACCTGGTGAAGTAGGTCGATCACGAGCTCAGTGGTAGTGTCCGGGTTGGGATGAAGCGGCAGGTTTTCCCACTGAAGGTTTGAGATTCAACCTGGTGAAGTAGGTCGATCATGAGCTCAGTGGTAGTGTCCGGGTTGGGATGAAGCGGCAGGTTTTCCCACTGAAGGTTTGAGATTCAACCTGGTGAAGTAGGTCGATCACGAGCTCAGTGGTAGTGTCCGGGTTGGGATGAAGTGGCAGGTTTTCCCACTGAAGGTTTGAGATTCAACCTGGTGAAGTAGGTCGATCACGAGCTCAGTTGTAGTGTCCGGGTTGGGATGAAGTGGCAGGTTTTCCCACTGAAGGTTTGACATTCTTCCCAGCAAGGTTACATCACTTTCCCTCGATAAAATACACATCTCCGTTGTTCTTCACTATGACTAGTCCCTAACATGTTTCCAACGTCCTTAACTTTTTCTCATACAGTTTTGTTCACTGCTTCCCTTAAAACTATGTTTTAAACAAAACTTTTCAGATATCATTACCATCAAAATAAACTGTTGCAACAAGTTTACCGAGTTTAATATAACATGACTTACGTTCCTGCAGTGCTGCGAGTGTAGAGTTTAATATAACATGACTTACGTTCCTGCAGTGCTGCGAGTGTAGAGTTTAATATAACATGACTTACGTTCCTGCAGTGCTGCGAGTGTAGAGTTTAATATAACATGACTTACGTTCCTGCAGTGCTGCGAGTGTAGAGTTTAATATAACATGACTTACGTTCCTGCAGTGCTGCGAGTGTAGAGTTTAATATAACATGACTTACGTTCCTGCAGTGCTGCGAGTGTAGAGTTTATTATAACATGACTTACGTTCCTGCAGTGCTGCGAGTGTAGAGTTTAATATAACATGACTTACGTTCCTGCAATGCTGCGAGTGTAGAGTTTAATATAACATGACTTACGTTCCTGCAGTGCTGCGAGTGTAGAGTTTAATATAACATGACTTACGTTCCTGCAGTGCTGCGAGTGTAGAGTTTAATATAACATGACTTACGTTCCTGCAGTGCTGCGAGTGTAGAGTTTATTATAACATGACTTACGTTCCTGCAGTGCTGCGAGTGTAGAGTTTAATATAACATGACTTACGTTCCTGCAGTGCTGCGAGTGTAGAGTTTAATATAACATGACTTACGTTCCTGCAGTGCTGCGAGTGTAGAGTTTATTATAACATGACTTACGTTCCTGCAGTGCTGCGAGTGTAGAGTTTAATATAACATGACTTACGTTCCTGCAGTGCTGCGAGTGTAGAGTTTAATATAACATGACTTACGTTCCAGCAGTGCTGCGAGTGTAGAGTTTAATATAACATGACTTACGTTCCTGCAGTGCTGCGAGTGTAGAGTTTATTATAACATGACTTACGTTCCTGCAGTGCTGCGAGTGTAGAGTTTATTATAACATGACTTACGTTCCTGCAGTGCTGCGAGTGTAGAGTTTATTATAACATGACTTACGTTCCTGCAGTGCTGCGAGTGTAGAGTTTATTATAACATGACTTACGTTCCTGCAATGCTGCGAGTGTAGAGTTTATTATAACATGACTTACGTTCCTGCAGTGCTGCGAGTGTAGAGTTTATTATAACATGACTTACGTTCCTGCGGTGCTACGAATGTTCAGTTTAATATAACATGACTTACGTTCCTGCGGTGCTACGAATGTTCAGTTTAATATAACATGACTTACGTTCCTGCAGTGCTGTGAGTGTAGAGTTTAATATAACATGACTTACGTTCCAGCAGTGCTGTGAGTGTAGAGTTTAATATAACATGACTTACGTTCCTGCAGTGCTGCGAGTGTAGAGTTTAATATAACATGACTTACGTTCCTGCAGTGCTGCGAGTGTAGAGTTTATTATAACATGACTTACGTTCCTGCAGTGCTGCGAGTGTAGAGTTTAATATAACATGACTTACGTTCCTGCAGTGCTGCGAGTGTAGAGTTTATTATAACATGACTTACGTTCCTGCAGTGCTGCGAGTGTAGAGTTTAATATAACATGACTTACGTTCCTGCAGTGCTGCGAGTGTAGAGTTTAATATAACATGACTTACGTTCCTGCAGTGCTGCGAGTGTAGAGTTTATTATAACATGACTTACGTTCCTGCAACGCTACGAGTGTAGAGTTTATTATAACATGACTTACGTTCCTGCAGTGCTGCGAGTGTAGAGTTTATTATAACATGACTTACGTTCCTGCGGTGCTACGAATGTTCAGTTTAATATAACATGACTTACGTTCCTGCGGTGCTACGAATGTTCAGTTTAATATAACATGACTTACGTTCCTGCAGTGCTGCGAGTGTAGAGTTTATTATAACATGACTTACGTTCCAGCAGTGCTGTGAGTGTAGAGTTTAATATAACATGACTTACGTTCCTGCAGTGCTGCGAGTGTAGAGTTTATTATAACATGACTTACGTTCCTGCAGTGCTACGAATGTTCAGTTTAATATAACATGACTTACGTTCCTGCAGTGCTGCGAGTGTAGAGTTTAATATAACATGACTTACGTTCCTGCAGTGTTGCGAGTGTAGAGTTTATTATAACATGACTTACGTTCCTGCAGTGCTGCGAGTGTAGAGTTTATTATAACATGACTTACGTTCCTGCGGTGCTACGAATGTTCAGTTTAATATAACATGACTTACGTTCCTGCAGTGCTGCGAGTGTAGAGTTTAATATAACATGACTTACGTTCCTGCAGTGCTGCGAGTGTAGAGTTTAATATAACATGACTTACGTTCCTGCAGTGCTGCGAGTGTAGAGTTTATTATAACATGACTTACGTTCCTGCGGTGCTACGAATGTTCAGTTTAATATAACATGACTTACGTTCCTGCAGTGCTGCGAGTGTAGAGTTTAATATAACATGACTTACGTTCCTGCAGTGCTGCGAGTGTAGAGTTTAATATAACATGACTTACGTTCCTGCAGTGCTGCGAGTGTAGAGTTTATTATAACATGACTTACGTTCCTGCGGTGCTACGAATGTTCAGTTTAATATAACATGACTTACGTTCCTGCAGTGCTGCGAGTGTAGAGTTTAATATAACATGACTTACGTTCCTGCAGTGCTGCGAGTGTAGAGTTTAATATAACATGACTTACGTTCCTGCAGTGCTGCGAGTGTAGAGTTTAATATAACATGACTTACGTTCCTGCAGTGCTGCGAGTGTAGAGTTTATTATAACATGACTTACGTTCCTGCGGTGCTACGAATGTTCAGTTTAATATAACATGACTTACGTTCCTGCAGTGCTGCGAGTGTAGAGTTTAATATAACATGACTTACGTTCCTGCAGTGCTGCGAGTGTAGAGTTTAATATAACATGACTTACGTTCCTGCAGTGCTGCGAGTGTAGAGTTTAATATAACATGACTTACGTTCCTGCAGTGCTGCGAGTGTAGAGTTTAATATAACATGACTTACGTTCCTGCGGTGCTACGAATGTTCAGTTTAATATAACATGACTTACGTTCCTGCAGTGCTGCGAGTGTAGAGTTTATTATAACATGACTTACGTTCCTGCAGTGCTGCGAGTGTAGAGTTTAATATAACATGACTTACGTTCCTGCAGTGCTGCGAGTGTAGAGTTTAATATAACATGACTTACGTTCCTGCAGTGCTGCGAGTGTAGAGTTTAATATAACATGACTTACGTTCCTGCAGTGCTGCGAGTGTAGAGTTTATTATAACATAACTTACGTTCCTGCAGTGCTGCGAGTGTAGAGTTTACTATAACATGACTTACGTTCCTGCAGTGCTGCGAGTGTAGAGTTTATTATAACATGACTTACTTTCCTGCGGTGCTACGAATGTTCAGTTTAATATAACATGACTTACGTTCCTGCGGTGCTACGAATGTTCAGTTTAATATAACATGACTTACGTTCCTGCAGTGCTGTGAGTGTAGAGTTTAATATAACATGACTTACGTTCCAGCAGTGCTGTGAGTGTAGAGTTTAATATAACATGACTTACGTTCCTGCAGTGCTGCGAGTGTAGAGTTTATTATAACATGACTTACGTTCCTGCAGTGCTGTGAGTGTAGAGTTTAATATAACATGACTTACGTTCCTGCAGTGCTGCGAGTGTAGAGTTTATTATAACATGACTTACGTTCCAGCAGTGCTGTGAGTGTAGAGTTTAATATAACATGACTTACGTTCCTGCAGTGCTGCGAGTGTAGAGTTTATTATAACATGACTTACGTTCCTGCAGTGCTACGAATGTTCAGTTTAATATAACATGACTTACGTTCCTGCAGTGCTGCGAGTGTAGAGTTTAATATAACATGACTTACGTTCCTGCAGTGCTGCGAGTGTAGAGTTTATTATAACATGACTTACGTTCCTGCGGTGCTACGAATGTTCAGTTTAATATAACATGACTTACGTTCCTGCAGTGCTGCGAGTGTAGAGTTTAATATAACATGACTTACGTTCCTGCAGTGCTGCGAGTGTAGAGTTTAATATAACATGACTTACGTTCCTGCAGTGCTGCGAGTGTAGAGTTTAATATAACATGACTTACGTTCCTGCAGTGCTGCGAGTGTAGAGTTTAATATAACATGACTTACGTTCCTGCGGTGCTACGATTGTTCAGTTTTATATAACATGACTTAAGTTCCTGCAGTGCTGCGAGTGTAGAGTTTATTATAACATGACTTACGTTCCTGCAGTGCTGCGAGTGTAGAGTTTAATATAACATGACTTACGTTCCTGCAGTGCTGCGAGTGTAGAGTTTAATATAACATGACTTACGTTCCTGCAGTGCTGCGAGTGTAGAGTTTAATATAACATGACTTACGTTCCTGCAGTGCTGCGAGTGTAGAGTTTATTATAACATAACTTACGTTCCTGCAGTGCTGCGAGTGTAGAGTTTACTATAACATGACTTGCGTTCCTGCAGTGCTGCGAGTGTAGAGTTTATTATAACATGACTTACGTTCCTGCGGTGCTACGAATGTTCAGTTTAATATAACATGACTTACGTTCCTGCGGTGCTACGAATGTTCAGTTTAATATAACATGACTTACGTTCCTGCAGTGCTGTGAGTGTAGAGTTTAATATAACATGACTTACGTTCCAGCAGTGCTGTGAGTGTAGAGTTTAATATAACATGACTTACGTTCCTGCAGTGCTGCGAGTGTAGAGTTTATTATAACATGACTTACGTTCCTGCAGTGCTGTGAGTGTAGAGTTTAATATAACATGACTTACGTTCCTGCAGTGCTGCGAGTGTAGAGTTTATTATAACATGACTTACGTTCCAGCAGTGCTGTGAGTGTAGAGTTTAATATAACATGACTTACGTTCCTGCAGTGCTGCGAGTGTAGAGTTTATTATAACATGACTTACGTTCCTGCAGTGCTACGAATGTTCAGTTTAATATAACATGACTTACGTTCCTGCAGTGCTGCGAGTGTAGAGTTTAATATAACATGACTTACGTTCCTGCAGTGCTGCGAGTGTAGAGTTTAATATAACATGACTTACGTTCCTGCAGTGTTGCGAGTGTAGAGTTTATTATAACATGACTTACGTTCCTGCAGTGCTGCGAGTGTAGAGTTTATTATAACATGACTTACGTTCCTGCGGTGCTACGAATGTTCAGTTTAATATAACATGACTTACGTTCCTGCAGTGCTGCGAGTGTAGAGTTTAATATAACATGACTTACGTTCCTGCAGTGCTGCGAGTGTAGAGTTTAATATAACATGACTTACGTTCCTGCAGTGCTGCGAGTGTAGAGTTTATTATAACATGACTTACGTTCCTGCGGTGCTACGAATGTTCAGTTTAATATAACATGACTTACGTTCCTGCAGTGCTGCGAGTGTAGAGTTTAATATAACATGACTTACGTTCCTGCAGTGCTGCGAGTGTAGAGTTTAATATAACATGACTTACGTTCCTGCAGTGCTGCGAGTGTAGAGTTTAATATAACATGACTTACGTTCCTGCAGTGCTGCGAGTGTAGAGTTTATTATAACATGACTTACGTTCCTGCGGTGCTACGAATGTTCAGTTTAATATAACATGACTTACGTTCCTGCAGTGCTGCGAGTGTAGAGTTTAATATAACATGACTTACGTTCCTGCAGTGCTGCGAGTGTAGAGTTTAATATAACATGACTTACGTTCCTGCAGTGCTGCGAGTGTAGAGTTTAATATAACATGACTTACGTTCCTGCAGTGCTGCGAGTGTAGAGTTTATTATAACATGACTTACGTTCCTGCGGTGCTACGAATGTTCAGTTTAATATAACATGACTTACGTTCCTGCAGTGCTGCGAGTGTAGAGTTTAATATAACATGACTTACGTTCCTGCAGTGCTGCGAGTGTAGAGTTTAATATAACATGACTTACGTTCCTGCAGTGCTGCGAGTGTAGAGTTTAATATAACATGACTTACGTTCCTGCAGTGCTGCGAGTGTAGAGTTTAATATAACATGACTTACGTTCCTGCGGTGCTACGAATGTTCAGTTTAATATAACATGACTTACGTTCCTGCAGTGCTGCGAGTGTAGAGTTTATTATAACATGACTTACGTTCCTGCAGTGCTGCGAGTGTAGAGTTTAATATAACAAGACTTACGTTCCTGCAATGCTGCGAGTGTAGAGTTTAATATAACATGACTTACGTTCCTGCAGTGCTGCGAGTGTAGAGTTTAATATAACATGACTTACGTTCCTGCAGTGCTGCGAGTGTAGAGTTTAATATAACATGACTTACGTTCCTGCAATGCTGCGAGTGTAGAGTTTAATATAACACGACTTACGTTCCTGCAATGCTGCGAGTGTAGAGTTTAATATAACACGACTTACGTTCCTGCAATGCTGCGAGTGTAGAGTTATCATCTCTTATCTCATCATCAGAAGAGATGTTTTCCCATTGTTTGTTCACCTTTATTTTTCCTGCTTTACCATCAAAATTTTATCAGGAATATCATCTTGTTTGCCTGATACACTGTTATTGTGTTATGTTGGAAGAAAGTCATTGTATAAACAACGGTTTAGTAAGACTCGTGAGCAAACACTCGGACATGTTGTACGTGAATAGTTTGCAATTCTGACAAGATAAAAATTAGACACAAGTATCTGGGTATGTTTATTGTAGACGTTTCGTCATCCAGTGGCTGTATCAATACAAATTCTAGGATATAACTTGAAGACATTAGAACTATATACAAAAGATAAGGTGATCAGTCCCTCAGCCTTGGAGTTAGTGTCAAGAGCACCGTAGTAGTGGAGATTCTACACTACTACGATGCTGGTGTTAGTGGACTGGTGTGGGTCGCATCCTGGGACAAAACTGACCTAATTTGCATAACAAGCTTTCTATAAAGTAGTATGTCATTGATGTCCGCTAGACCTGTATACCTTGTACATGTATACTTGTAGAAATAAAAATATTATTATTATTATTATTATTATTATTATTATTATTATTATTATTATTATTATTATTATTATTACTCTCAATATTATTTGTCGAAGATAAGAGAATTCCTCTCTAGGTTCGCTTCAGCACTGGTGTTTCTTAAAGGAAGGTTTGACTTAGTTTAGGCCTGTATTATAATTTGCCAGTTTTATTGAAAAAAATTAGGAATAAGTATCCATCTGATAACTTTTGAAAGCCAAATCTGATTTGTTACATACCTTCGATGCTAATATTTAACAGCATTCGGAACGTATGCTGCAATTTCTCTGCTATTTCCACAAGCATTTTCCGCTGCTCTCTTTACATTCTTGGGCTATGCAACACGAGGATACTTATCTCGCATCGCCCAGCGTCTGGAATCTAGTTTCCATTGGGGGTCTGTATTTCCCTTCCCCAAGATGCTTCCAACACCAGTTGCCTAAGATTCATGTACTTACTGATATATCACAGGTGAACAGGACAGACCCTTTTGACCCTCAGTATGGGAAAGTATGAGTAATGAGTTAAGTCAGTGATACACTATCTTGCCTCACTAAATACTACTGAGGAATTTACTCCAATTCCGCTAAAACAGTAACACACAAGTCAGTTTTAGACAGAACAACAAAACAAAGATGAAGAAATTAAACACTATATTTCAGACTTTTATAATTCATTATTTCCTAATTATTACAATGTACTTGGTCGAAGATAGAGGGATCTGCTACCAAGATAATTAGGGAAGATGCAAGTTAAGTGAGACAGCGCAATAAAGTTAACTGACTGAACTGAATTTTCACTTAAAAGTTTCAAATAATCTTTAGTAAATCACTCCAAGAAGACCAGCCAGACTCCTACTCTAGGTCCCCAGACCTCACAAGGGGACTTGGCTGTCTCCCCATTGCAGTCTGGCCACCAAATCCTTACATAGAGCCTCCAGTTCTGAGCTCAACCAAAGCTCCTCACCATATCTTCTTGCCCAGCGCTTATAAAGACCACCACCACCCCGGTGGCCTGGTGGCTAAAGCTCCCGCTTCGATTCCCGGCGGGTGGAAACATTCGACACGTTTCCTTACACCTGTTGTCCTGTTCACCTAGCAGCAAATAGGTACCTGGGTGTTAGTCGACTGGTGTGGGTCGCGTCCTGGGGGACAAGATTAAGGACCCCAATGGAAATAAGTTAGACAGTCCTCGATGACGCACTGACTTTCTTGGGTTATCCTGGGTGGCTAACCCTCCGGGGTTAAAAATCCGAACGAAATCTTATCTCTTACCCCACCGTCACTACTGGCAAGACATTAGTTCCCATGAAAAAATTACCTTTTGGTGTGTACAAAGCATGAGTCTCCTGACACAACCGGGATATGAAGGTATCAAGGAATTAGCATTTCTGATACTCTAGCTACAAGCAAACACTAGAGAACTAGACTCAACATACATTTCCGTCGCTCCCCTTTTAAAACAGCTGATAACTAGGATAATTAAAGATTGTCCTAAGTTCTCAAAATATTAATTCTAACCATTAACTTTATCATAAAGTAATAATAGTTAAAAATACAAACTCAGAAAAAAATAAGCAAACTTCTGAGGAAATATCAAATTTAATTAAAAAGTAAATTGAATCAACAATCAAAGATTTCTCTTTTTCTTATCAAAACTATTAATTTACCTCTTACTTTTCTAAACACAAAATGAGCTTTTCATTACTTTAACAAAGTAACAGAGATATCTCACAACCTTTTCATCTACCATAAAGGTAGCACAATCATTGGACACTCAGTGAGACAGCACAATGGTGGCTCCATGTTGCAAGAGTTTTTTTTATCACATTTCTCCTTATAATTAACTTTTCTTGGCTCCAGTGCCCTCTCGTACTATATTGGAAATACATAAACTATCTCCTCTGGTCAATCTCACAAATTAAACAGTGGATCAAAAATTCTGCTGGCGTGGAAAGATGCTCCAACTGGGTCGCATTTCCTTCACATTTCGGCCACAATTTTTCGATATCTGAAAACTTGAGACAGGGCAGGTGTTTCAACTAGAAACACCCGCTAGCCTCATCAGACAAGGTCACCTGGGTCACTGTATTATTTCCAAGGTCGCCCTCATTCCACAAACGTAACCCACATCTGGCTGACAGAAACCCCTTACCAACAGCACAGTCTAGCCAGCAAAACAGCAGAAAGGCTCTACTCCAAGTCAGTAGCAGCAGACAGTTAGTTTCTTGAAGGGTGATCCAATGCTACCACAATAGCGGGTCTTAATGCATCAAGGAGGTAAGCCTCCGGCAATGTGGTTGGTCCCAACAGCTTGAGTCTATCCCGGCGGGTGACATACTCTCACATCTCCAAAGAGGAGAAGATGACAGGCAATCTAGCAAGAACACCAGCCAGCATCCCTGGCACTCCATCCAACATACCGGTCATCATATCCACCATAAGTTAAACAAGAACAGTCCATCTAGCAGTTGCATATAAGCTCTTACCAGAGCAGCAGAAAAACAACACTCAGCACATCAGTAATCTTCACAGGAAGCAGAGAGCAACATCACAACTAATTATGGTCAGCGGCAGGAAAGGCATTAGGTCATCCACTGTGGCGGGTTTGTGGTGGATTCCAGGAGCTGGTAGATGGTTGGTAAATGGTGGGTAAGTGGTGGACAGACTATGGTTGTGGCAGTGAGGCAATAGGTCACCACAGATAGTTAACAGAAATTCAGATACTCATCTCCGGGTGATGACGGTTGACTCAGTCAGCCACCAAGTGATGGTCACTAGGCACCCACTTTAACATAATAGGCCAGGGTAGTTGTACAGCAGCTGTGTGACAGTCACAGGAGACGTTAGAGGGGAGGGTTTATATCCAAGTTTAGTGTTCTATGTATGAAGTAGGCGCAGTAATAAGTATGGATGTTTTGTATGGTGAGTAGGTTATCATTCTGACTGCAGCCTTTTGTTGGGTAATTAATGGTCTGAGATGGTTTATTGTTGTTGAGCCCCATGAACAAATTCCATAGGTGAGATAGGGGTAAATAAGTGAGTGATATAGGGCCAGGAGGGCTGACTGTGGAGCATAGTACCGTATCTTCGATAGTATACCTACGGTCTTGGAAATTTTCTTGGAAATTTGTTGTATATGTGTTTGAAATTTGAGTCTATTATCAAGGTGGATTCCTAAGAATTTTCCCTCTGTTAGCTTTGTGATAGGTGATCCGTTTATCATTATGTTAAGAGGGACGTCTGTAGCTCTGTTACCAAACTGAATGAAGTAGGTTTTGTCAATGTTGAGAGTAAGTTTTTGTTAGTCCTCATCCAGGTAGATATTTTCTGTAATTCGGTATTCACAGTATTGGCTAGCATGACTGGGCTCGGGTGAGAGAAGACGTATGTAGTGTACTCACCTAGTTGTACTCACCTAGTTGAGGTTGCGGGGGTCGAGTCCGAGCTCCTGGCCCCGCCTCTTCACTGATCGCTACTAGGTCACTCTCCCTGAGCCGTGAGCTTTATCATACCTCTGCTTAAAGCTATGTATGGATCCTGCCTCCACTACATCGCTTCCCAAACTATTCCACTTACTGACTACTCTGTGGCTGAAGAAATACTTCCTAACATCCCTGTGATTCATCTGTGTCTTCAGCTTCCAACTGTGTCCCCTTGTTACTGTGTCCAATCTCTGGAACATCCTGTCTTTGTCCACCTTGTCAATTCCTCTCAGTATTTTGTATGTCGTTATCATGTCCCCCCTATCTCTCCTGTCCTCCAGTGTCGTCAGGTTGATTTCCCTTAACCTCTCCTCGTAGGACATACCTCTTAGCTCTGGGACTAGTCTTGTTGCAAACCTTTGCACTTTCTCTAGTTTCTTCACGTGCTTGGCTAGGTGTGGGTTCCAAACTGGTGCCGCATACTCCAATATGGGCCTAACGTACACGGTGTACAGGGTCCTGAATGATTCCTTATTAAGATGTCGGAATGCTGTTCTGCAAATAGTGTGGGTTTGAGTAGTTGCGATGCATTTGGTAGGTCATTCATTGAAGACTCTTAAGTTACATTCACTTGTTAGACGAAGAATGAGGGGAGACCTGATCGAAGTGTATAAGTGGAAGATAGGTATTAATAAAGGGGATATTAATAAGGTCTTGAGGATATCTCTCCAAGAGAGAACCCGCAGTAATGGATTTAAATTAGATAAGTTTAGATTTAGAAAGGACATAGGAAAGTATTGGTTTGGAAATAGGGTAGTTGATGAGTGGAACAGTCTACCTAGTTGGGTTATTGAGGCTAGGACTTTGGGTAGTTTCAAATTTAGGTTGGATAAGTACATGAGTGGGAGGGGTTGGATTTGAGAGGGACTTGCACATCGAAGTTTGTTTCTTGGGTGGCATTGAAAATTGGGTTGGTCAAATGTTTGTTAGTGGGATGAATTGTAAAGGACCTGCCTAGTATGGGCCAACAGGCCTGCTGCAGTGTTCCTCCTTTCTTATGTTCTTATGTTCTTATGTAAACGAGAAAGAGAAGAGGGCCAAGGATACTTCCCTGTGGGACACCAACTGTAATTGGCTGTACGGAAGAGTTTGCTCCATTTGTGTACACATATTGGCTTCTGTTGCTGAGGTAAGACTTTATGTAGTTGAGGGAGTGCCCTCTTATACCATAGTACAACAATTTTATGTGGAGCAAGTCGTGGTCAACAGTATCAAAAGCTTTACGTAAATCAATGAAGATCCCCAGTGGGACTTTCTTTTTTCTCTAGTGCTGTGTATATTTGTTCTAGCATGTGTATAATAAGAACATAAGAACATAAGAACATAAGAATGTAGGAACACTGCAGAAGGCCTACTGGCCCATACGAGGCAGGTCCTTATCAAAACGACATCTACCTAAAGCTACTCAAGAAATAACTCCCGTACCCCTTGACACCAATCAAACCCAGCCCCTCCCACTCATATATTTGTCCAGTCTCTTCTTAAAGCTACCCAAGGTCCTAGCCTCTATCACCCCACTGGGAAGACTGTTCCACGCATCTACAACTCTGTTAGAAAACCAGTACTTACCTATGTCCTTTCTAAATCTAAATTTATCCAACTTAAATCCATTATTCCTGGTTCTTACCTGGTTCGACACCCTCAGTACTTTATTAATGTCTCCCTTGTTTATGCCCGTCATCCACTTATACACTTCAATGATATCTCCCCTCATTCTACGCCTCTCCAGAGAGTGGAGATTTAAGGCTTTAAGTCTATCTTCATACGGGAGGTTCCTTACACAGTAAATCATTTTAGTCATTCTTCTCTGTATGTTCTCTAATGAGTCTATGTCCATCCTGTAGTAAGGGGACCAAAACTGAGCAGCATAATCTAAATGAGGCCTCACTAGTGATGTATAGAGCTGTAAAATAACTTTTGGACTTCTGTTACTTATACTTCTTGAGATAAATCCAAGTAATCTGTTGGCTTGTTGCGCACACTGAGGCACTGCTGTCTTGGCTTCAGATTTCTGCTTACCATGACTCCCAAGTCCCTTTCACATTCTGTATGACCAAGCTCTACTTCACCTAGATTATAGCTTCGAGGGTTATTTTCATTACCAAGGGCAAGTACCTTACACTTATCCACATTAAACTTCATCTGCCATTTCTCAGACCAAGACATTAATTTGTTCAAATCGTCCTGGAGTTCATTGATATCCTCCTCAGAGTGAATTATACGGCCTATCTTTGTATCATCAGCAAACTTACTCATGTCACTAGTAATCCCTTCATCAAGGTCATTAATGTAAATTATGAACAAGAGAGGGCCTAAAACTGATCCTTGTGGAACGCCACTAGTGACTAATCCCCATTCAGATTTCACTCCATTAATGGTAACTCTCTGCTTTCTATTGGTAAGCCATGCCTCAATCCATGCTAGAACTTTACCTCCTATACCATGAGCTGCCACTTTTCTTAAGAGTCTCTTGTGAGGTACTCTGTCGAAGGCTTTACTAAAATCCAAATAAACAATATCATATTCCTTATCACTGTCAACTGCCTCAAATGTTCTATTGAAGAAGGTCAGCAAGCTTGTCAGGCAGGAACGACCTCTCGCGAATCCATGCTGAGACTCACCTATCAAGTCATGCTCCCCAAGGTAACCTCTGATAATGTCAGCTATAATTGATTCTAATAACTTGCCCACTATAGATGTCAGGCTTATTGGACGGTAATTTGAAGGAGTGGACTTATCCCCTGATTTGAATATAGGAACCACATTAGCCATCTTCCACATCTCTGGCACAACACTGGTAAGGATGGACGCATTGAATACACTCGTTAATGGCTGACTAAGCTCCATCTTGCATTCCTTAATTAAGTACCCTTGAAAACAACTCATCGGGTCCCGGGGACTTATTTTGTTTCAGTTTGTCTATCTGTTTAATAACCATGTCCCTCGTGACAGTAATATTAGTTAACTTAAATTCATCAGGAACTAAATAATTGTTAATTACTGGAATCTCATTTACATCTTCCTGTGTAAAAACTGACAAAAAATAGTCATTAAATAAGGAACACATTTCCAGTTCATTATCCGTCAGCTGTCCATTCCCAGATTTCAGAGGTCCTACTTTTTCCTTCACCTTCGTCCTATACACTTGAAAGAACCCCTTTGGATTAGTCTTTGATTCATTAGCAACTCTAATTTCATAGTCACGTTTAGCCTTTCTAATCGCCTTTTTTACTTCTCTTTTAAGCTGAACATATTGGTCAGTAAGGTTAACCTCTCCTCTTCTGATGCGCCTATAAATTCCCCTTTTCTCCCCTAATAGATGCTTTAGCCTCCTGTTAACCCATTTGGGATCGTTATTATTAGACCTAATTTCTCTCTGGGGAATGTATATACTCTGGGCACTGTGTACATTATTAAGAAAACAATCATAAAAGCAGATCCCTTCATATTCATAAGTATGATTATCGTCAATAAAATCATTAGCTAGATAACCCCAATCAAGATTAGACAGATGTTCCCTAAGTCCATTATAATCGGCAGAACGAAAATCGGGGATTTTTACTGTATTATCATTATTCTTGCATTCCCAATTAATGATAAAGGTGATGGATTTGTGATCACTTGCGCCAAGCTCTTCAGTGATCTCCAAATTATTCACGAGTGTTTCCTTATTTGACAAGACTAGGTCTAGCAAATTATTACCCCTGGTAGGTTCAGTTACACTCTGTTTCAGAAAACAGTCCTGAACTGTTTCCATGAAGTCACTGGACTCTAGATTACCTGTCAAAGAATTCCAGTCAATTTGGCTAAAGTTAAAGTCCCCTACTATGACTACATTACTGTGTCCAGAAGCCCTAACAATTTCGTCCCAAAGAAGTCTCCCTCTATCGTGATCCAAGTCGGTATATTACACCTAGAATTAGTTTTTCTTGACCCTCCACGAACTCTACCCAAACAGACTCTGTTACTGCTCCATCTATTTTTATACCTTTTTTTTATGCAACAATTAATATTTTCTCGAACATACAATGCAACTCCTCCCCCCTTCCCATTACATCTATCCACATTGAATAACTTAAATCCCTGAATATTACACTCAGCAGTCATATCCCGACTCTTTAAATCATACCACGTTTCAGTTAATGCAATGATATCAAAGTTCCCAGCACATGCTACCAAACGTAGTTCATTAATTTTATTTCTTGCACTTCGACTGTTAGCATAAAATACCATCATATGTTTTTTCTTCTGCACATTTTCCCTATTCATCTTTGTTTTTACACAATTTCGTATTTTTATTAGGCCTGAACCCAAACTGACAGGGGTTGAGTATGTTGTGGGAGATGAGATAGGAATAGATTCGCTTATGAATTAATTTTTCGAAGATTTTAGAGAGAGGGTGTAAGTTGGATATTGGCCTATAGTTATTCAAGTCTGTTTGGTCTCCTCCTTTATGGATCGGGGTGACCCTTGCTATTTGAGAACTGTAGGGAAGGTAGAGGATTCGATGGATTTGTTTAAGAGTGTTGCAATGATTGGTGATAGCACTTGTGACACTTTTTTGTATATAAAGGGTGGTAAGGTATTTAAATCTCATGTCTTGTTATTTAGTGTGTTGATAATAAGGGAGACTTCAGTAGGGTTAGTCGGAGCTAGGAACAGTGTGTTTCGGTAGTTGCCAGTGAGGTAGTCATTGGGTGGGGTATCTGAGCTTGGGATTTTATTGGTAAGGTTTTTTCCTATGGTGGAGAAGAAATTGTTGAGTCTGTTTGCTGTTTCTGTTGGTGGGAGTTGGGGTTCATCTGGTTTTGTTAGTTCAATTGTGCCGTTTCGTGATATCTTTTTTGTTCCTAGAATTTCTGATAGGGTTTTCCAGGTCTTTTTTATATCACCTTTTAAGTTGGATAATCTGTTCTCATAATACAATTTTTTTGCCCTTCTTATCAGGCTGGTTAGGATTGGCGAGTAACGTTTTGTTTGGTCTCTGGTTATGTGACCCATTCTGTACTGTTTTTCATATTGGTGTTTTGTATTTATGGATTTGAGAATGCTGGGTGTTAGCCAGGGACTGTTCAGTCTCTTAGCTGTCATCTGTTTGGTTTTTTTAGGGCAGTGCTTGTTATAGAGGTATTGGGTCTTTTTTAGAAAATTATTAATACATTCGTCAATATCTGTATAGATTTCTAGCTCAGTGTGCCAGTCAATGTTTGTCACTGCTGTTGTGAAGTTATTAATGGCTGCCTCATTGTGAAGTCTGAAGGTGACTTTAGTAGTGTCTTGGGGTAATTTGCCTAGATTAGTTATGCCTGGTTTTAAAGGGGATATGGTGTTGGTCTAGATGTGGTCTAGTAGGGAAACACTAGTCTCTGTAATTCTTGTAGGTTTTGTTACTGTTGGTAGCAACATACAGTTACTCATTGTGTTTGTGAATTCAGTAACGTGTGGGTCCTGGTCTTGCAGGAGATTTATATTGAAGTCACCTGAGAGTAGTAAGTGATCTTTGTTCATGCGTGCATCAGTTATCATACTTCCTAGGTTTTGACTAAATTGGCTAATGTTTGACTGTGGAACTCTGTAGATGTTTATCAATGTGAGAGGTTTTTGTAGGTATTTGGATTTGAATTTAGCTATTATATATTCCCCATGTTCATCCCTTGTGCAAGTATTAGTGATACATTCTAGTTGGTCTGAGTAGTATATAGCTGTGCCACCCCCTTGTTGGTCTGGCCTACAGTTGTGTATGGCTGTGTAACTAGGAATGGCATAGACATCTGTAGTATCAGGCTTTTGCCAGGTTTCAGTTAGTGTAATGATGGACATACTGGCATGCAGGGAATTTAGTAATGCTATGAGGTCATCATAATGCTTGCTTAAAGATCTGATATTGTAGTTAAAGATAGTTATGTTGTTGTTGGCTCTGAGAAGTGCCTTAGATTGTTCTGTGTAGTAATTACAGTTACTGTTTGATTCATTTAAGTCATTAGATAAGAGGTTGGTATCAGGATCAATGCTTGTTATCATAAGATTTATAGTGAATCTATAGTTAGAATTAAATATAAGACAAAGTAAATATTCTAAAGCTAAAAAATAGCACCTGAATTATTTTAACAAAAGTAAAAATATGAGCTAAGGTAGTTCTTTAAAGCTAAAATAAAGGAGACAATATAAAAGGGACTAAAATAATTTGTGGTGAACAAATAAAGTGATGATCAAATAATGGAGCTTGGGAATATGATAGTAGGTAGTACTTTAAAGGTAATTCTTTAAAGTTAGAATTAGGGAAAACAATATAAAAGGGACTAATATAAGTTGTGGTGAACAATAATGTGGTAATCAGATAAATGAGTTTTGGAATATAATGGCAAAATAGTGAACTTATTACACTTTAGCACCTGAGAATACCACCTTGATTATTTTAACAATCGTGAATATATGAACTAAGGTAGTTATATAAAGCTAAAATATGTAAAGTAAAAGGACACAAGTGCAACTAATGTGACATTTATTGTGGCAACGTTTCGCTCTCCAGGAGCTTTATCAAGCCATTACAAACAATACATGGACACAGAGGGTATATAAAGGCTCAGAGTGAGGTGTTATACTAGTGAGGTAACATTTCGATGTTCACTAGTGGTAGTGGTAGTAGTAGTAGTAGTAGTAACAAAAATAATACAATACTACTACTACTACTACTACTACTACTACTACTACTACCACTACCACTAGTGAACATCGAAATGTTACCTCACTAGTATTCACCTCACTCTGAGCCTTTATATACCCTCTGTGTCCATGTATTGTTTGTAATGGCTTGATAAAGCTCCTGGAGAGCGAAACGTTGCCACAATAAATGTCACATTAGTTGCACTTGTGTCCTTTTACTTTACATATTGTCGGTAATTCTACCAACTTTATTACAAAGCTAAAATAAATGAGAAAATATATTAGGGACTAAAATTAAGTAATGGAAAACAAAGTTAAATGGACAGATGCTCACTATGAAATAATATTGGTTTAGGAGTAAGATCTGATTTGTAATATATAATAAGTTGAGCTATTAATTGCACTATAAAAAGTAGGGAAATATGAGGTAGTTGGTACTAGCTAACAAAAGATAGTTTTGGGACTCGCACAATAATGTAATTGGAATATACACTAATTGCACACAATATAAAAGGGAGTAAAAAAAGGAGTGGTAAACAGAATTAAATGGTCAGGTAGCAACCATGAATAACATTAATTTGGAGTAAGATTTGACTTGCAACACAAAATTATGAGCAATTAATAGCAATTAAAAAGTAAAAAGTATTTGAGGTAGCTGGTATTAGCTAGTAAAAGAAAAAAAATAATAGTGCACAATATAATAGTAAGGTACACTATATGCACCACACGTATATATGTGTTAAGGACACTTATTTAATCTGTTACAGAAATGTCAGCTTTTCTAAGGAAGGTAGAGAAATCATGTTCATTTGAGATGGTGTATTGTTGTCCTGTTGATGTTTTCCTAACTAGTATTTTCCCATCTCTAGTGAAACACTGATGATCATACGGTAACCAAGAGATCTGCATTCATAATTTTTTTTCATATTAGTGCACGTGTTCAAAGTATATATATTCCCCAGGAAGAAATTAGGTCTAAAACGACCCCCAATGAATGAGTAAGAGACTAAATCCTCTATTAGGAGAGAAAAGAGGTTAACCTTATTGACAAATACATTCATTTTAAATCAGATGTAAGAAAGGGATTAGCAAAGTTAAAAGTGACTATGAAATTAAGGTTGCTAATGAATCAGAGATTAATCCATAGGGTTCTTTCAGGTGTATAGTACAAAACTGAGAACTGAGGATGGATAACTGACTGATAATGAGATGGAAATGTGTTATCCTCATAAAGGTTATTTTTGTCAGTTTTGACACAGTATTACAACCCAGCTGCACTATACTGACCATTTTGCTCCGTAGGTGTATCATCTTCCTCCTGCGAGAACATAGTAGTTTTTGCCCTAGCTCCCGTAGAGGGAGGAGTCTGATGTGCCATCTCTTCTTCTATAAGTTTGTCAGCAATCAGTGAACGCAGTTGCGCAGCTGTGAGAGTGCGTTTGTATGTAATGCCAATGGAACGAGCAATTTGCCAACAACGCTGTAGGGACAATTTAGGTAGGTTATGCAAAGTATATGCCGACACCAGACGTCTGACTCGTCTAGGTGCCATAAGTTATTCGCTATGCACAGTACGATTGCAGAATACCCCAACGTAACACGTTAATTTGCAGAACACGCTTAGCTATGCACAGTACGATTGCAGAATACGCATACAAGCAAAGCTGACTGCAAAATTCTCCACACCGAACAGGCTAGTAACAACTGACACGCAAAATTTGTAAAGCAATGCCAGACAGCAAGCTGCACAATGTTCCTGCTACGAGCTTCACCCTAAGCTCAACCGTTTCTCTAAGTCCAGCTCAACTCCCGGACAGGCTACCCATATTACATCAGATAATCTACTTACAATCTGCATAGGTCCCGTAAATCTAGCTTTCAAGGTGTGGCCAGGTATAGGTTCCTGCACCAACACCTTGTCTCCTGGATGGACGGAGCGAAATTGTGCACTTCTGTCATACCTCTGTTTCATCTTGCTTTGAGCTGTCTTTAGGTTAGCCTTGGCTAACTGACGTGCCACCTGCAACCTTGAAGACGGATTGTAGAGTGTTGAACTAACGTCTTCTCCCATCCATCCTTCTTTGAGCACCCGAAGAGGACCTCGTACATTGTGCCCAAAGATCAGCTCAAAAGGACTATACCCTGTAGACTCTTGCACCGTTTCTCGTACTGAGAACAGCAACAAAGGTAGTGATTCATCCCAGTCTGTAGGAAAGTGCATGCAAAAACTTCTCATCATTGTTTTTAATGTCTGGTGGAATCTTTCCAAGGCGCCTTGGGACTGAGGATGATAGGCAGTGGATAAGTTGTGGATTATCCCTAACCTAGTTAATACTTCCCTAAATGCTTTGGCAGTGAAGTTAGTACCTTGATCACTTTGAATAGTTTTAGGAATGCCAAAACAAGAAATGAATTTTGTTAAAGCTTTGAGAATAGCTTTAGTATTAATACTACACATGGGAATTGCTTCAGGGTATCTGGTTACTTTATCCATAATCGTAAATAAATACTGATTTCCAGATTTTGACCTAGGTAGTGGACCTACACAATCTATAATTAAATCTGCAAAAGGTTCTCCATCAGCAGGTATAGGTTGGAGAGGTGCAGGTTTAATGGAATGTCCAGGTTTTCCAACTTGCTGACATTCTCGGCAACACCTAATATGATTCTTCACATCTTTCTTTAATTTTGGCCAATAAAATTCTTTTGTGATTCTATACAAGGTTTTTGTAATTCCTAAGTGACCTCCTAATGACGTATTATGAGCTATATTTAATATTTGAGGTCTATACTTTGTTGGAACCACTAACCTGTTAAACAATTGCCGGCCCTCTATCTCCTTACCAGTCTCAGTGCAGATCAAATAATTGTTTTTAACTTCATACTTGACCGGATGACCCAAAGAGGATTTACCCATGGCTGCCTCAAAAGCGAATTTTAAAGAAGGGTCCTTTCGTTGTTCCTCCCGGAAGGACAGTCCCTCGGGCATGGAAACAGAGACATCTGGCAATCCTGCAACCTGGGAATAGGAAGGCTTGATCGGGGTCTGTTCACTTGATTTACGAGGCTCCGGCCGGTGTGCCTCGTAAAACAACGTGGCTATTCCGAGATCGGAGTCGTCCAAGGATAGGTCAACATTCTCTCCAGACAACCCTTGGGATGTTGCCCGAGTTATGGCCAACACCGGAGAAGAATTAATCATTATAGGTTCAGGACACGAACTAACAGTAGTAATGTTATTACCCAGTAATAACACTGCATCTTTCATGGGGAATCCTTTTGAGACACCTACAGTCAAGTACCCAGTGTAATATTTGCACTGTACATAAATTTTATGCAAAGGAACAGAATATATAGCTCCTCCAAATGCTTCCAATAAAACAGAGGAATTCAAAGAAGTATTCTCTGAAAGGGGTAATATTCCCTCTCTTACAAGTGAGCAATATGCTCCAGTATCTCTAAAGGTCTTTACCTTAGTTGTTTCTGAGTTTTCCTGAAGGGAAATAAGACTCTTGCAATAATAAGGGGCCATACCTTTTTCTACTTCTCTAGGGGACATGTTACTAGGGATATTAGAGATTTTCCCAATGGGTTGGGGTTTATGGGGGCAGTTGGGACTGATGTGACCTACTTTATTGCACCTGAAGCAGACGACAGGCTTGCCCTTTACTCCCTGTTGACGTTGCAAATGGTGTCGTTCTGGCTGGTGTCTCTCTGGATACTGTTGTCGAGATGCACCATGAGTAGTTTGCCTCTCCGCAGGTGGACCATATGTTGAGAAGCGTGGCTCACCAGGTGACTTGGTTGGCTGACGTAGACGTTCTCCCTCCGGCTGGCACTTCATTCTCCAAGGTTGACGATCTCTGCTCATGCCAGGCTGTTGAAAAGAGAGACGGGACCGCTCGGACAAGGAGCGGTTAGTTTCGAAGGTATCAGCCAACCTGGCTGCCTCCAATGCAGTGGTTAAGTCACGATCCTGCAGAAAGACTCGAACCTCTGGTCCCACAGACTCCAGCAGGTTATCAATCAGAATAAGCTGCACCAGCTCCTCAAAGGTAGAGACACCACTTGCTTTATACCAGCTGGTAAAAGCTTTGGTTTGCTGTCTCACAAAGTCGACTAGGGATTGACCAAGCTGCCGCCTGCTTAATTTAAATGCTTTTCTATATTTGGCTGGGATACATGTATATGCTCCCAACACTGTGGTCTTCACTACTAAATAATCAGAGAATTCAGCGTCATTTAATACTGACGTAAATTCCTGTGCCTTACCCGATAATGCTGTATGAACCAACGATGCCCAATGCTGTTCCGGCCACCTCAAGGCTCGAGCCTGATTTTCGAAGCTTTCGAAAAATTGCTCTGGTTCGGCCTCATTGAAGCGGGGAACAAACTGTACTGCTTTCTGTAAACTAAAATTATTTACAGAATGCGAAAACTGCCTCCTCTCTCTTTCCCTATC
>NC_091315.1:520056-742556 GCF_038502225.1 Cherax quadricarinatus
TTGTCTGGGTGGATCGACACCACCAGGCCAAGAGGCCAGTATGCCCTGGGCACCTCAGATTCTACTAGCACCAGGTCCCCTTCACTTAGCATCAACTTACTTGCCTCGGCGTCTGCACCATAGAAATGTTCCCACAGGGCTGTCAAGTAATCCCTGCACCACACCTGGTTCCATTTGTCCAGGATGTTCACCAGTCTGTTGTGACTCCTGTGCAGTTCTTCATTGATGGGGGGACCATCTGGACCATAATAATCCAGCTCCTTGGAAGACTGACTCAAAATTGTAGGGAAGGGCTCAATCCTCCTTCCAAACAGCATGTGATTGGGGGTTAGAGCTTCCTGCTCGTCAATCCCATTTTGCACGTAGGTCAGAGGCCTGTTATTGACTCTTGCCTCTATCTCAGCTAACACTGTCCTCAGTTCATCAAAGCTCACACTCCTGCCGTGCAAGACCTTCTGAATGCACCTTTTGACAGTGCCCACCATGTGTTCATAGAATCCCCCTTGCCAAGGCGCTCTGGGAACTATGAACCTCCACTCGCACTCTATTCTCTTCAGATATTCTCGTACTTCTCCGTTGTCCCGAAGATTCCTGAAAACTTTATCGGCCGCTCTGAAGCTCGTGCCAGTGTCCGAGATAATAAATCGCGGGCACGACATGTCTTCCGCCAACTCCAAATGCACAGCTCGAGTAGTGGCACAAGTAAACAGGCAGACATATACTTTCTGAGGGCCCACCCTATCGTCTCCTGGGTTCTTCAACGTGATAGCCCCAGTATAGTCTATTCCCACAGTCTCAAAGGGCCTGTCACTATGAACCCACTCCTGAGGTAGCGGTGGTGGACCTGGATATGGTAGGGCCCTCCCATCGTACTGCCGGCAGACCGTGCAACTCTTTAGCACCCTTTTGACGGCAGCTCGGCCCTTCAGTACCCAGTAATTCTGACGTAGGCAGGTGAGGATATCTCCAAACCCCCTATGTAGGGTCCTCTGATAGGCATCTTGTATCAATAGTTCTGACGCCCATCCCTCCTTTCCCAGTAACATGGGATGTTTGGCCCCATAGCTGAGCTCAGAGTTTTGTATTCTTCCCCTGCATCTTATTAGCCCACCATGATCTAGGAACAATCCCAAGGAGTGGACCAATTTACTGTTCCCTGAGTCATCGTTGGACACACGTCCTGATGTCATAACCTGCTGCCCTGTCGCCAGTACTTCCAGCACTCCTGGAAACCACTCCCTTTGGTACTGCCTTATCCAATATTCTCTGGGACCCACGAGAGACAACTGTCGACCTTGGCTTACCTTGTCATGCAGCTTCCTCACAAATCGAAATACCATTTCTGTGACTCCTATAAGTTTCCTCCAAGAGGAGTAGCGTCTGGGGTCAAATAATTCAGTGTCAGGTTCCCCCACAAAGTGTACTATGCTGCTGGTTGTCTCCCCAAATTTCTGCTCCGGCCAGCAATCCTTTGCCGGTAACCAGTCTGGGCCTTTGAACCAAATCTCGCTTTTACTCAGCTTTTTGTGTGTCACCCCTCGGCTTATCAGGTTGGCTGGGTTTTGATCTGTAGGCACGTACAGAATTGTTGACATTGACTGTAGCTCCCGTATCTCCTTTACCCGATTCCTGACGTAGGGGAGCTTAGACCTGTCGTTCTGGACCCACTGTAAGGCCACCTCCGAGTCTGTCCATACATAGGTGTGTGTCACCCTCGGGTTACTCAACACCTCCTCTATGTACTTCCCCAGTCTTGCTCCCAGCAACATCGCCGTGAGCTCTAGCTTTGGGATCGAGCAATCCTTCAGGGGTGTCACCCGCGCACGACTGGTGGCCAGACTGATCTGGTCCCCGGCCACCAAATACACTACTGCCCCATAGGCCCTGGAGGAGACATCACAGAAGACATGCAAGTCATAGTCCCGCCCGGCGCACTCGATGGACCTGGGGAATGTGAACTCATGCAATTCTGCTAGATCTCTGCTAACCAGATCCCACTCCTGGCAGACTGTTTCTGGCAGTGGGTCGTCCCAACCTAGGTTCAGCTCCAAGGTCTGTTGCATTAGCATCCTCCCTCGAATGGTGATGGGTGTCAACAAACCCAAAGGATCGAAGGCAGTCTGCACTCTGCTCAGCAAGGACCTCCTGGTCAGCCCCACTGTCGAAGAACAAACGGGTCGTTTCAGACTTCTTCCCATTCATAACCACCGTCATTATGGTGGGCAAGGCCACCGAACCTTGAAACTGATCACCAGAACAAATTCCCGGTGCCGCCCTCACCACACTCATCACTACTTCGGACTCGTCCTTGCTCTCCGCTCTTTCTTGCGGTTTGCTCTCCTTAGCTTGTGCTGATCTGGTGTCATTAGGACACAGTGCACTGTGGTGCTTACCCTTCCGGCAGCCCCGACACTCATTGAGTTGGGCGCTACAGTCCCTGGCAAAATGTTCTCCACAACACTTGAAACAAAGTCTCAGCTCCCTTAGTCGTTGAACCCTTTTGTGATAGGTGGTGAAGCTCGAGCACCCTGAACTAGCGTGTTCTTCACAAAACAAGCACTGTCTCATAATGGCCGCTTTAGTGGATTCTCCTTTGGCCCTGTGGGTGGAGGACTCGCCCTGGGCATAATACGTGCCGACCCTAGTAGGAGGTGGTTTAGGTCTATTTCTCGAATGTCTGGGGAAGTTGACCGACTTCTCCTTGATAGGTAATTTCTCCCCCTGACCTACGCTCAGGTGAGATATGAGATCCCCAACCCTTCAATAATTTGTTGTATCGTGAACCTATTCGTCCTATATTTTAGTTGTAATTCATGCACTGTAGTGCTAGCCAGTTTCCTCTGAATCACCTGGCTAAGGACCCATTCTGAATCATCCTCATCATGCAAATCTCTGAAACTATTTGTCAAGCTCAAAATTTCAATACGGAACTTCTCTAGGCTTTGACGGTCATGTCGGCAAGCCTCTAGATCCAACAACCGATAAAGTATGGCCACTTTTATCTCTTCAGTGTTGCCAAACATGTCTTCTAATTGGTATTCGGCATGTTGGTAATTAGTGTCAGTAATCTGGTAGTGCCGGACCAGGTCTAAGGTTTTACCCTTGAGCTGTGACCGCAAATACTGCAATTTGACGGCCTCTGACAAATCGTTCCAGTCATCTATCTGGGCTTTAAACTGATCCCAGAAAGCAATGTATTCAGTTAGGGTTCCGTCAAATGTCGGTAAATTCAACTGGGGCAACCTGGGCAACATATTGACAGGTGTGTGGCTGTTTGTGGTACCTGCAGTGTTCGACACCACACTTAGGATACTAGCCTTTAATGTACTTATCTTTGTACGCATTCATCTCCTGTTGACAATCTACATCATCCTTAGTGAATTCGTCCAGAGCCTGCCGAAGACTATCCTGGGATTCATCATCCTCAATAGCCTGTAGCTCATATGCTGAGAATGCTTGTTCATAGGCTTCCCATTTTTCCCCCAAACTCTTCAAGCAGTCTTGCAAATCATCGCACTCTATGTTACTGCGTTGGCAAGTAGCCTTGCACCTGTTACGCGTTCTGTTCAGATGCCCTTTGTATGCCGCCACTGATCGTTTTAATTTTGCTAACACTGAACCAGGCTCTCCTGAACTCCCATCTGCCATTGTCGAGGTTTAATGAGGAGTGTGACACTAATTGTACTTTACCCAGTCCACCCCACAGCACGTCACAGTGTTAGGTAAGAATGAACGAGTCTCAAGGCTCCTCAACAAGTTTAACGATTCCCTTTGTTATATTGACTCTACTCTGACTTAAAATGTACACTGTTAGCTCTCAAATCCCAATCAAAATGTGTGTCGATGTGAAAGCTTAACCTAGCAATTTCCTGTACAATGCCAGCAAATAATTACAGGACTTAACCTAGTCTCAGGTACAATTCACAAATCCCACATTAAAAATGAATCAAAGACAGTGAAAATCACACAATAAAAATGCAGTATACAAATTAAAATCACTTGATTAGCCCAAATAAATTCAACAATTCAACTTGCGAAACAGTAAATGAATAATGTATGTAAACAGCTTGGCCTAACTGTGCCCAGCTCACTGTGTCTAGCGTGGATGGTTGGATAAGGTAAATCCTAACCTAACTAGTGTGCTATAGCTTAATTAAACCTGGCTTTAGAACTCCATGTAAATAATAACTAGGTTAAATCTGTCCTAGCTACTACTGTATAACTGTTGCAAATATTGCACAAGCCTAGCCTAACTGTGGCTACCTTGCAAATCCACTGTAAGTGATTAACACACAAGTCTCCTACTCTGGATTACTTGTAATCACTGTAAATAATTAAATACACAAGCTTCTCTAGCCTACCTGGCCTGCCTGTAAATTACTGCAAATAACAACTTCTGTGTATAGTCAGCTTGGCCTAGCCTCTGTGTAACTCTGGGCCTAGGTGTGCTAACTTAACCTAACTCTGTTAAACTGGTTCCTAACTGTGGCCTAGCTATGTTAATTTTAACCTAGCTATTCCACATCACGGGTTCGAAGGACCACTTTGTGAAAATTTGTCTGGACTGCCTCCAAGTGAGTTGCCTACCCTGGCAAGCTCTGTTGACACCAAGCTCTGAGGTCGGTACCTCAGCCTCACAAGTGGCTTATAGGACAGATTTTCATAAAGTGATTGATGTTGCAAGAAACTCGCCTGCATGCACGTATAAAGGACTAACTTACTTGGTGTTGCAGCATATATCCTGATCTTCAACCTCCCTAAGCTTAGCCCCTTTGGACTTCCCCTCACAAACCACGTGCAACTGGGAGCCTTAATTCCTGCAATATTCAATCGATATTAGTGACCTGCCTGCACCTCAGAAATTCCTATATCCAAGAGGGTGTGTATCCCCTAGTATAACTATGCAGGAATGGACACTAGCTTCTAAGTAGACAAGAGACGCTCGTACGTACTGGGCATGCACTGCCAGCTGCACAAAGGCCTACAGTTCAACTCACTCACAGCTTTCCCCAGAGACTGGCCAGAATCCTATGAAAGAGTGGAGGTCTTGTCTTACTGTATGGGCCTGACGGAGGAGGTCATCTACGGTACATCGAGGTGCCTCTACCAGATTTCCCCAGGTCTCAAATGTGAAGACACGTGGGGGGCGCCGTCTGCTGATTACGGCACGTGTTGTCCAGCTGATGTCTGTCTAAAGAAGGACGAGCTGGTCTCTTCCAGACCCGCGCCTCGTCATTCAAACTAGGGCTGCCAGTTCTCCCTAGCTAACTTAACCTAGTGCTTGCCTACATTATCGGCCTATTACTACCTATGTTAAGGTCTTAGGTCTACTTTATTATTATCTACAGTTGCCTTAATAATCCTAATATTAGTGTACTAACAGTAAAACTACCTACTTCTTCCCTGAAGGGTAAATCTATAAATTAAAAGGTACCTACCATCCACGCCAAACCGGGAGGGAATGTTTGTGTTTGGGGTTGGGTTTAAGGGCCACCCAGCTCAGCCATTCCATAACGGCCATGCTGGGACCCCTTTGTACACCGTATCTGTCCTGTGGAACTTTAGGGACCAAATAAATTTCCACATATATAGTAGTATGTCACTGATGTCAGCTATGGTCTGTATACCTTGTACATGTACTTGTAGTATATAAAGATTTTATTATTATTACGGAGAAGTTAGGGAATGCCCTCTTAACTTTCTAACTTGGCTGTATGATTATTCTGCAGACACCTCGAAAACATTTTTGTGTGTCTGCACTAAGTCGACCGTGATTTTACACACTTTCTGTGGCCTGCTAAACTACATGATGTGAATAACTTCATTAGGATGTATAATTTAGATGCGTGCTCTTTAGTGCAACCTCGAGTCCGTTTCCACTCCTAGAAAATGTCCATGAGTCCCGGTACAGAATGTATGGACAAGCAGTTATGTTGATAGTTTTCATTGTGTTATTGAGCAGGAAAGGAATTCATGGAAGTGCATAGAAAAGCTAACCAAGTCATACAACAGACTAACATACCATTGAATAACCAGAATAACAATTAATTTCCTTAAAGGGAAATTGACTGAAAATATTCTGGTGCGGGATGTGCCTGAAACAGCCATCAGCCTAACTACAGCCTGCAACACAACGAGGGTTAAGCTCAGCTTAAAGTATATAGAAGAATGTTGTCAGAAATTTCGAGGATATACACCTTTTTAGGATGTGAGTCAAAGAAACCTAAACAACTTATGCAGGGCAAAGAAGAAATCCTTCTTAAGGGATGTGAAAGTGAGTGGCAGAAAATTGCAAATGACTCTGCACATGGCACACATTGAAGTACCCAGGAGTGCTGTTACACAAGATCATTGTGGTTTCATGGTCCTAAGTGGCTGAGAGTGAAAAATTGTTGACCCAAGCAAAAACCACCTATGGCTAATCCGGGTGTAGCGGTTGTAGAAATTGTTGCAGCTTAAGACAAGATTCCACATTTAACAATACTCATGACTGGATATCCCACACTTAGGAAGCTACTCAATGTTACATGTCTAGTTGTCAAATTTCTTCAGAAACTAAATATCAATTATGATTTTCCTTCCTCACTAAAGTACTGCAATTACAGTACTGCCTATCCCAGAGAGCTCAGTTAAAAATTACTTTCAGGAGACCTGTATTAACAGAGACATTAGGTCTCTACCTGGAGCAAGAAAATATAATAAGGTGCAAAAACAGAATTCATAATGGACTTGAAGATAAGGAAAAGAAGCAATGTATCCTGAGACCTGAAGGTCACTGATTCATTTATTTAATAGTGCAAAGTTCCCATAGGAGTGTAAAGCATATAAGTTTATTCAGGTATACACAAATACAGTTACATAGAAACCATACCACGGGCGGGATTTGAACCCGTGTTCAGAGAGTCTCAAAACTCCAGACCGTCGCGTTAGCCACTGGACCAGCTAGCCACGGGTTCAAATCCCACGGGTTCAAATCCCGCCTGTGGTATGGTTTGCTTGCAATCATGTCATTATGATTTCGTGAGTCACAGTTACATAGAATTATCATACACAGCAGCATATGTGTAGAGAACCTGGGAGAGCCCAAAAATATCAGACAGAGTAACTTATTTCCATTGGGGTCCTTTTACCTTATTATTATAATATAAATGTTCTAATATTTTCTTATTATTCTATAATGAAGATAACAGTTGATAGTCAGTTTGGATCCCTCATGGAAGTTAGTGTTAAAAATTTCCTAAAGTATTGTTTATGTGGAAGCAAGACCCTCTGATTGCCATTTGAGTGTATTCAAAACAGAGAAATATTTGAAGTACAGTGACCAAAGTACATTGACCAAGCACCTGATAAAGTACTGGAAAATGTGTACGTCAGTCTCCTCGCTTATACATGAGTGATGTATCTCTGCATGGTTGCAGTTATCCTTTACCTCGAAAATATAATTTTTTAACCCGTAAATGGTCCAAACGTATATATACGTTTTTCTCAACATTTGAAAGTATGTAAAAAAAGTAGATTTTCTTTTTGTTTTTTTTTTACATTTGAAAATGTGTAAAAAACTTTGATCTACTTTTTTTTTTGTTATATTTGAAAATATGTAAAAAAAACCGTAGATCTACTTTTGTAGCACTAAACATGTGAACGTAGATCTGCTTGGACCGTTTACTGGTTAATAATGTTACTATCGCCAATATATTATGAAGGAATATTATGTATAATGGTTGGAAAGTACATACTATTGAAAACTGTAGAATGAGGGAAAATACAGTGGTACCTCAATAATCGTCCATAATCCGTTCCTGGAAGTGGGACTATTATCGAAATAGACGATTTTCAAATCAATTTTCCCCATAATAATGTAAATGCAATTAATCCATTCCTGACACCCAGAAGTATTAAAACAAAAATTTTTTTTACATGAAATATAGATGTAGTACATAAACAATACAATGGCAGATGATGAATGAAACATTAACAGAATAACACCTACCTTTATTGGCAATTCTTCTTAGTGTATGGAAGACTGGAGGAGGAGACAGATTGGATTATTTACTGTTTGGAAGGGGAATCCCCTTCCATCAGTGCCTCAGGTACCAATTGCTTTTCTGGGGTTACTTCTCTTCTCTGTTTCTTAATGCCACTAGGACCACCTTGAGAGTCACTGGAGTCCTGTCTCGCAAAAAAACTGCCCAGAGAGCTCTGTTTCTGGTGTCTCTTTAAAACTTCCCTAAAATGGGCCAAGACTCTGTCACTGTACAAGTTGCCGATATGGCTTACAACATCCTTTTCAGGGTGATGTTTCTCCATAAATCTTTCCATCCTACCCCATGTTACAAAAAACGCGATTCTAAAAGCTTAGAGATCTCCAGTGAATACTAGAAAGGACTGCCCTTCTAGCATCCAGCCTGTTACTGGGTTTTCGTAACAAGTAGTCAGTATCCTTGTCCAATTATCCATTAGAATTCAGTAAGATTCAATAGTGCTTCAGGATTACAACTGGTAGGCTACTAACTAGAGAAATTAAAATTTAATAAATTTATTAAGTCTAGAGGTATATTATCAAATTAAATTAAATTAAATTAATCACAGTAATCAAAATAATATCACTTCTCTCGAGTACAATATTATTGTGCTGAAAGCACATATCACATTTATAATTCTTAAGTACCGTCTGGTACATTAACATTTAATAAGATATTACAAATATGTACAAGTAAGTTTGTGTGTATGTGTGTAAGTGCTCTACGTAGTTCGCTATGTCTCAAGACTCGACTAGACTTAAACAAGTGACTGACAAAGTCCTCAAATAAACTAACTTCTTGACCGACTGGCAACCAGAACAGTCTGCTTGAACAATAAAAAGAATGCTAAGCCCAATAGCAATATAACAAGCAACTGCGACACAGAATCAGGAACAAGGAGATAATATAACGACACTAAGTAGGGACCATCTGCAGATCCTCCACAAAAGTCACAAAACTCCCATACTACTGAATCTAAGTTCAGCATAAGAAAATCCCCGACTGTGATAATATACAGATACCAGTACAAATTAGGTCAGAAGCTACAGCTCAGGACCTGAGTTGTTTAGAGCGTCTATGAGACACACAACCTCAGTACAATGTCGAAAATCACTAAGTCTATACAATGTTCTGTGAACAGAGTTCTACAGAACTAACAAGAATAATGAGACAGACAATCTGTCCAACCACCAAGAGAGTCTAGACCAGACTGAATACTTCAGGCGAGGTGAGGACACCCCCCCCTCGATCACGTGATAGCTCCGTGGGTTGCTGCCCAGCAACAACGAGAAGCCGGCAGTCTAACGAGCCACAAGCGATAATTACAGTAGTTAGACAATCAAGACTTTAACTGAGCACATAATATGTTACATCCTACCTCACAAAATTTAGCTAAGTCAAATAATAATAATATAAAGCAATATATTTACGATTTAGCTATTATCACAAATATAAGCAATATAAAATTATATGAAAAGGTGATAATTATATATTATATATTATAATTAATATATTATTAATTATATAATATATATAATATATAATATATATATATATATATATATATATATATATATATATACAGTGGACCCCCGGTTAACGATTTTAATCCGTGCAAGAGGGCTCATCGTTATGCGAAATAATCGTTATGCGAATCAATTTTCCCCATAAGAAATAATGGAAATAAAATTAATCCGTGCAAGACGCCCAAAAGTATGAAAAAAAATTTTTTTTACCACATGAAATGTTAATTTTAATACACACAAACTGAAAAAGGCATGCACAATTAAATGACACTTACTTTTATTGAAGATCTGGTGATGATTGATGGGATGGGAGGAGGGGAGAGAGTGTGTTAGTGTTTAGAAGGGGAATCCCCTTCCATTAGGACTTGAGGTAGTAAGTCCTTTTCTGGGGTTACTTCCCTTCTTCTTTTAATGCCACTAGGGCCAGCTTCAGAGTCACTGGACTTCTTTCGCACAAGATATCTGTCCATAGTGGCCTGTACCTCTCGTTCCTTTATGACTTGCCTAAAGTGTTTCACAACATTGTCAGTGTAATAATCACCAGCACGGCTTGCAATAGCTGTGTGAGGGTGATTTTCATCCATGAAGGTTTGCACTTCAAGCCACTTTGCACAGATTTCCTTAATCTTTGAAGTAGGCAACTTCTTCAATTTCTCTCTCCCCTCCTCCGAAGCAATTTCCTCAGGTGTGGCCTCTTGCTGTTGAAGTTGATCTAGCAGCTCATCAGTGGTTAGTTCTTCATTGTCCTCCTCCACCAACTCTTCCACATCCTCCCCACTAACCTCCAACCCCAAGGACTTTCCCAATGCCACAATGGATTCCTCAACTGGCACAGGATTCTCAGGGTTAGCCTCAAACCCTTCAAAATCCCTTTTGTCTACACATTCTGGCCACAGTTTCTTCCAAGCAGAGTTCAAGGTCCTCTTTGTCACTTCCTCCCAAGCCTTACCTATAAGGTTTACACAATTGAGGATATTAAAGTGATCTCTCCAAAACTCTCTTAGAGTCAGTTGAGTTTCTGAGGTCATTACAAAGCACCTTTCAAACAGAGCTTTTGTGTACAGTTTCTTGAAGTTGGAAATAACCTGCTGGTCCATGGGCTGCAGGAGAGGAGTGGTATTAGGAGGCAAAAACTTCACCTTAATGAAGCTCATGTCCCCATAAAGTCGCTCTGACACGTCTGTAGGATGACCAGGGGCATTGTCTAACACCAGGAGGCACTTAAGTTCTAATTTCTTTTCAGTTAGGTAATTTTTCACATTGGGGGCAAATGCATGGTGTAACCAGTTATAGAAAAATTCCCTAGTGACCCATGCCTTACTGTTTGCCCTCCACAGCACACACAAATTATCCTTGAGGACATTCTTTTGCCTGAACGCTCTGGGAGTTTCAGAGTGATACACTAATAAAGGCTTCACTTTCCAATCACCAGTAGCATTGGCACACATCAACAAAGTAAGCCTGTCTTTCATAGGCTTATGTCCTGGGAGTGCCTTTTCCTCCTGAGTAATGTAGGTCCTGCTTGGCATTTTCTTCCAGAACAGGCCTGTTTCATCACAATTAAACACTTGTTCAGGTTTCAGTCCTTCAGTTTCTATGTACTCCTTGAATTCCTGCACATATTTTTCAGCCGCTTTGTGGTCCGAACTGGCAGCCTCACCATGCCTTATCACACTATGGATGCCACTACGCTTCTTAAATCTCTCAAACCAACCTTTGCTGGCCTTAAATTCACTCACATCATCACTAGTTGCAGGCATTTTTTTAATTAAATCGTCATGCAACTTCCTAGCCTTTTCACATATGATCGCTTGAGAGACGCTATCTCCTGCTATCTGTTTTTCATTTATCCACACCAATAAGAGTCTCTCAACATCTTCCATCAATTGCGATCTTTGTTTCGAAAACACAGTTGAACCTTTGGCAAGAACAGCTTCCTTGATTGTCTTTCTGGTGCCCACAATAGTAGCGATGGTTGATTGGGGTTTCTTGTACAGCTTGACTAGGTCGGCTATACGCACTCCACTTTCATACTTATCAATTATCTCTTTCTTCATCTCTATAGTAATTCTTACCCTTTGAGGTGTAGGGTTGGCACTAGAAGCTTTCTTGGGGCCCATGGTCACTTATTTTCCAGAAACAGCACCGAAAATACTGTAATAATACGAAATATTCCGAGTGTATGCTTGGATGTTACCGCGGAGGCTGGCTGGTAAACAATGGGACGGAGCGGCACATGTGAGGCTGGCTGAGGGCACATTGGACGCGTCTCGGACGAAAATCGGTATGCGGGTTTTTAATCGGTATGCGGGGCAAAAATTTTGCGATAAAAGTAATCGTTATGCGGAAAAATCGCTATGCGATGCCATCGTTATGCGGGGGTCCACTGTATAATATATATTATAATTATATATTATTATAATATATATATATAATTATATACCTCTGTATGTATGCTAAAATTTTTTAAATAAATAAATAAATAAATAAATATATATTGCAACCCATTCAGGGGTTGCAACACCCCACATTTCTGAAGATGGCACCTTCTTCCGTCTCTCTTCCTCCTCCTCTGCAGCAAGATTCTGAGCTGCGATCTGTTGCTCTTCCTGCTGAAGCTCTTGCAGCTCCTCAGTGGTTAGCTCTTCACTGTGGTCCTCCACCAACTCTTCCACATCCTCCAAACTCACATCCAACCCCATGGAACTCCCCAGAGCGACAATAGATTTCACAACTGACATAGGCTCATCAGGGGCTGCCTCAAACCCTTCAGAATCCCTCTTGTGGACACAATCTGGCCACAATTTTCTCCAAGCAGAGTTCAAAGTCCTGGCAGTCACTCCCTCCCAAGCCTTACCTATAAGGCTTATGCAATGGAGAATACTGAAGTGTTCTTTCCAAAAATCTCTTAGGGTCAAGTGAGTCTGAGGTCACATTAAAGCACCTTTCAAACATTGCTTTGGTGTAGAGTTTTTTAAAGTTTGAAATGACTTGCTGGTCCATGGGCTGGAGGAGAGGAGTGGTATTCGGGGGCAAGAACTTTACTGTGATGAACCCAAACTCCTTCAGAATTAGGTCATCCAAGTTTGGAGGACGAGCAGGTGCATTGTCCATTACTACCTGGAGTTTACCTGGAGAGAGTTTCGGGGGTCAACGCCCCCGCGGCCCGGTCTGTGACCAGGCCTCCTGGTGGATCAGCGCCTGATCAACCAGGCTGTTGCTGCTGGCTGCACGCAAACCAACGTACGAGCCACAGCCCGGCTGATCAGGAACTGACTTTAGGTGCTTGTCCAGTGCCAGCTTGAAGACTGCCAGGGGTCTGTTGGTAATCCCCCTTATGTGTGCTGGGAGGCAGTTGAACAGTCTCGGGCCCCTGACACTTATTGTATGGTCTCTTAACGTGCTAGTGACACCCCTGCTTTTCATTGGGGGGATGGTGCATCGTCTGCCAAGTCTTTTGCTTTCGTAGTGAGTGATTTTCGTGTGCAAGTTCGGTACTAGTCCCTCTAGGATTTTCCAGGTGTATATAATCATGTATCTCTCCCTCCTGCGTTCCAGGGAATACAGGTTTAGAAACCTCAAGCGCTCCCAGTAATTGAGGTGTTTTATCTCCGTTATGCGCGCCGTGAAAGTTCTCTGTACATTTTCTAGGTCGGCAATTTCACCTGCCTTGAAAGGTGCTGTTAGAGTGCAGCAATATTCCAGCCTAGATAGAACAAGTGACCTGAAGAGTGTCATCATGGGCTTGGCCTCCCTAGTTTTGAAGGTTCTCATTATCCATCCTGTCATTTTTCTAGCAGATGCGATTGATACAATGTTATGGTCCTTGAAGTTGAGATCCTCTGACATAATCACTCCCAGGTCTTTGACGTTGGTGTTTCGCTCTATTTTGTGGCCAGAATTTGTTTTGTACTCTGATGAAGATTTAATTTCCTCATGTTTACCATATCTGAGTAATTGAAATTTCTCATCGTTGAACTTCATATTGTTTTCTGCAGCCCACTGAAAGATTTGGTTGATGTCCGCCTGGAGCCTTGCAGTGTCTGCAATGGAAGACACTGTCATGCAGATTCGGGTGTCATCTGCAAAGGAAGACACGGTGCTGTGGCTGACATCCTTGTCTATGTCGGATATGAGGATGAGGAACAAGATGGGAGCTAGTACTGTGCCTTGTGGAACAGAGCTTTTCACCGTAGCTGCCTCGGACTTTACTCTGTTGACGACTACTCTCTGTGTTCTGTTAGTGAGGAAATTATAGATCCATCGACTGACTTTTCCTGTTATTCCTTCAGCGCGCATTTTGTGCGCTATTACGCCATGGTCACACTTGTCGAAGGCTTTTGCAAAGTCTGTATATATTACATCTGCATTCTTTTTGTCTTCTAGTGCATTTAGGACCTTGTCGTAGTGATCCAGTAGTTGAGACAGACAGGAGCGACCTGTTCTAAACCCATGTTGCCCTGGGTTGTGTAACTGATGGGTTTCTAGATGGGTGGTGATCTTGCTTCTTAGGACCCTTTCAAAGATTTTTATGATATGGGATGTTAGTGCTATTGGTCTGTAGTTCTTTGCTGTTGCTTTACTGCCCCCTTTGTGGAGTGGGGCTATGTCTGTTGTTTTTAGTAACTGAGGGACGACCCCCGTGTCCATGCTCCCTCTCCATAGGATGGAAAAGGCTCGTGATAGGGGCTTCTTGCAGTTCTTGATGAACACAGAGTTCCACGAGTCTGGCCCTGGGGCAGAGTGCATGGGCATGTCATTTATCGCCTGTTCGAAGTCATTTGGCGTCAGGATAACATCGGATAGGCTTGTGTTAATCAAATTTTGTGGCTCTCTCATAAAAAATTCATTTTGATCTTCGACTCTCAGTCTGGTTAGCGGCTTGCTAAAAACTGAGTCATATTGGGACTTGAGTAGCTCACTCATTTCCTTGCTGTCATCTGTGTAGGACCCATCTTGTTTAAGTAGGGGCCCAATACTGGACGTTGTTCTCGATTTTGATTTGGCATAAGAGAAGAAATACTTTGGGTTTCTTTCGATTTCATTTATGGCTTTTAGTTCTTCCCGCGATTCCTGACTCCTAAAGGATTCTTTTAGCTTAAGTTCGATGCTTGCTATTTCTCTGACCAGTGTCTCCCTGCGCATTTCAGATATATTGACCTCTTTTAGCCGCTCTGTTATTCTTTTCCGTCGCCTGTAAAGGGAGCGCCTGTCTCTTTCTATTTTACATCTACTCCTCCTTTTTCTTAGAGGAATAAGCCTTGTGCATACATCGAGTGCCACCGAGTTAATCTGTTCTAGGCATAAGTTTGGGTCTGTGTTGCTTAGTATATCTTCCCAGCTTATATCGGTTAGGACTTGGTTTACTTGGTCCCACTTTATGTTTTTGTTATTGAAGTTGAATTTGGTGAATGCTCCCTCGTGACTAGTCTCATTTTGTCGGTCTGGGGCTCCACGCATACATGACTGAACCTCAATTATGTTGTGATCTGAGTATATTGTTTTTGATATGGTGACATTTCTTATCAGATCATCATTGTTAGTGAAGATGAGGTCTAGTGTATTCTCCAGTCTAGTAGGCTCTATTATTTGCTGGTTTAAATTGAATTTTGTGCAGAGATTTAAAAGCTCGTGTGAGTGTGAGTTTTCATCAGAGCTGCCTCCTGGTGTTATTACTGCAACAATATTATTTGCTATATTCCTCCATTTTAGGTGCCTTAAGTTGAAATCCCCCAGGAGCAAGATGTTGGGTGCAGGAGCTGGAAGATTTTCCAGACAGTGGTCAATTTTTAACAGCTGTTCCTGGAATTGCTGGGATGTTGCATCCGGAGGCTTGTAGACTACCACAATGACTAGGTTTTGGTTCTCGACCTTTACTGCTAAAACTTCCACTACGTCATTTGAGGCATTAAGCAGTTCTGTGCAAACAAGTGACTCTGCAATGTACAGGCCAACCCCCCCCTTTTGCCTGTTCACTCTGTCACATCTGTATAGGTTGTAACCTGGGATCCATATTTCGTTGTCCAAGTGATCCTTTATGTGGGTCTCAGTGAAAGCCGCGAACATTGCCTTTGCCTCTGCAAGCAGTCCACAGATGAAAGGTATTTTGTTGTTTGTTGCTGGCTTTAGACCCTGTATATTTGCAAAGAAGAATGTTATCGGACTTGTGGTATTGTTGGTACTGGGGGGGGATTTTTTTTCCGGCATTAGTATCTGTATCTGTTGGTTTGGAGTGGAGGCCATCGACTGTGGTTCCACTCCAGGAATGACTGGATTTGGTGTACGATTTCTGCCATTTCCTGCCAGTTTTTTTTCCTTCCTGGCACTAAAAAACTTCTCCCTCTTGAGTGGCTGTGGCTACCCAGGTTTTCCCATGGCCTGGATGTTTTGTATCTTTTTGTCCCCTTTAGATGGTATGCCTGGCAATTTAAGTTATAGCACAGTCTTTCCTGTACTGAAGAGGTACACATTTCAGGGTGAAAAAGCTTACAGGAAGGGAGTTTGCATTTTCCTGTTGTCATATGGGCATGACATTTTCTAGGGTGGTCATAGTTGCATGTCCCATCTGTTTTTCCAGATTTCCCATGCCAGCAGATACCAAGTGCATAGTATGTGCACAGGCTTGGTTTCCGTTTGCCTTGGGTTTCTGTGACTGTATTCCCTGTTGGTGCATGTTTCCCTGTCTTATTCCTATCCTCCCTAGCACCAACAATGGAGCTCCCACCAGTTGTTTTTGGTAATTTATCCTCACTATTGCTATTGGAGTCCTCTTGTTTGCTATTTCCTGCGGTATTTCTAGTTTGCAATATTGGTTTTATCTTATCTTTGACTACACTTGTTTCCCTACTATGGCTCCTGTCCTCTATGAGGTCATTTATATGTATTCCTTCCTGCGTATAATTCCCGACTACCTGGACAAAATCTCCAGCTTCACCATTACTGTCTCCCAGGACAGTATCTCCAGCTTCACCATTTCTGTCTCCCAGGACAGCACCTCCAGCTTCACCATTACTGTCTCCCAGGACAGCACTATCAGCCCCACATTTACTGACTACCAGGACATCACCTCCAGCCTTACAGTTTGTGACTACATGGCCAGTATCAAGGGCAGTACCATTCAGCCCAGACTTTTTATGTTCCCATCTGTTGTAGAAAGCTTCCAGGTTTTCTATGAAAGCAGCTTTGATGTTATCCTCTTTTAATACCCTTGTGATTTTAGTCCACAGATTTTCCTCATTTGGGCATACCCAAAAACACTTCTCTGTTTTAATACTGCTTGTAGCTAGTTCTGGGATATCTGCACAAGGAGCGTGACACCAATTTCCACAAAAATGACAATTTATCCATGTGGAAGCCCGTTTGTTTGACTGACCACAGACTACACACAGCTTCATAATGATTTGAATGGTTGATTTACTGCAATTCTACTAGCAACCTCTTGAATATTATATTAATAACCTTAAATGAAGCTCTAGCTATTTGTATTTCTGTTTCTAACTCTTTTTGTATATTGGACAGCTTACCGTCACGTTCCTGATTTTTAATGTTTGTGTTTATAAGGGCGCCTACAAACCCATCCGTTTACAGTCTGCTTTATTGTCCAACGAAACTGTTTGAAACCAGTCCCGGGTTCGGGCCAGTCAAGGGTTTGGACCAGTCAAGGGTTCGGACCAGTCAAGGGTTCGGACCAGTCGATCTGCTCTGATCAGTGGGTCACTTATTTAAAACATACTGGTCGGTGATTTGAGCTAACACATGAAGGATCTACTGGAAATTTTCTACCCGAGTAATATGTGATTTGACTGATACAAAAGTATAACTTGCGTGTTGAAGAGCCGGTGATATCTGGCAGCTCCTACAATGACGTACAGTCGACCTCTTTGTTTATCAATCGCTGTATCTGGCTTTTCTATTTTTTGTTTTTTCCGTCTCCACCACAATAAATGCTATATTATCACTATAGTTGACTGGTGCAAATTTTGGAGGAAGGACGCTTTTTCTGTAGTAATAATTGCTTCTCGTTGTGTATATTGCGACCGCTGGTAACTACAGGTTATATGAAATTCACAGTAACGTCTCGTATTTCAAGAAAAAGAAACTAATGAAAGTCACTCCACTCCACTAAGTACCATTATAATACTGGTTAGTTGCTACTACAACACTGTATTCTGCTATTCACTGGTATCACTAGATTATATGCGAGTACACTAGCAGGCCAGGAAGATTATTAAAAACAGCTGACCTGTGGTAAGTTTCTGGCGACTTCTGGCACCTGCCTCTATAGGCTTATCACTTCATTTACAAATTCACCTGTTTTCAAATGACACTTTAGCCTTTATCATCAATATACTAGGGAGCCACTGTGGTATACACTATACACTATGTATACTCAATGCTTTCAGGGAGACTTTCTTTCCTCTGACACAAAGTTCAAATATACTAGAAGGCACTTGAGATTCAATTTCTTTTCCAGGAGGTAATTCTTCACACTAGGGCCAAACACTTCATGGAACCACTCAACGAAAATGTCCCTTGTGACCCATGCCTTATTATTTGATCTCCAAAACACACACAATTTACTCTTCATAATATTGTTTTTCTTGAACACTCTGGGATTTTCAGAATGGTACACTAGTAACGGCTTCACTTTCAAATCCCCACTAGCATTAACACAGAACATGAGCGTCAGCCTGTCTTTCATAGGCTTGTGTCCTGGCAGTGCCTTTTCTTCCTGAGTAATGTAGGTCATCTTTGGCATTTTCTTCCAAAAGAGGCCTGTTTTGTCACAACTGAACACTTGTTCAGGTTTCAGTCCTTCACTGTTTATGTACTCCTTGAATTCCTGCACATATTTTTCAGCCGCTTTGTTGTCAGAACTGGCAGCCTCACCATGCCTTAACCACACTGTGTATGCCAGTACGCTTCTTAAATCTCTCAAACTAGCCTTTGCTGGCCTTAAATTCACTCACATCTGGAGAGAGTTTACCTGGAGAGAGTTTCGGGGGTCAACGCCCCCGCGGCCCGGTCTGTGACCAGGCCTCCTGGTGGATCAGCGCCTGATCAACCAGGCTGTTGCTGCTGGCTGCACGCAAACCAACGTACGAGCCACAGCCCGGCTGATCAGGAACTGACTTTAGGTGCTTGTCCAGTGCCAGCTTGAAGACTGCCAGGGGTCTGTTGGTAATCCCCCTTATGTGTGCTGGGAGGCAGTTGAACAGTCTCGGGCCCCTGACACTTATTGTATGGTCTCTTAACGTGCTAGTGACACCCCTGCTTTTCATTGGGGGGATGGTGCATCGTCTACCAAGTCTTTTGCTTTCGTAGTGAGTGATTTTCGTGTGCAAGTTTGGTACTAGTCCCTCTAGGATTTTCCAGGTGTATATAATCATGTATCTCTCCCTCCTGCGTTCCAGGGAATACAGGTTTAGAAACCTCAAGCGCTCCCAGTAATTGAGGTGTTTTATCTCCGTTATGCGCGCCGTGAAAGTTCTCTGTACATTTTCTAGGTCGGCAATTTCACCTGCCTTGAAAGGTGCTGTTAGAGTGCAGCAATATTCCAGCCTAGATAGAACAAGTGACCTCTACCACTAGTTGCAGGCAATTTCTTTACCAAATCGTCATGCAGCTGCCTAGCCTTTTCACAAATAATCGACATCATAAGACTATCTCCTGCTAATTGTTTCTCGTTTATCCACACCAATAATAACTTCTCAACATCTTCAAGTACTGGTGATCTCATTTTTGTCAGCATATTTAGCCCCTTTGCAACAACAGTGTCCTTGATTTCCTTTTTCTTGGCTATAATGGAAGATATGGTTGTACGGGATTTGTTATACATCCTGGCCAGTTCGCCCACACGTACGCCCCTTTCATATTGTTCAATGATGTTTTTCTTAAATTCAATCGTATTTCTCACCTTTACCAAAGGCTTGGCACTAGGAGCTTTCTTTGGAGCCATGGTAGCTTATTTAGCACTTGCAAGCACTAAAATCAATGGAATATTGTGAAATATTTCGTTGGAGCAAGTAAGGGGACCGTCGCTCACTGGTAAACAATGGCACACTGGCTGGGAAGGGAAGGCCCAGGCGGCTCAGAGCCTGAGTACGCGTCCCGGACGAAGGACTATTAGCGAGTTAACGGACTATTTGTGAGCCAATGTTCAGATGAAATAACAGGACTATTTCTGAAATGGACAACTTTCAGGCCGGACGATTATTGAGGGACCACTGTATGTCGATTTTCATATATACAGTTCATCTGTTAAAGTGATAAACAGAATAAAAATTGGCTGGATTCCCTATATTTCATTCGAGAGATTCATGTCTGGGAAATAGTCAGAACAGATATCTAAAGCAATACACATGACAATAATTAACTTGCATAATTGATAACTAGAATATCCCAAGGAATTCCTTGAAGGCTTGATTTATCTGGTTAGTAGGTATAGGATAACTATGGACATAATGAGGAAGGAAGAGCACCCTGTAATGTGCAACATTTTGGTGAGGATCGGAGTTGGAAATAAATGGTTATCTATGGCAAATGGTATTAATTGTTGGCTAGACCAACACTGTAAGGATATTGCAGTACCATTCATTGACAACTGGGACCACTTCTGTGGCAGAAATGACATGTATGCCAAGGATGGGGCTTCATTTATCTAGGGTTGGTGTAATGACATTAGCCAACTCATTGGAGGGTGTTGTTAGGGCTTTAAACTAGGAATAGAAGTATGAACTTTCATGGGGAAGCAATGAAATATAGTACAACAGAAGTGCACAGTGCGAATTATCAGTGTAGTGATATTTTGAATTTTAGGGATACCAGTTATATGCAGAATGAGGTAGGGTTACTGGTGAATATTGGAGAGCCAGTGACACTAGATGATAAGGACAGTAATAGACATAGTGGAAGAGTGGGGATGAGGAAAGAAAAGAGGGTTGCTCATGACCATGGTGTAATAGCACACAAAATGTGTGATAACGGAACAGGAAAAGTTGGTAGATGGATCTTTAATTTCCTAACAAATAGAACACAAAGAGTAGTAGTCAACAGAGTAAAGTCTGAGGCAGCTACGGTGAAAAGCTCTGTTCCACAAGGCACAGTACTCGCTCCCATCTTGTTCCTCATCCTCATATCTGACATAGACAGGGATGTAAGCCACAGCACAGTGTCTTCCTTTGCAGATGACACCCGAATTTGCATGACAGTGTCTTCCACTGAGGACAACGCAAGTCTCCAGGTGGACATCAACCAAATCTTTACATGGGCCACAGAAAACAATATGAAGTTCAATGATGAGAAATTTCAATTACTCTGATATGGAAAACATGAGGAAGTTAAAACTATATGGGAATATAAAACAAATTCCAACCACACAATAGAGCAAAAAACTAATGTCAAAGACCTGGGAGTGATCATGTCAAAAGATCTCATCTTCAAAGACCATAACATTGTATCAATCACATTTGCTAAAAAAAGACAGGATGGATAATGAGAACCTTCAAAACCAGGGATGCTAAGCCTATGATAACACTCTTCAGGTCACTTGTTCTATCTAGGCTGGAATATTGCTGCATACTAACAGCACCTTTCAAGGCAGGTGAAATTGTTGACCTAGAAAATGTACAGAGAACCTTCACGGCACGCATAACTGCGATAAAACACCTCAATTACTGGAAATGCTTGAAGTTCCTCAACCTGTACTCCCTAGAATGCAGGTGAGAGAGATACATGATTATATACACTTGGAAAATCCTAGAGGCATTAGTACCAAACTTGCACATGAAAATCACTCCCTATGAAAGCAAAAGACTCGGCAGACGATGCAACATCCCTGCAATGAAAAGCAGGGGTGTCACTAGCACGATAAGTGACAACACAATAAGTGTCAGGAGCTAAAGACTGTTCAACTGCCTTCCAGCATACATAAGGGGGATTACCAATAGACCCCTGGCTGTCTTCAAGCAGGCACTGGACAGGCACCTAAAGTCGGTACCTGACCAGCCAGGCTGTGGTTCATACGTCAGGTTGCATGCGGCCAACAGTAACAGCCTGGTTGATCAGGCCTTGATCAACCATGAGGCCTGGTCACAGACTGGGCCATGGGGGCGTTGATCCCCGAAACCCTCTCCAGGTATACATATTACACAAATAGTCATAGCGCTAGAAACAAGGTGGACAAATTGAGATTAGTTGCAGGTGCGGGTAACATTGATGTATTTGCCATAACCGAAACGTGCGTTTATATGAAGAATCAGGACGTGCCTGCTGAATGTCTCATTCAAAGTTTTAAGTTGTTCCACGTTGATAGAAGTAACAGGAAGGGAGGTGAAGTGGCACTATATGTCAAAGCACACATAAATTACTGCATAAAAATGGGTATAAAGACTTAAAAAAAAAAACAGACACAGTCTGCCTGCATAGAATTTTTGATGGGATATGAAAAATTTATTTTGGCTGGGAAATACCATCCCCTAAACTTGGATAGAGACCAAGGGAGACTACTTTGGAAAGGAATTATTAAGATTTCAAGGTACGATCATGTAGTTATTAGAGAAGATTATAACTTCACTCAGATTGATTAAGTCCCTGACTGGGAATCTAGAGTCACATGACTTCCTAGAGGTAATTCAAGATTGATTTCTTAAAACATTTTGTGGCTGAACCAACAAGGAAAAATAACCTACTTGATTTAATTCTGGCAAACAAGAAAACCTTGTTAATAACCTGGAAATTACAGAAGAAGTTGGCATGAATGATCACATATCACATTTAACACTGAATGGAAGAATATAAGTAAAGATACTTCAGTAAGGATCCCAGACTTTCATTTAGCAGATTACAATGTGCTTAAAGAACAGCAACCCAATACTCCACACAATACGTACTCATTATTCAATTCAAGTTTATTCTCTATAATGGTTACAATGTGGGGTTTACAGGTTTTGGGTATTTTGTGGTTTACATGTTATAAAATACTAATTACAGAGGGGGCCACTAGGACACCTAGCATGGCTAGGACACCTAGCATGGCTAGGCATTTCCAGCAGACTTAGATTAATTCTTAACTTTAAATCTTTACAGATTATAGTATTAAGGTTAAGTGACTACATCATAATTTTGAGTTTAGCAATGTGAATGCTTTAGTTTTGGCACAATACAAGGTGTCTATATTTGAGTATCATAGGCAAACTTATGACTAGTTATGATTTATTATTTTAAGATTAAGATTAGTATTTCTGGGTTTATAGTCAGTGGGTGAGTGAGTGTAATTTTAAACCACCAGGTGGTTATCATGTAGTTAGTTGTCGGGGTGGATCAGGGAGATAATATGTTTTCTAACTGTAATTTCAAAGTGATGAATGTGTCTGCAGTTCTAGAGTTTTCAGGTAGAGTGTTCCAGATTTTAGGTCCTTTGAAATACATTGAGTTTTTGTAAAGGTTTAGTCGAACACGGGGAATGTCATAGAGATGTTTGTGTCTGGTGTTATGCCTGTGGATCCTGTCACAACAATCAAGAAAGCATTTTAGGTCAAGGTTAATATTGGAATTTAAGGTCCTGTAGATATAGATTGCACAGTAGTAAGTGTGGATGTTCTGAACAGGGAGTAAGTTTAGATCTATGAAGAGTGGGGGGTGTGTTGCCAGGGATGGGATTTAGCGATTATTCTTACTGCGGCTTTTTGTTGGGTTATTATTGGCTTTAGGTGTGTTGCTGCAGTTGAACCCCAAGCACAGATAGCATAGGTGAGGTATGGATATATAAGTGAATGGTATAGTGTGAGAAGGGCAGTTTGCGGTACGAAGTATCGTGTCTTGGAGAGGATCCCCCACCGTTTTGGATACTTTTTTGGTAATGTGTTGGATATGGGTGCTGAAATTTAGGTTGTTGTCGAGGTATAGGCCAAGGAATTTACCCTCATTATGTCTAGCAATTAGAGTGTTGTCGATCTTAATGTTAAGTTGCGCAACACCTGCTCTGCTACCAAACATAATATAGTAGTTTTGCCAGTGTTAAGTGTAAGTTTATTGGCTGTCATCCAAGTCGATATTTTGAGCAGCTCCTCGTTAACAATGGTGTTGAGGGTGGCAAGATTAGGGTGGGAGATGACATAAGTCGTGTAGTCAGCAAAGAGAATGGGTTTCAGGTGTTGGCATATGTTTGGAAGATCATTGATGTAAATGAGGAAGAGCAGGGGTCCAAGGACACTTCCCTGCGGAACTCCAGTATCAAGTGACATACTGATACCTATTAGAAAGGTAGGATTTAAAATATGCAAGCGCATGGCCTCTTATACCATAGTGGTCAAGCTTGTGGAGTAGGATGCCGTGGTCTACTGTGTCAAACGCTTTTCTTAGGTCAATAAAAATTCCTAGCGGATATTCCTTATTTTCCAATGCTTTGTAAAGCAGGTCTAGCATTTTTATAATTGCATCATTAGTGCTTTTATTTTTCCTGAATCCAAATTGGCAGGGGTTGAATATGTTTTGTGACGTTATAAATGAATATAGTCTCCTGTGCACAAGTTTCTCAAAGATTATGGATAGCAATGGTAAGTTTGATATTGGCCTATAGTTGTTTATGTCTGTAGGGTCACCACCTTTATGTATTGGTGTAACCCTTGCTGTCTTGCTGTCACTACACAGCATTGACCATGACCTATACACAATACTGACTACTACCACTACACAACACTGCACACTTACAGTATACAACAATGGCAACTACTACCACTACACAGAATTGACTACTACCACAACCCAGCACTGACCATTACTACTAGACAACACCGACAACTATCACTAGACACCACTGACCACTATCACTGCACATTGACCACCACCAAAACAAAATGCTGATCACTACCGCTGCACAACACTGATGATCCTTGTGGGTTTAGCACCTGTTATGATAATAATAATACACAACATTGATCAATCACTACACAACACTGACCACCACTATCACTCCACAACGTTCACCACTACTGTTAGAAAACATTAACCACTATCACAACACAATATTGACCAACTCCACTACACAACATTGTCTAATACCACTGTTAATGCTTGGTCTCACCAGATATATCAGTAGTACCACTGCTAATGCTTGATCTCACCACTGTCACCAGATATATCAGTAGTACAGTGGACCCCCGGTATTCGATATTAATCCGTTCCTGAGAGCTCATCGAATACCGATAATATCGAAAACCGAATCAATTTTCCTCATAAGAAATAATGGAAATCAAATTAATCTGTGCAAGACACCCAAAAGTATGAAAAAAAAAATTTTTACTACATGAAATATTAAGTTTAATGCAATAGAATAATTACAATAACAATAAAATAATTGACACTTACCTTTAATGAAGATCTGGTGATGATTGATGGGATGGGACGAGGGGAGAGGTGTTAGTGTTTAGAAGGGGAATCCCCTTCCATTAGGACTTGAGGTAGCAAGTCCTTTTCCGGGGTTACTTCCCTTCTTCTTTTAATGCCACTAGGACCAGCTTGAGAGTCACTGGACTTCTGTCGCACAACATAACTGGCAGCCTCACCATGCCTAATCACACTATGTATGCCACTACGATTCTTAAATCTTTCAAATCAACCTTTGCTGGCCTTAAATTCACTCACATCACCACTAGTTGCAGGTAATTTCTTTACCAAATCGTCATGCAACTGCCTAGCCTTTTCACAAATGATCGCTTGAGAGATGCTATCTCCTGCTATCTGTTTTTCATTTATCCACACCAATAACAATCTCTCAACATTTTCTAACACTTGCGGTCGCTGTTTCGTAATCACAGTTGCACCTTTTGCAAGAACAGCTTCCTTGATTGTCGTTTTCCTGGTCACTATTGTAGAGATGGTTGACTGGGGTTTATTATACAACCTGACCAGCTCCGACACACGCACTCCACTTTCGTACTTTGCAATTATCTCTTTCTTCATTTCATAAGTCATTAGCGACTTTTTTCTCGAAGGGTTGGCACTAGAAGCTTTCTTGGGGCCCATGGTGACTTATTTTGCAGAAACAAGCACCAAACATAGTGATAATATGGATAATATGGAATGTACCAAACGTATCCTTAGATGCGCGCACACTGGCTGGCTTGTAAACACTAGCACACACGGGGCAGTTCAGGCTACACGTGGACAGGTCTCGTACGAATTGTATCGAATACCGGGTTTTCAATCGAATACCGAGGAAAATTTTTTGCGTTAAAATGCATCGAAAACCGGATTTATCAAATACCGATGACATCGAATACCGGGGGTCCACTGTACCATTAACGAGTGTGTTTAATGCATCCATCATAACTTGTGTTGTGCCACAGATGTGGAAGATAGCTGATGTAGTTCCTATATTCAAATCAGGGGATAAGTCCATTTCTTCAAATTACAGTGGACCCCCGCATAGCGACCTTAATCCGTGAAAGAGGGCTGATTGTTATGCGAAATGTTCGGTATGCGAATGAATTTTCCCCATAAGAAATAATGGAAATCAAATTAATCCGTGCAAGACACCCAAAAGTATGAAAAAAAAATTTTACCACATGAAATATACATTTTCCTACACACAAAGAGAAGGATACATGCACAATAGTAGAGTAGTACATGCACAGTATATATTGTGCATGTACTACTCTACTAAATGAAGAATAAATGACACTTACCTTTATTGAAGATGCAGCAATGACTGATGAGACACTGTGTCCTGGGAGTGCCAGGACACAGTGCCTGAGTACTGTAGGTCCTGTTTGGCATTTTCTTCCAGAACAGGCCTTATCACACTGTGTATGCCACTACGATTCTTAAATCTCTCAAACCAACCTTTGCTGGCTTTAAATTCACCAATATGAGCACTAGTTCCAGGCATTTTTCCCTGTTCACCTGGGTGTTAGTCGACTGGTGTGGGTTGCATCCTGGGAGACAAGATTAAGGACCCCAATGGAAATAAGTTAGACAGTCTTCGATGACACTGACTTTTTTGGGTTATCCTGGGTGGCAAATCCTCTGGGGTTAATTGTTTCTTGGTATTCTCAATAAGCCACACCAACAACGGTGGTACAGCAGCAGCAGCTGACGGTGGTACAGCAGCAACAGACGATGCTACAGCAGCAACAGACGATGCTATAGCAGCAGCAGACGATGCTACAGCAGCAGCAGACGATGCTACAGCAGCAGCAGACGATGCTACAGCAGCAGCAGATGATGCTACAGCAGCAGCAGACGATGCTACAGCAGCAGCAGACGATGCTACAGCAGCAGCAGACGATGCTACAGCAGCAGCAGCAGCAGCAGCTGACAGTGCAGCAGCAGCTGACAGTGCAGCAGCAGCTGACAGTGCAGCAGCAGCTGACGGTGGTACAGCAGCAGCAGCAGCAGCTGTACCACCAATAGTAGCGATGGTTGATTGGGGTTTATTATACAACCTGGCCAGCTCGGAGACACGCACTCCACTTTCATACTTATCAATGATCTTTTTCTTCATCTCTATAGTAATTCTCACCCTTATTGCTGTAGGGTTGGCACTAGAAGCTTTCTTGGGGCCCATGGTCACTTATTTTCCAGAAAAAATCACCAAAAACACTGTAATAATACGAAATGTTCCGATTGTATGCTTGGATGTTACCGCGGAGGCTGGCTGGTAAACAATGCCACCGGCGGAACATGTGAGCATGGCTCAGGCCGCACATTGGACGCGTCTCGGACGAAGGGCGGTGAGCGGGTTTTTGGGCGGTATGCGAGGCAAAATTTTTGCAAAAAAAGCGAGCGGTATGCGAATTGTACGGTATGCGATGCGTGCGGTATGCGGGGGTCCACTGTACTGTCCAATAAGCCTGACGCCTATAGCAGGCAATTTTTTTTTTTTTTTTCAACAAGTCAGCCGTCTCCCACCGAGGCAGGGTGAGGGTGACCCAAAAAAGAAAGAAAATCCCCAAAAAGAAAATACAGTGGACCCTCGACTAACGCTATTAATCCGTTCCTGAGAGCTCATCGTTAGTCAAAATAATCGTTAGTCAAGTTAATTTTCCCCATAAGAAATAATGGAAATCAAATTAATCAGTGCAAGACACCCAAAAGTATTGAAAAAAAAAAATTTAACACATGAAATATTAATTTTAATACACACAAACTGAAGAAGACATGCACAGTTACATGACACTTACCTTTATTGAAGATCTGGTGATGATTGATGGGATGGGAAGAGGGGAGTGTGTTGATGGTCTTAGTGTTTAGAAGGGGAATCCCCTTCCATTAGGACTTGAGGTGGCAAGTCCTTTTTCAGGGTTACTTCCCTTCTTCTTTTAATGCCACTAGGACCAGCTTGAGAGTCACTGGACCTCTGTCGCACAACATATCTGCCCATAGAGGCCTGTACCTCCCGTTCCTTTATGACATTCCTAAAGTGTTTCACAACATTGTCAGTGTCACCATTAAACACTTGTTCAGGTTTCAGTCCTTCACTGTCTATGTACTCCTTGAATTCCTGCACATATTTTTCAGCTGCTTTTTGGTCCAAACTGGCAGCCTCACCATGCCTTATCACACTATGTATGCCACTACGATTCTTAAATCTCTCAAACCAACCTTTGCTGGCCTTAAATTCACTCACATCACCACTAGTTGCTGGCATTTTTCTAATTAAATCGTCATGCAACTTCCTAGCCTTTTCACATATGATCGCTTGAGAGATGCTATCTCCTGCTATCTGTTTTTCGTTTATCCATACCAATAACAGTCTCTCAACATCTTCTATCACTTACGATCTCAGTTTCGAAAACATAGTTGCACCTTTGGCAAGAACAGCTTCCTTGATTGCCGTTTTCTTGGCCACAATAATAGCGATGGTTGATTGGGGTTTTGTGTACAGCCTGGCCAGCTCGGAGACATGCACTCCACTTTCATACTTAGTAATGATCTCTTTCTTCATATCCATAGTAATTCTCACCCTTTTTGCTGTAGGGTTGGCACTAGAAGCTTTCTTGGGGCCCATGGTGACTTATTTTGCAGGTGCAATCACTAAAAAGGCTGTGATAATATGAAATGTTCCAATTGTATGCTTGGAAGCGACCGCGGTGGCTGGCTGGCTTGTAAACACTGGCCAGAAGTTGACGCGTCTGAGACAGAACGAATAGTGTTGGTCAAGTTTTTTAGCGCTAATCGAGGCAAAATTTTTGTGATAAAATGTATCGCTAGTCAGATTTATCGTTAATCGATGCCATCGCTGGTCGAGGGTCCACTGTACTTTCATCATTCAACACTTTCACCACACTCACACATTATCACGGTTTTTGCAGAGGTGCTCAGAATACAACAGTTTAGAAGCATATACGTATAAAGATACACAACATATCCCTCCAAACTGCCAATATCCCAAACCCCTCCTTTAAAGTGCAGGCATTGTACTTCCCATTTCCAGGACTCAAGTCCGACTATATGAAAATAACCAGTTTCCCTGAATCCTTCACTAAATATTACCCTGCTCACACTCCAACAGATCGTCAGGTCCCAAGTACCATTCGTCTCCATTCACTCCTATCTAACACGCTCACGCACGCTTGCTGGAAGTCAAATTATTAGAATCAGTTATAGCTGATTTTATTTGATCAATGAATCTCAACATGGGTTCACGAGGTCGTTCCTGCCTTACAAATTTATTGATGTTCTTCAATAAAACATTTGAAGCAGTAGACAATGATAAAGAATATGATACTGTTTATTAGGATTTTAGTAAAGCATTCGATAGAGTTCCTCACAAGAGACTCTTAAGAAAAGTGGCAGCTCATGGTTTGCAATAAAGCTAACAGAATTCTTGGCTTCATATTTAGAAGTATAAATAATAGAAGTCCTCAGGTTGTTCTTCAACTCTATATATCCTTGGTTAGGCCTCATTTAGACTATGCTGCTAAGTTCTGGTCACCACATTACAGAATGGATATAAATGCTCTGGAAAACGCACAGAGGAGGATGACAAAGATGATCCCATGTATCAGAAATCTTCCATGAGGGCCCTGAATCTGCACTCTCTCGAAAGGCGTAGAATTAGGGGGGATATAATCGAGGTATATAAATGGAAAACAGGAATAAAGGGGATGTAAATAGTGTGCTGAAAATTTCCAGCCAAGACAGGACTCGCAACAATGGTTTTAAGTCGGAAAAATTCAGATTCAGGAAGGATATAGGAAAGCACTGGTTTGGTAATAGAGTCATGGATGAGTGGAACAAATTCCCAAGTACAGTTATTCAGGCTAAAATGTTGTGTAGTTTTAAAAATAGGTTAGATAAATACATGAGTGGGTGTGGGTAGATGTGAGTTGGACCTGACTAGCTTGTGCTGCTGGGTCTGGTGCCGTGCTCCTTCCTTGAGTGGAGGTGACCAGACTGGGTGGGTCATTGGGCTAATCCATGGGGGGGGCGACATGGACCTGCTCTGCATGGGTCAGTAGGCCTGTTGCAGTGTTCCTTCTTTCTTATGTTCTTATGGTACAGGAGGAAAAATTCTAGCATGGATAGATGCATGGCTTACGAATAGAAAGCAGAGAGTTTCCATTAATGGGGTCAAATCTGAATGGGGATTAGTCACTAGTGGCATTTCACAAGCATCAGTTTTAGGCCCTCTCTTGTTCATAATTTACATTAATGACCTTGATGAGGGAATTATAAGTGACATGAACAAATTTGCTGATGATACAAAAATAGGCCTTATGATTCATTCTGAGGAGGATACCAATGAACTCCAGGAGGATTTGGACAAATTAATGTCTTGGTCTGAAAAATGGCAGATGAAGTTCAGTGTGGATAAATGTAAAGTACTAGTCCTTCATAATGAAAATAACCCTCAAAGATATAAACTAGGTGAAGTAGAGCTTGATCATACATAATGTGAAATAGACTTGGGAGTCATAGTAAGCAGAAATCTAAAGCCAAGACAGCAGTGCCGAAGTGTGAGCAATGAGGTTAACAGATTACTAGGGTTTATTTCAGTAAGTGGAAGTAACAGAAGCCCAAAAGTTATTTTACAGCTCTATACATCATTTGGATTCTGCCGCTCAGTTTTGGTCTCCTTATCACAGGATGGATATAGATTAATTGGAGAACATACAGAGAAGGATGACTAAAATGATTTACTTCGAACACAATCGGACTCATTAATAACAAGCTTCCTGAAGGGATAAAAATACATAGAGAATTTCTGTTTCAGATACATACACACATTCCTAATCTTATATAACCTGTCATTTCTGTTAGGTCTGGTTTTGTCTGAGAAGTGTAGCATACATAATAGAAGCACAAATCAACTCACTGGTATTATATAACTGAAAGCTGGGTTTGAAATCAGGCGGTCTGTCGACCGGTATGATTTGACTGTGTGCTTATATACATGTGGCATTAGCATTATTGTAGCAAAGAAAAGATGCATCTCAGCCACATTTGTCTCCTCCCATTAATGTAGGCATGATCTTGGTGAAAGAATAGTGTTTGCCATGGTGTAATCAAAGTATGTGTTACTTTCCCTAACAATAATTTCCATTAGGGGTTAATCAAAGAATAACTGGAAACATTCCAGTTCAGTGGCATTGTTCCCAAGTGTACAAAATGACTGTATTCCACTTTGAGTTTCATCAAAGTAATGAGGATTGGGAACAAAATTGGCACCTTGCTGCCAGTCCCTGATGTGGTCTGCTGGTGGGTACTGGATATTGACAGGTGGTTGTGGAGGTTGTGGTTGTGTAAGTTGGTGTGGTGGGTGGGTTAGTGAGGGTGGGCTTTGCTGTAGCTGCGCTGAGTCAGCAGTGTGGCTTCCAGCATGGGCCGCTGCCGGTGCCTCATGGCGCATGACACCACCATCTGATGACGCAAGCACATTATTTATCGCAACTGTATTATTATAATTATAATCATGGGGGAGCGCTAAACCCGTAGGATTATACAGCACATATGGGGGGGAGGGGGAAGGTATTCAGGCTCAATTCAGGGAACTGGAGCACAGATCTAGTTCCATAGATCAAGAGCCCCTCACCAGCATCAAGGAACCTCCCTTGAGGGGATCTCAATTGTAACAATATCTTCATTTTCACTATCTGTTCCTGTTGTATGGGCACAGGATGTACTCCTTCCCCTTGGAATAGCATATGGCACACTACCAGAATACATTTATTTTTTTTATTTATTAACACACTGGCTGATTCCCACCAAGGCAGGGTGGCCCGAAAAAGAAAAACTCTCGCCATCACTCACTCCATCACTGTCTTGCCAGAAGGGTGCTTTACACTAGTCTTTAAAATGCAACATTAACACCCCTCCTTCAGAGTGCAGGCACTGTACTTCCCATCTCCAGGACTCAGGTCCGGCCTGCCGGTTTCCCTGAATCCCTTCATAAATGTTACTTTGCTCACACTCCAACAGTACGTCAAGTATTAAAAACCATTTGTCTCCATTCACTCCTATCAAACACGCTCACGCATGCCTGCTGGAAGTCCAAGCCCCTCGCACACAAAACCTCCTTTACCCCCTCCCTCCAACCTTTCCTAGGCCGACCCCTACCCTGCCTTCCTTCCACTATGGACTGATACACTCTGAAGTCATTCTGTTTCGCTCCATTCTCTCTACATGTCCGAACCACCTCAACAACCCTTCCTCAGCCCTCTGGACACTTCATTGGAGAGAATATTCCACCTCACTCTTGCTACAGGAACTGTTTTCAAGAGCTTCGATATCATATGCACATTGGAGAGAATATTCCACCTCACTCTTGCTACAGGAACTATTTTCAAGAGCTTCAATATCATATGCACATATGCACTATCACTGTCATCGCCATGGCTCACATACGAGTCCTGGACACTGGAAAATATGAGTTTCCTCTTTCGTTCTGGTACAACTGAATGTGAACAAGACAGCTCAGCATCAGAGGTGGAAGGCTGAGAGTCGTCTGGGTTTTCATTACTCTTACCAGTATTATGGGCATTACTTTTGCTCACAAACTCCTCAAAACCATGAAATTCACCTTCACTGACACTTCCATCTGTGTTTGAACTATCACTTGGAAACAAAGAGTCCCAATTCACCAGGGAGTGAGGAGTTTCTTACTGTGAGGCATCATAAACAAGGCGTACTGAAATAGCACTCCCACAATGCAATGCGGGTGCCCCGATTTTTTCATACTGCGCACACTGACTCTGCAGACCCATTCTCTCACATGCAGGGCTACCAGGCTTCTCCTGCTAGATTTGAAGGCACTAGAATTTTGGCGTAGTATGACGGGACCAACCCTGAAAGGGTTAAAGGAGGGGTTTGGGATGTTGGCAGTTTGGAGGGACATCAAAGCTGTCGTATCTGAGTGCCTCTGCAAAGACAGAGATTATGAATGAGTGATGGTGAAAGTGTTGAATGATAATGAAAGTTTTTTCTTTCTTTTTGAGCTTTTCTTTTTTTTTTTGGTCACCTTGCCTTGGTGGGAAACGGCAGACGTGTTAAAAAAAAAATAAAGTATATCTTATTTGGTCAGTCTGCTGCATAGGAAATAAAGCATTTATGAAAATTTACCAATGGTTTTATTGGACTTCAAATTATCAACTTTGAAAGAAGCCTCAGCCTGCCCCCAGGGGCCCCAAAGCAGTCTTGCTCTGCCTTGCAAAATTTCTCTTGGAGGCCCTGACAGCCAGTATAAAAGGCAGGACCAGGAACTGAGACTTGGCTGCTGCACCACAAAAAGGTGAGTACATACTTGCTGGACCTTTTATTATTTGTTTTTTAATTATAGACATATGAAGAACTATGACTAACTTAATCATATTGATAGACACAGTACAAAAATATAAACTCATTGTACCTAGGTTGATAAAGTAGAGTTTCTCATAGTGATTGTTGGGTCAACTAGCAAATTTAGAAGAAAAACTGTACTCTAAAATTTCTTTTGATAAACTACTAACAAAGTTGTCTGGATACTGTATTAAACAGTGTACTATAAAAATCATAGTAACAAAATAAATAAATAACATTAAGCACACCAAAATAACATACTACAGTACAGTGGACCCTCATATATCTGATTTAGATTATTAAGAAATGTTGCACTTAAAGTTAACACAAAAAGTATCAACAATTTAAAACTGTTAAGACAAATAAATACTGAACTACAGAACTGACAACTGCATCATCAGGTTTAGATTTTACTTTTTCAATGATTTACTTAGTATTATTGTTGTGCAATATTTGAGTCAGTGGAGGCTGTACCACATAAGGAAGAATAAGAGAGGAAGCTTACAAGTAGGAACAGTGTAAGACAAACAGTATCATGAGGGCACTAAGAACACTGAAGCAGTTTAGGATCACACAACAGCAATACAAGCATTGCAAAACACTGAATAGGAAAACTCTACCTATGTAGCCCAGTTCATTCCTTAAAGTCTTTCATATGTTCAAAGGAGGCTATAGTAGAAATTTCTTCAAAAAATTTGAAAGATGAATAAAAGTCACAATACCATTTGTCAGAAACAATTCACAACCTACAACATGGAGAGAAAACTTTAAACAATGCATTGGTCTGTCCTGGGCTATTATGATTTTATAATGGACTGTGGCTGCCTGGAACATAACATGCAGCTTCTTCTGCAGGTTGTAGCTTCAGTGTCAAAAACTAAACTAAGATAACATTTAAATTTGCTTCCAAACCACCAATTTTGTCCAAGGAATGTAATATCTCACTAGAAAAATAATTAAATCTATAATATTTAAACCCCTCAAGGAAGGTTCCTTGATGTTGGTGAGGGGCTCTTGATTTAGGGAATTGGATCTGTGCTCCAGTTCCCCGAATTAAGCCTGAATGCCTTCCACATCCCCCCCCAGGCGCTGTATAATCCTCCGGGTTTTGCGCTTCCCCCTTGATTATAATAATAATAATATAATATTTAACCTAGATATTTTAATATAAAACTGGGTTGCTTAAATGTGCGTGGATGTAGTGCGGATGACAAGAAACAGATGATTGCTGATGTTATGAATGAAAAGAAGTTGGATGTCCTGGCCCTAAGCGAAACAAAGCTGAAGGGGGTAGGAGAGTTTCAGTGGGGGGAAATAAATGGGATTAAATCTGGAGTATCTGAGAGAGTTAGAGCAAAGGAAGGGGTAGCAGTAATGTTAAATGATCAGTTATGGAAGGAGAAAAGAGAATATGAATGTGTAAATTCAAGAATTATGTGGATTAAAGTAAAGGTTGGATGCGAGAAGTGGGTCATAATAAGCGTGTATGCACCTGGAGAAGAGAGGAATGCAGAGGAGAGAGAGAGATTTTGGGAGATGTTAAGTGAATGTATAGGAGCCTTTGAACCAAGTGAGAGAGTAATTGTGGTAGGGGACTTGAATGCTAAAGTAGGAGAAACTTTTAGAGAGGGTGTGGTAGGTAAGTTTGGGGTGCCAGGTGTAAATGATAATGGGAGCCCTTTGATTGAACTTTGTATAGAAAGGGGTTTAGTTATAGGTAATACATATTTTAAGAAAAAGAGGATAAATAAGTATACACGATATGATGTAGGGCGAAATGACAGTAGTTTGTTGGATTATGTATTGGTAGATAAAAGACTGTTGAGTAGACTTCAGGATGTACATGTTTATAGAGGGGCCACAGATATATCAGATCACTTTCTAGTTGTAGCTACACTGAGAGTAAAAGGTAGATGGGATACAAGGAGAATAGAAGCATCAGGGAAGAGAGAGGTGAAGGTTTATAAACTAAAAGAGGAGGCAGTTAGGGTAAGATATAAACAGCTATTGGAGGATAGATGGGCAAATGAGAGCATAGGCAATGGGGTCGAAGAGGTATGGGGTAGGTTTAAAAATGTAGTGTTAGAGTGTTCAGCAGAAGTTTGTGGTTACAGGAAAGTGGGTGCAGGAGGGAAGAGGAGCGATTGGTGGAATGATGATGTAAAGAGAGTAGTAAGGGAGAAAAAGTTAGCATATGAGAAGTTTTTACAAAGTAGAAGTGATGCAAGGAGGGAAGAGTATATGGAGAAAAAGAGAGAAGTTAAGAGAGTGGTGAAGCAATGTAAAAAGAGAGCAAATGAGAGAGTGGGTGAGATGTTATCAACAAATTTTGTTGAAAATAAGAAAAAGTTTTGGAGTGAGATTAACAAGTTAAGAAAGCCTAGAGAACAAATGGATTTGTCAGTTAAAAATAGGAGAGGAGAGTTATTAAATGGAGAGGTAGAGGTATTGGGAAGATGGAAGGAATATTTTGAGGAATTGTTAAATGTTGATGAAGATAGGGAAGCTGTGATTTCGTGTATAGGGCAAGGAGGAATAACATCTTGTAGGAGTGAGGAAGAGCCAGTTGTGAGTGTGGGGGAAGTTCGTGAGGCAGTAGGTAAAATGAAAGGGGGTAAGGCAGCCGGGATTGATGGGATAAAGATAGAAATGTTAAAAGCAGGTGGGGATATAGTTTTGGAGTGGTTGGTGCAATTATTTAATAAATGTATGGAAGAGGGTAAGGTACCTAGGGATTGGCAGAGAGCATGCATAGTTCCTTTGTATAAAGGCAAAGGGGATAAAAGAGAGTGCAAAAATTATAGGGGGATAAGTCTGTTGAGTGTACCTGGTAAAGTGTATGGTAGAGTTATAATTGAAAGAATTAAGAGTAAGACGGAGAATAGGATAGCAGATGAACAAGGAGGCTTTAGGAAAGGTAGGGGGTGTGTGGACCAGGTGTTTACAGTGAAACATATAAGTGAACAGTATTTAGATAAGGCTAAAGAGGTCTTTGTGGCATTTATGGATTTGGAAAAGGCGTATGACAGGGTGGATAGGGGGGCAATGTGGCAGATGTTGCAAGTGTATGGTGTAGGAGGTAGGTTACTGAAAGCAGTGAAGAGTTTTTACGAGGATAGTGAGGCTCAAGTTAGAGTATGTAGGAAAGAGGGAAATTTTTTCCCAGTAAAAGTAGGCCTTAGACAAGGATGTGTGATGTCACCGTGGTTGTTTAATATATTTATAGATGGGGTTGTAAGAGAAGTAAATGCGAGGGTCTTGGCAAGAGGCGTGGAGTTAAAAGATAAAGAATCACACACAAAGTGGGAGTTGTCACAGCTGCTCTTTGCCGATGACACTGTGCTCTTGGGAGATTCTGAAGAGAAGTTGCAGAGATTGGTGGATGAATTTGGTAGGGTGTGCAAAAGAAGAAAATTAAAGGTGAATACAGGAAAGAGTAAGGTTATGAGGATAACAAAAAGATTAGGTGATGAAAGATTGAATATCAGATTGGAGGGAGAGAGTATGGAGGAGGTGAACGTATTCAGATATTTGGGAGTGGACGTGTCAGCGGATGGGTCTATGAAAGATGAGGTGAATCATAGAATTGATGAGGGAAAAAGAGTGAGTGGTGCACTTAGGAGTCTGTGGAGACAAAGAACTTTGTCCTTGGAGGCAAAGAGGGGAATGTATGAGAGTATAGTTTTACCAACGCTCTTATATGGGTGTGAAGCGTGGGTGATGAATGTTGCAGCGAGGAGAAGGCTGGAGGCAGTGGAGATGTCATGTCTGAGGGCAATGTGTGGTGTGAATATAATGCAGAGAATTCGTAGTTTGGAAGTTAGGAGGAGGTGCGGGATTACCAAAACTGTTGTCCAGAGGGCTGAGGAAGGGTTGTTGAGGTGGTTCGGACATGTAGAGAGAATGGAGCGAAACAGAATGACTTCAAGAGTGTATCAGTCTGTAGTGGAAGGAAGGCGGGGTAGGGGTCGGCCTAGGAAGGGTTGGAGGGAGGGGGTAAAGGAGGTTTTGTGTGCGAGGGGCTTGGACTTCCAGCAGGCATGCGTGAGCGTGTTTGATAGGAGTGAATGGAGACAAATGGTTTTTAATACTTGACGTGCTGTTGGAGTGTGAGCAAAGTAACATTTATGAAGGGATTCAGGGAAACCGGCAGGCCGGACTTGAGTCCTGGAGATGGGAAGTACAGTGCCTGCACTCTGAAGGAGGGGTGTTAATGTTGCAGTTTAAAAACTGTAGTGTAAAGCACCCTTCTGGCAAGACAGTGATGGAGTGAATGATGGTGAAAGTTTTTCTTTTTCGGGCCACCCTGCCTTGGTGGGAATCGGCCGGTGTGATAATAAAAAAAAAAAATATTTTAATACCATACTAACTGACACTAGATGAAGCTCTTAGCAATATAATTATTGGTGACAATGGCTCTATACATGCTGGAACACCTATTTTGCATGTGCAATTACAGCAAAACAATTTTGTTCAATTTTACCAAGTGTATTGTCTCTCTGGCCACAAGCTCCAATTTACAGAAAGTAAAGGTTACTCTACTGAGTGTATTGTCTCTCTGGCCACAAGCTCCAATTTACAGAAAGTAAAGGTTACTCTACTGAGTGTATTGTCTCTCTGGCCATAAGCTCCAATTTACAGAAAGTAAAGGTTACTCTACTGAGTGTATTGTCTCTGACCACACAACTTACAGAGTAAAGGGTCACCAACATTCTAAGCACTGAATTAAAAATGTAGCCAATAATGTCAAACAAAAGATTCATCTGTTATTTCCTTGTAACTGGTTACTTACACTGCATATGAAAATGGGGTAATTCTGATTACATTAACTGAACCTACAATAATTAATATACAAATTCTTAATTTTCTATTTTATTTTTGTTCTAAAAAAAAAAAATGCTACAAATATGAGGATTTACTGCACTAAATCTGTGCTATTTGATGTACAAAGCATAAATAAATCTTTCATTATGTACTCAGAAAATAAATTCTTCTAAATATTTTTAAATAACAATATAACAGTCATGCAAATATTGTACTGAAAAACAATTTTAATTTTCAATGTGTTTAAAAGCAAGTTTCAGCTGTGGTTCATCTTCTGAAAGGAGACGTCCTAACAAAAGTTCCACCTGGAATCTTAGGTGGTGGGCCAACTACAGGTTTGTCGACTGGTCTGAGTGTAGGGTCCATGCCAACCGTTTGCTGTAAGGTTACGTCCACCACGGGCCGTCCACTGATCACCCGTGGTCCCTCATTCAATGTGCCAGACGGCGCAGAGTTTATGGGTGGTAGCATAACAGATGGTAATACAGGGCTAGACATGGTGGCAGAGAGCAGTGGTACTGGCTCGGTGAGATGAGAGGTTGTGTCGCTGTAATCAGTAGGAACGAGCTGCGGGGGACTAGCACGAGAGACTGGGGGAGTGGAAGGACTCAGTGAAGCAGAGCTCAAGCCAGGGTCACCATTCAACCCAAGCTGGCTTGTTGATGGTATCTGCTTCCTGTTGATCTCTGCATCACAAAGAATTCCCTGAGGCTCATATAGTTCTTTTAGCATGAGGAGCATAGTGTCTTCTGACTCCCTGTAACAGATAAATATGAAAAGTAAGTCTCAATACCATGGCTGGAAAAATTCACAACTAATTCACAATCTGGAAAAGAAACTTTTGAAGTTGTAGTACTTTCTAGATCATTATTAAGTTGTCACTTAATAACAGTCAAAAGTAGATTGAAACCTCATTTAAAATGTCCTCTCAAAATTATGGGGTAAGAACAATGTACACAATACAGATGCTCTATTTCACCATGTAAAAGCACAAGAAATATTAAGACACTACTTCTCTCAAAAACTTATTATTACAGCAAATTTTCTCACAACACAACACAATTTTCTGCAATTTTGTCTCAACTCACTTCACACAGAGCAGATAAAAAAAAAAAGTCTAATAAAGCATAGAAACCTAGACATTATGCAAAATATTAGTACTATATGTAGTTTCATTAAGTTTCAGTGGCAAACCTACATATTTGGTGCCCGAAAACTTGAACTCTTATGGGGGGGCCTTTGCAACCATTTATCGTACAGTAGACCAAAAATGTTTACACAATGTGGACTAAAGTCACTTCTGGTGCCTCTCTGGGATTAGGGGCCCTGGTGCTCAAGCTTCATTAGTTTCATAGTAGATCCACCCCCGGTTGTGTACAAAAATTTAGATACCACATGTGGTACACAGCTCTTTTCCCCACTGACAATCCACATCACTTACCATTGCATTGAAGTGTATTCTTTAAGTGTTTTGTTCCTCTTTCTCATCTACATCAATGATCTCCCCAATGCATCCCAATTCCTTCAACCAGTTCTATTCACAACAACACTACTAATGTCCTCTCCCACTCAAACCTGGCTATACTTAGAGACACATAAATGAGCTGCAAAAGTATCTACTTGGATGATGGCCAACAAACTTGCTCTTAATATAGACAAAACTAACTTCATGCTGTTTTGAAACAGAGCCTTAAATACCAACCTAACATATCAATAAATGGTTTCCCCATTACAACACTGAGGGTCAATTTCTAGGTCTTCACCTTCACTGTAATCTTAAATTTTATTCCCACATCCAGCATATTTCTCCATGGGGAAGTGGAACATAATTCTTCCTCCATAAGCCATGCGTGTCATAAAAGGTGACTAAAATGCAGGGAGGAAGGGGCTAGTAACCCCTTCTCCTGTATAAATTACTAAAATTATAAAGAGGAACTTTCGTATTTCTTTCTGGGATACGGCCAGTTGGTTGAAAGAAGATCCAGCATATATCTAAGAAATATCTCCAAATCAGTAGGCATCCTTTCCAAGATACAGTACAGCCTCTTCTCACTTAACGATGGATAGGGACCTAAGACCCCGTCGATAAATGAATTTGTCACTAAATGCGGAGCATACTATAATGGTAGTGGATTTGTGTCAACCATCTTTGATATTGTTTTAATGTTACCTATACACCATTTATAACATTTCTGGTATATTTTTAAATGTTTATGCAGCAATGTACTGTATATTGTAATGAACAGAACAGAGGAAATCAGCTCTAAAATACATTATACAGGTATGAATACTGGTCAGAGAGCCTGTCGTAAGTCTGAAGCGTTGGTAAACGAGTACGTCGTTAAGTGAGGAGAGGCTGTGCTATGTACCCCAACAAACTGCCGTCATTTCACCGTACGTATTTCGTATACTCATTCTCTTTTTCTTAAAATACGTATTACTGTATTTTCTAGCACATAAGGTGCATGAGCATTACAACTTGATTGCTATGTTGAACTACAAGTTCATTTATAAAACACCACTTGCCAGTAACCCAGAGCCTACCCTTGGCCCATCGCCTTGAGCATACAAGGCACAGGATGATTTTCCAAGACTTCTGCTGGGAAGAAAAGTGTGTCTTACATAAGAACATAAGAAAGAAGGAACACTGCAACAGGTCTACTGACCCATGCAGAGCAGGTCCATGTCCTTACCCCCCGGATTACCCCAATGACTCACCCAGTCTGGCCACCTTCACTCAAGGAAGGAGCACGGCAGCAGACCCAGCAGCACAAGCTAGTCAGGTCCAACTCACACCCAACCACACCCAATCATGTATTTATCTAACCTATTTTTAAAACTACACAACGTTTTAGCCTGAATAAATGTACTCGGGAGTTTGTTCCACTCATCCACAACTCTATTACCAAACCAGTGCTTTCTTATATCCTTCCTGAATCTGAATTTTTCCAACTTGAAACCATTGCTGCAAGTCCTGTCTTCGTTGGAAATTTTCAGCACACTATTTACATCCCCTTTATTTATTTCTGTTTTCCATTTATACACCTCGATCATATTTCCCTTAATTCTACGCTTTTCAAGAGAGTGCAGATTCATGGCCCTCAGTCTATCCTCATAGGGAAGATTTCTGATACATGGGATCATCTTTTGTCATCCTCCTCTGTACGTTTTCCAGAGCATTTATATCCATTCTGTAATACGGTGACCAGAACTGAGCAGCATAGTCTAAATGAGGCCTAACCAAGGATATATAGAGTTGAAGGACAACCTGAGGACTTCTATTATTTATCCTTTTAGATATTAAGCCAAGAATTCTGTTAGCTTTATTGCGAACACTAATGCACTGTTGTCTTGGTTTTAGATTACTGCTAACCAGAACTCCTAAATCCTTTTTGAAATCAGTAGTATTAAGATCTACATTATTTAGTTTATATATGGCATGGTTATTTACCTGTCCAACATTTGGAACTTTGCATTTGTCAATATTAAACTGCATCTGCCACTTCTCCGACCATTGCATCAGTCTATTCAAATCATCCTAGAGTGCTCTAGTGTCCCCATTAGAATGAATTGGACGGCCTATTTTGGTGTCATCAGCAAATTTGCTTATGTCGCTACTTATTCTCTCATCTATGTCGTTTATATAAACTGTGAACAACAATGGGCCCAACACTGACCCCTGCGGAACACTGCTTGTGACGTGCCCCCATTCTGATTTTTCCCCATTTATGCAAACTCTCTGCTGCCTATTTGTCAGCCATGCCTCTACCCAGGAAAAAATTTCTCCTCCTATTCCGTGTGCCTTAAGTTTCTTCAATAGCCTCTGGTGTGGAACTTTATTGAAAGCCTTACTGAAGTCCATATACACAATATCATATTCATTACCATGATCTACCTCCTCAAACACCTTAGTGAAAAAAGTTAGTAAATTCGTAAGACAGGAACGCCCCTTTGTAAAACCGTGTTGAGATTCATTAATCAATCTGTGCCTATCAAGATGGCTACGAATTGCTTCGGCAACTATTGATTCCATAAATTTTCCCACTATGGAGGTAAGGCTTATTGGTCTATAGTTCGAAGCCAAGGACCTGTCACCTGCCTTGTAAATAGGTATTACATTTGCCATTTTCCACTTATCAGGCACTATGCCAGTTTGTAGTGATATGTTAAAAAGATTATCTAACATGCCCTCTACAACCATTTCTCTCACTTTAGCATTCATGTCCCTATCACAATTACTTTCTCACTAGGTTCAAAACAACTCCCTAAACACTCACTTAACATCTTTGAAAATCAATTTTTTTTTTTTTGGCACAGGGTTTGACAAGGTTAGGTTAAGGATCCCTAGCTTTATTCTATCTCTCTCTCTCTCTCTCTCTATCCATCTCCTTCTCTCTATCCATCTCCTTCTCTCTATCCATCTCCTCTCTATCCATCTGTCTCTTTTCACTTCTCCGGGTACTAAAACACTTTTATTATAACCCACTTTTCACATTTATAAGTTAAATAAATTCTGGACAACATTAGATAAGGAACAATGGTGTCTACAGACAATGGCTTTTTCTTTACTTAGCACCAATGGCAAGAAGGTGCACTGCCCAGCCATCAGGGAACACATTAAACAACTCTAATCACACTTTCTGAATTGTGTCCCAACAAACTTGCAGTATGTGAAATCACATTCTAAGGATAACTGTTGTCAATGAAGCTCTTAGTTAACAGGAAAATTGGAGGTACATTACAAGTACAGACATTCCTCACTTAAAGACCTACCTGTTTAATGACCGCTTGGACTTATGACCAACTTTCTAACCAGTCAGTATTGTAAGCTGTACAAGAACTTTGGTCATGGGAATGGTAGTGCAGTGTGCTTAATTTAGATGTTGAAGTAGAAGATATTGAAAAACTAGTGTAACATGTCAAAGGGGAGCTAACTATGAAGATTTAATAAGAGTTGGAAGTTCAGAAGCACTTGGAAGAGGAAGAGGAGCAAAGAATGGAAGAAGTACAAAAGAAGTTCACTGTGAAGGGGTTAACTGGTTCTGGAAAGTAAATGTTGCTATATTAGAACTAGAAGGTATGAATCCGAATGCTGAATGCTTCACAAAAATGGAATGGTAAATGAACTTTTACAATGCTATCATGAAATTTATGAATAAAAAAACAAGAAAATAACAAAGCACACCACACTAATGGGATTCTTCTGGAAAGCTACACCCAAGTCCTTCCATTTCCTCGCCGTCATCTCCCTTACCTAGCCCTCCCCTCTGCAGCTCCTAATAACTCCTGCTGATAACTCCCATGATGACACTCCTCACTTATCAATCAATTTGCTTAACGACCTAGTCGTAGGAACAGAACTCGGCCGTTAGGTGAGGAATGCCTGTACACACTGTGACATTTAGAAATTATCAAGATCATCTCACCAGTAAGTAACATGAGCTTGCAGAGCAAAGATGTATTCATTGAAACTCTCGTAAGGTTTCTCCTGCAACACGTAATCTATCCTCCGGCCCTGGTTGAGGCAGCCCACTGGAATCTTCAGCTCCCCTCCGCTGCCTGGCTGTCCATCCTCCTCCTCCTCCGGGTACAGATGATCTGCTAGTGCCTGCAACAACCAATAGTTGAAGCAAACCATTGTAAAAGACACTGCATGTATATAATAAAGTCACACCCAGCATGAGTGATAACATTATCATCAACACAACTGGTCATACTAACATCAACATAACTGGTGACACTAACATCAACATAACCGGTGACACTAATATCAACATAACTGGTGACACTAACAACAACACAAATGATGACACTAACATCAACAACATAAGTGCTGGCACCAACATCAACATAACTGGTGGTATTAACACAACTATCATCAACATAAGTGTTGGAATGCCATTAAACTTATCAACGAAGGTGGCTGGTGTGACTCACCTCATCAACGTGCTGGTGTAGGCTCTGGCTGGCAGGAGTGCCACTGTACAGCTGGTAGAGACGGTTCCAAGTGTTCTGAATGGAATCCACTATTTTCTGCTTGAATTCTGTTCCCACACGCTCAATTGTTTCCTTCAACTCTATAAAACAGAAGAAAGTTGCTAATGATTAAAGCATATTTCTACAAAGTATAATTTTACAAAAGATTCAGAAAAAGATGACATTATTAACACACTTCATGGAAAGTCCCTGGTTATGCAGAGCATTTTGGCCAGCCTTAAAATAAACTTACACAACATGTTAGGTTCCAGGGCCCTACTTACACAGCAGGTTAGGTTCCAGGGCCCCACTTACACAGCAGGTTATGTTCCAGGGCCCCACTTACACAGCAGGTTATGTTCCAGGGCCCCACTTACACAGCAGGTTATGTTCCAGGGCCCCACTTACACAGCAGGTTATGTTCCAGGGCCCCACTTACACAGCAGGTTAGGTTCCAGGGCCCCACTTACACAGCAGGTTAGGTTCCAGGGCCCCACTTACACAGCAGGTTCGGTTCCAGGACCCCACTTACACAGCAGGTTAGGTTCCAGGACCCCACTTACACAGCAGGTTAGGTTCCAGGACCCCACTTACACAGCAGGTTAGGTTCCAGGACCCCACTTACACAGCAGGTTAGGTTCCAGGACCCCACTTACACAGCAGGTTAGGTTCCAGGACCCCACTTACACAGCAGGTTAGGTTCCAAGGCCCCACTTACACAGCAGGTTAGGTTCCAGGACCCCACTTACACAGCAGGTTAGGTTCCAGGGCCCTACTTACACAGTAGGTTAGGTTCCAGGACCACACTTACACAGAAGGTTAGGTTCCAGGGCCCCACTTACACAGCAGGTTAGGTTCCATGCTACTGCAGGGCCCCACTTATACAGCAAGTTAGGTTTCATGCTACTGTAGGGTCCCACTTATACAGGAGGTTAGGTTCCAGGCTACTGTATGGCCCCACTAACACAGCAGGTTAGGTTCCAGACTACTGTAGGGCCCCACTTACACAGCAGGTTAGGTATCAGGCTATTGTATGGCCTCACTAATACAGCAGGTTAGGTTCCAGGCTACTGTAGGGCCCCACTTAATACAGCAGGTTAGGTTCCAGGCTACTGTAGGGCCCCACTTATACAGTAGGTTAGGTTCCTGGCTACTGTAAGGCCCCACTAACACAGCAGGTTAGGTTCCAGGCTATTGTATGGCCCCACTTATACAGCAGGTTAGGTTCCAGGCTACTGTAGGGCCCTGCTAATACAGCAGGTTAGGTTCCAGGCTACTGTAGGGCCCCACTTACACAGCAGGTTAGGTTCCAGGCTACTGTATGGCCCCACTAATACAGCAGGTTAGGTTCCAGGCTACTGTAGGGCCCCACTTACACAGCAGGTTAGGTTCCAAGCTACTCCATGGCCCCACTAATACAGCAGGTTAGGTTCCAAGCTACTCCATGGCCCCACTAATACAGCAGGTTAGGTTCCAGGCTACTGTAGGGGCCCCACTTATACAGCAGGTTAGGTTCCAGGTTACTGTAGGGCCCCACTTATATGGCAGGTTAGGTTCCAGGCTACTGCATGGCCCCACTTATACAGCAGGTTAGGTTCCTGGCTACTGTAGGGCCCACTTAATACAGCAGGTTAGGTTCCAGGCTACTGTAGGGCCCCACTTATACAGCAGGTTAGGTTCCTGGCTACTATAGGGCCCCACTAACACAGCAGGCTAGGTTCCAGGCTACTGTATGGCCCCACTTATACAGCAGGTTAGGTTCCATGCTACTGCAGGGCCCCACTAACACAGCAGGTTAGGTTCCAGGCTATTGTATGGCCCCACTTATACAGCAGGTTAGGTTCCAGGCTACTGTAGGGCCCTGCTAATACAGCAGGTTAGGTTCCAGGCTACTGTAGGGCCCCACTTACACAGCAGGTTAGGTTCCAGGCTACTGTATGGCCCCACTAATACAGCAGGTTAGGTTCCAGGCTACTGTAGGGCCCCACTTACACAGCAGGTTAGGTTCCAGGCTACTGTAGGGGCCCCACTTATACAGCAGGTTAGGTTCCAGGTTACTGTAGGCCCCCACTTATATGGCAGGTTAGGTTCCAGGCTACTGTATGGCCCCACTAATACAGCAGGTTAGGTTCCAGGCTACTGTAGGGCCCCACTTACACAGCAGGTTAGGTTCCAGGCTACTGTATGGCCCCACTAATACAGCAGGTTAGGTTCCAGGCTACTGTAGGGGCCCCACTTATACAGCAGGTTAGGTTCCAGGTTACTGTAGGCCCCCACTTATACAGCAGGTTAGGTTCCTGGCTACTGTAGGGCCCCACTTAATACAGCAGGTTAGGTTCCTGGCTACTGTAGGGCCCCACTAACACAGCAGGCTAGGTTCCAGGCTACTGTATGGCCCCACTTATACAACAGGTTAGGTTCCAGGCTACTGTAGGGCCCCACTTATACAGCAGGTTAGGTTCTAGGCTACTGTAGGGCCCCACTAATACAGCAGGTTAGGTTCCAGGCTACTGTAGGGCCCCACTTATACAGCAGGTTAGGTTCCAGGCTACTGTAGGGCCCCGCTAATATAGCAGGTTAGGTTCCAGGCTACCGCTCTACACCAAAGATCATAATAATGTTGGTAGAATTACCGACAATTTGTAAAGTAAAAGGACACAAGTGCAGCAAATGTGACATTTTATTGTGGCAATGTTTCGCTCTCCAGCAGCTTTGTCAAGCCGTTACAAACAGTACATGGACACAGAGGGTATATATAGGCTCAGAGTGAGGTGCAATACTAGAGGTAGTAGTAGTAGTAGTGACATAAGTTGTAGTAGTAATACAATAGGGTAGAGCAATTAACTCGTACATGAGTCAAAGGATATAAAAGCTATTACTTGGGTAACATAATATACCCTCTGTGTCCATGTACTGTTTGTAACGGCTTGACAAAGCTCCTGGAGAGCGAAACGTTGCCACAATGAAATGTCACGTTAGTTGCACTTGTGTCCTTTCACTTTACACCAAAGATCACTGTAATGTGAAACATAGCCATTTTTCACTTTCAATGCATATAAATGCTTGATAACATATTTAGCCTATCATCTATTAACCCTTAAACTGTCCAAACATAGATCTATGTTTTCTCCCCCAGCACTCCGAATATTTAAAAAAAAAAATAAAGAGGTTAATTTTCTGTGTTGTAAGACCAACAAAAATTTTTTAGGACCAGTACTTACCGAGATATAAGACCTCGAAGTTAGTGCTGGATGCTCACCTGACTTCAACACTGAGTCCTGTCGCTTGCAGAAGTGTTGCCGATATACCTTTTTTCCTCGTGCATATATATATATACATACATCTAGGTTTTATTCCTTTTTCTAAATAGCTCTTGTTCTTCTTTATTTCATCTATTGTCCATCGGGAAGTGGAAAAGAATCTTTCCTCCGTAAGCCATGCGTGTCGTATGAGGCGACTAAAATGCCGGGAGCAATGGGCTAGTAACCCCTTCTCCTGTAAACATTTACTAAAAAAGAGAAGAAGAAAAACTTTATAAAACTGGGATGCTTGAATGTGCGTGGATGTAGTGCAGATGACAAGAAACAGATGATTGCTGGTGTCATGAATGAAAAGAAGTTGGATGTCCTGGCCCCAAGCGAAACAAAGCTGAAGGGGGTAGGGGAGTTTCGGTGGGGGGAAATAAATGGGATTAAATCTGGAGTATCTGAGAGAGTTAGAGCTAAGGAAGGGGTAGCAATAATGTTGAAGGATCAGTTATGGAAGGAGATAAGATAATATGAATGTGTAAATTCAAGGATTATGTGGATTAACCCTTTCAGGGTCCGTCCCGTAGATCTAAGGCTTTACGTTCAGGGTCCAAACCGTAGATCTACGCCAAAATTCTAGTGGCATCAAATTTAGTGCGAGAAGGCTGGTAGGCCTACATCTGAGAGAATGGGTCTGGGTGGTCAGCGTGCACACCATAGAAAAAATCTGGACACCCACATGGCATAGTGGGAACGCTGCCAAAGTAGCTTTGTTCATCATGCCTGGCGGCAAAAGCTCTGGCCCTACACTCACTCTCTGGGCGAATTCTGACTCTCTTCACAACTTACAGTTCTAAGACTGATGGAAGTGGAGATGAAGATGAATTCTATGGTTTTGAATCATATGGTACCATTGTGCCATATGGGTACCATATGGTACAATGGTACCATATGGTACAATGGTATCATATGGTACAATGGTATCGTATGGCAGAGTGGTACCATATGGTACAATGTACCATATATTATTATTATTATAATCAAAAAGAAGCGCTAAGCCACAAGGACTATACAGCGCTGCAGGGCAGGAAGGAAGTGAGGGCATCAGGTGGCAAAAGGGAGATGGATGAGCAACAGGTTACGGATAACAGCGGGGCAGTGGATGGTGAAAGGGTAAAGGGCAGCAAGAGACTGAACCAGAAAGGGCTGAGGGGAGTGCGAAAAGTATCATCAGAGTTTGTGGAGTAAATCGGTCGTTGTCAAGAAGTCAATGAGAGAGTCAGGATTAAAGGAGGGTCCATCAGCAAGAAGGGAAGGTAAAGAGAGAGTAGTAGAACGAAGACGACGTTGGAGGTAAATTCTGCGTGCTCGTTGATAGAGAGGGCAGTCTAACAGAATGTGGCTAATCGATACTGGAACTTGACACTGCTCACAGAGAGGAACAGGGTGCCTCTCCATGAGATACCCATGAGTAAGACGAGTGTGGCCAATGCGAAGGCGGGAGAGAGTGGTCTCCCAACTTCGGCACTGATGACAAGAAGACGGCCAGTAACCTATGCTCGGTTTAATAGAATGAAGTTTGTTACCGAGCAGAGTTGACCAACGTTGTTGCCAACGGGTGCGAAGGTGGGTAGCTATTGCAGCAAAATAGTCCAGAAATGGAACACCTCGATAGGAAATTGGTAGGTCATATACTGCTGACCGCGCAGCAGTGTCTGCCTGTTCATTGCCCTGTACGTCGACATGACCAGGGACCCAACAAAAAACAATATCTTTATGTTTGGTAGAGATATGGCGTAGCCAAAGTTGGATACGGAGAACTAGGGGATGAGATGTATCAAATTTTCGTATAGCCTGTAGAGCACTAAGGGAGTCTGAGACTACTACAAATGATGACACAGGCATAGATGCAATACGAATAAGTGCTGCAAGAATGGCATACAGTTCAGCAGTAAAAATGCTAGCTGAAGATAGTAAATGCCCTCGTACGACGCTGTCCGGAAACACTGCTGCGAATCCGACGCCGTCTGAAGACTTAGAGCCATCTGTGTACACAGCGGTGGCATGAGAATGGGAGTGGAAGTGATCAAGAAAAAGAGAGCGGGAAGCCACCGTAGGCAGTTGAGCTTTCGAGCAAGGGAGTGAGAAAGAACAGACCCGAACAGCTGGAACTTCCCAGGGGGGCAGGGAAAAGTGAGATGCTACATGAACATATAAAGGTGGTAACTGAAGGGAAGACAAGAGTGAATGTAGGCGAAGAGAAAAGGGACGGAGCAAACAGGGGCGGCGAACGAATAAAGAATGTCTACTAATATCGGTGACCATTCTATAAATGGAAGGATTGTGTAGATCGTGAGAGCGTACATAGTAACGAAGGCAATGGGCATCACGGCGATCAGACAAGGATGGAACATTTGCTTCTGTATAGAGGCTCTCAACAGGGGAAGAGCGAAAAGCACCAAGGCACAAACGTAAGCCTTGGTGATGGATAGAGTTAAGGCTAGAGAGAGTAGCAGGAGAGGCCGCGGAATAAATCTGGTCACCATAATCGAGTTTCGATAAAACGAGGGCTGAATGTAGGCGAAGCAGAGTTCGACGATCAGCTCCCCAGGAAAGATGAGCAAGGGTTTTAAGAAGGTTTAGCCGGCTGTGACAAGTTGCCTTCAGAGAGGTAATGTGAGGTTTCCAGGTTAACCGACGGTCAAAGAGAAGGCCTAGAAACCTGACTGTATCACGTTCGGGGATACGGGAGCCATAGAGATACAAAGGATGATCGGAGATAACAGAGCGTCTAGTGAAAGTAATTTGGTGAGTTTTGGTACTTGAAAATTTAAACCCATGTGTGGTGGCCCAAGTGGAAACACGGTCGACCGCATGCTGGAGAGAAACTGCAATAAGGTGACAGTCAGCGCCTGCACAAGCAATAGCGAAGTCATCAACATAGAGTGATGACCAAATATTGGGTGGAAGAACAGAGGCCAAATCATTTATAGCAAGGAGAAAAAGTGTTGTGCTTAGAACACATCCCTGAGGGACACCTTCAGCTTGGACGAAGTCCGGGGAAAGAACATTATTGACTCGAACACGGAAATGTCTGTCAGTTAAAAAGTTCTTAAGGAAGGATGGTAGATTGCCTCGGAGGCCTAAGGAATGGGCCTGGGCCAAAATATTATACCTCCAAGTTGTGTCATATGCCTTCTCAAGGTCAAAAAATATGGCAATAACTGAGTGATTATTCGCAAAGGCATTACGAACATACGTATCCAAGCGTAGTAAGGGGTCTATGGTAGAACGACCCTTACGAAAGCCATATTGACTAGCGGAGAGACTGTTGTGAGTCTCTAAATACCACATTAAACGTCGATTTACGAGGCGTTCCATCACTTTGCAAACTGCACTTGTAAGAGCGATGGGGCGATAGTGGGAGGCATCATGTCCTGTAGTACCCGGTTTGCGGAAAGGGAGAACAATGGCAGATTTCCACAGCTGGGGAAGAACTCCTTGTGCCCAAATAAGATTGAAGAGGTGTAAGAGGACTACAAGGGCTGACCGATGTAAATGTTGTAACATACGAATATGAATGTCATCAGGCCCAGCTGCCGATGATCGGCAAGCTGAGAGCGTTGCCTCCAGTTCTTGAAGTGTAAAAGGCACATTATACTGTTCTTCTCCGAGAGAAGAAAAGTCCAAGGGTACTAACTCTCTGGCAGACTTTGAGGAAAGAAACGAGGGGCATAGATGGAGCCCTCGGGAAATACGGACCAGATGTGTGCCAAGTTCAATGGCAACGTCGAGAGGGTTTGCTATATCAACACCAGTGACCCGTAGAACAGGAGCCGGGTCAGGAGAGTATTTACCACTCAATTTCCTCACTTTTTTCCAGACTGCACTCATAGAAGAAGCAGAGGTGATGGTGGAAACATAGTCTCGCCAACAAGTGCGTTTAGCTTCACGGATGACACGGCGAGCGATCGCACGCTTCTGCTTAAAATCAACAAGTCTCTCAGCGGTTCTATTGTACCGGTACCTGCCCCATGCAGCACGTTTCAAACGTACTGCACGAGCACAAGCAGGAGACCACCAAGGCACGCACTTCTGAGAATGCCTGCCTGAGGTTTGGGGTATAGAATGAGAAGCTGCGGTATAAACTGATGTCGAGAAGATGTGTAGGAGCTCATCAATGGAGGATGAAGAAGGAACCTCACTAAAAGCAGTGAGGTGTGAGTAAAGATCCCAATTTGCCCGATCAAATTGCCAGCGAGGGCTACGGGAAGGTGGTGAATAGGAAGGAGAAGTAAGAATGATCGGAAAATGATCGCTGTCATGTAAGTCTGGTAGAACAGACCAGGTGAAGTCTAGTGCAGTGGAGGAAGAGCAGACTGATAGATCGATGCAAGAGAGAGTATGAGTACGAGGATCAAAATGGGTGGGAGTACCCGTATTTAAAACATGGAGGGGGTGAGAGGCAAGAAAGGCCTCCAACTGAATGCCACGTGAGTCACAATGAGACCCCCCCCAGAGGAAATGGTGGGCATTAAAATCACCAAGTAACAGAAGTGGTGGTGGTAAGGATGAAACAAGAAAGGCAAAGTCTGGGATAGAAAATGCTCGAGAAGGAGAGAGATATAAAGAACATATTGTAAACCACTTATTCAAGTGGATACGGGCTGCAGTGTAATGCAGCGAGGTATGGACAAATAGTTGACAGTACGGAATATCATTGCGTAGAAGAAGGGAACTTTCATTAAAGGTCCCATCTGAGAAAGGATCCGAAGAATACAATAAATTATAGCCTGAGATAGGTTGGAAAACAGCCGAGTGTAATTTTGGTTCTTGTAAGCAAGCACCAACAGGGGAAAACCTGGAAAGCAACATCTGAAGCTCACCCCGATTACCCCTGAGGCCGCGGATATTCCACTGTAAATAGGCCATGATTGGCGATGAAGAAAATATCAGGAATCTGTAGGTAAAGGCACCTACGGACTAGAGGGGTTAGAAAAGTCAACGTGTGGTGGCATTGGAAGATGTTCAAGTAGCGAAGGAACGGAGCGTTGCGAAGAATGGGGTTGTGAAGATGGAGGAGAGGGAAGAGAAGGAACAGGAAGTGAATCAGTGTCCATTGAAGGTTTAGTCTCTGCAATATATTCTGAAATGGCTTCAAGTGTTTCTGAATTCAAAGATGTATGGGAAACCATATTGGAGATAGGAGGAGGAGGGTGAGTAAAGATTGGGACAGTAATGGACTGTACCAAAGTAGAGGGGGAGGGAAAAGTGTAAGGGACTGGAGATGAAGTGTGGGGGGGGACAGAAGAGGTAGAAACCTGGGAGGTGACAGAAGAGGGAGAAACTTGGGAGGGGACGGGGGTGGAAGGCATAGTACGAGGAGGAGGGTGAATCTCCACACTTGTAATAGAGCCAGAGAGAGGGGAAGAACTAGGTACAGAGACTGGAAAGGTAACGTGTGGAGGTGGAAGAAGGGAAGGAAGGGGCAAAGAAGATTTGAGCAATGTGGATTTTTTGGACTTCTGAGTAGAGGGGCGATTGGTATTAGGTGTCGTACGAGGTCTTGTCGATACTGGGGCTTGTGAGGAAGGACGCGAAGATGTGAGAACAGACTGAGTTGTAGTCGGGACGTCAGAGCCAAGGACAGCAAAAGGATTAGATGCCGTAGTGGCTATGGGAGGGGTAACAACAGAGGAGGCTGTAGAAGATGGGACCCCAGAAGTGGGGGGACGTTTGGAAACACGAGAATAAGAAACACGGGGTAGTCTCCCTTGGAGGCGGAGATGAGTAACTGCCATAGCATAAGGGAGACCTTCTGCCTCTTTGAGGCAACGGATTTCACGTTCATTTAAGTAGACCTGGCAACGGCGGGAGTACGAAGGGTGAGCTTCATTACAATTAAGGCAAGATGGAGGTTGACTGCAAGATGTATTAGAATGGTTGTCGGCACCACAGACTGGGCATTCGGCCATAGATCTGCAATATTTCGCTGGGTGACCAAAACGCCAGCAATTTCTACATTGTTGCGGTGTAGGTATCACCTTTCGAACTTGTAACCGATGTCCCGCGACATATACAGAGGACGGGAGTTCTCGGCTGTCAAAAGTTAAACGAGCCACATTGCAAGGGTAACGTCTCCGCCCCCGGGCAGGAAGGACATAAGTGTCTACTTTGAGGATTGGGAGATCCTGGAGTTCCAGCTGTTCAAAAATGTCATTGCCACATGACTGGAAATTCTGTTGGACTATGGTATGGGGCAGAATGACAGTACCACTACAAGAATTGAGAGAAAGATGTTTTTCAATAGTGATAGGAGTAGTATCGATATTCGAAAGGAGAGAAAGATCATGAGCTTGGGTAGCATTCTGGACAGTGACGATGCGTGTACCGCTCTTGAGAGCGTGAAATGAAATATCTCTGCCAACATGACGCAGGAGCGCTTTGGCAATACTATGGTCAGAAAGGTAGGCAGAAGAAGAAGTTGGTCTTAAAGTAAAGAATTTAGTCCATTGTGTGGTCCGAAACTGAGCGTGGAGAGGGAGTGCTTGACGTGTCGGTCGTTTCCGAGTAGAATGGGAAGGTAACGACGGAGCATCATCAGGAGATTGACGTTGGCGTTTAGGAGTAGGACCGGAGTTGGTCCGGCAGGAAATGGGTGGGCGATTCGAAAATTGCCGTACCGTAGAGGGAGAAGCCGGAAGCATAGTCAAAGGAGAGCGGAGTTCAGACAAATCGAAGGAGTCAGTCGAAGCCCCGGTACCTGAAGCGGGTGAGGAAACAGCACCAGCAAGAGGTACAGGGGCATCAGGAGTGTCCGAAGAGTGGTCTAAACACAAGGCAGGGTCAGAATGGGGTGCGGTATCAAGAAGGGGCCCGGGGGTAGTGGTTTCATGGACTAGGGCTGCCATGGTTAGGTTACTCCTTTGCTTTTTGTTTTTAAGAAAAAAAAAGAAAGAAGAAAAGAAAATAAAAATAAAAAAAAGAATAAAAAAAGGGGGGGAGCGGGGAGGAATAGTTCCCAGGAGGAATGAAAGGGCCGGAAATCCCCCTCCGCGCCCAAGAGGACTCGACACCGCTAGTAGCGCAGATGCAGCATGGAACCCGTGCCATACCCTACCCTTCATGCCAGTAAACCAGCAATCTGGGATAGCAACCTCACATCTGCCGAGCTACCTCGGTGGACAAAAGAGAGGGCGGCCGGATATCCGCCACAAAGCATACCTCCTTCAGCCACCACCCCCGGAATCCGAAAGGTGGCTTCCAGAGATACACCCGTCGCCCAAAAGACACCCAAAGCCACTCCGGGATACCGGAGAGGGATCGGGACATCCCTAGGCAATCCAGATTCCACGGCAAACTACGCCACCGCCAAGAAACCTCAACGGAATGGGATGGACCCCGGTGTCCTTTCCCCTACCTAGGAACTAGCGCGCCTGTGGGAGAAATCACGAAGGCTAAAAAGAGGAAGGGCAAAAGGGAGGGGTGAGGAGGAGGAGGAGGAATGGAAAAAGGGGAGGATGGGGAGGATGGGATAGGGGAGGGGAGAATGGGGGGTAATTAGGTTCGGTCTGAGGAAGAAGACCGACAGGGCTAATTCCTCAGACCAAGAGCCTCTTCACCACGCCAAGGAGCCCCCCTTGAAGAGGAATGTACCATATAATACATTGTACCATATGGTACATTATACCATATGGTACAGGGTACAGGGACCCTAATGGAAATAAATCTGTCTGACTTTTTTGGGTTATCGTAGGTTCTCCAAACATTTGCTGCTAAGTATGATATTCTATGTAACTTTATTTGTGCATAACTAAATAAACTTACTTATGATGCCACATGCACTTGAGTAAGTTTATTCAGGTGTACAAAAATACAATTACATAGATTATCATACATAGCAGCATACGTATAAAATCCTAGGATAACCCAAAAAAGTCAGGGTGACTTATTTCCATAGTTATCCCTGTATCTGTACCATATGGTGTCCTGTATTGTATGGTACTCTGTACCATATGGTACCCTGTGCCATATGGTACCCTGTGCCATATGGTACCCTGTGCCATATGGTACCCTGCACCATATGCTATCCTGTACTGCATGGTACCCTATACCATATAGTACAATGTACCATATGGTACCCTGTAACATATGATACCGTGTACCATATGGTCAATAGGTGTTGGTGGCATGAGACACCAGCCAAGACTGAGTGAGTGGTGAGTGGCGACGCAAGCTAGCTACTGACTCTCCAGTTTCCCAAAGTGGTTTGTCATCCACCTCAAGGAACACGTCAAGTTCCTGTACACTTGTAAATGTATAATAGAACATTACTAATATATAACATTTTTGCATATTTTTGTTGTAAACAATTATTGTAAACAAAATAATAATGAAAATATTAGTGTGTTTATTGTGTTGAATACAACAGTACCATATAGTACCATACAGTACAATGAAGCATATGGTATCATTGTACTGTATGGTATAATGTACCATATGGTACCATTGCATCATATGGTACCATTACACCATAAGGTACCATTGCACCATATGGTACCATTGTATATGGTACCATTGTATCATATGGTACCATTGTAGCATGTGCCATTGTACAATATGGTACCATTACATCATATTGCATTGTACCATATGGTAAAAGTGCTATATGGTATCATTGTACTGTATGGTACAATGTACCATATTGTACCACTGCATCATATGGCACCATATGGTACCATTGCACCATATGGTACCATAAAGTACCATTGCACCATATGGTACCATAAGGTATCATTGTACCAAATGGTGCCATTGTACCATATGGTACCGTTGTATCGTATGGCACCATTGTATCATGTGCCATTGTACCATACGGTACATTGTATCATATAGTGTTATTGTACCATATGGTACCATTGCACCCTATAGCACCATTGTACCATATGGTACTATATGGTACCATTGTATTCAACACAATAACTGCACTAATATTTTCATCACTTTGTTTATAATAAACTTGTAAACAAGTTTTGTAAGCAATATAATGATAAACAAATTAGTGCAGTTATTGTGTTGAATACAATGAGTGTACACTTATACAATATACATTATACTGGTCTCACAGGCCACAAATGTTATTAGAAAAAGAAAAAAATTAGAAAAGAAAAGAAAAAAAGTATAAAAAACGTAAAATAAAAAAATGGGATTATGTGGAAGTCACTGATGTTGCTGCCACCGGGTCATTTTGGGTCAACTTCCTGCCGCTGTATCTCGGTAAGTACTGATCAGAATTTTTTTTTTTGCCTTATTACCTTCACAAAAATATACTCTAATTCTGTAAGAAAAAATATTTTTTTTTTTTCAAAATTTCTTGGACACTGGAGCACCACTTCAGATTTTGGCCTTGGACCCTGAAGGGGTTAAAGTAAAGGTTGGATGCAAAAAGTGGGTCATAATAAGTGTGTATGCACCTGGAGAAGAGAGGAATGTAGAGGAGAGAGAGAGAGATTTTGGGAGATGTTAAGTGAATGTATAGGAGCCTTTGAACCAAGTGAGAGAGTAATTGTGGTAGGGGACCTGAATGCTAAAGTAGGAGAAACTTTTAGAGAGGGTGTGGTAGGTAAGTTTGGGGTGCCAGGTGTAAATGATAATGGGAGCCCTTTGATTGAACTTTGTATAGAAAGGGGTTTAGTTATAGGTAATACATATTTTAAGAAAAAGAGGATAAATAAGTATACAAGACATGATGTAGGGCGAAATGACAGTAGTTTGTTGGATTATGTATTGGTAGATAAAAGACTGTTGAGTAGACTTCAGGATGTACATGTTTATAGAGGGGCCACATAATGTATCAGATCACTTTTTAGTTGTAGCTACATTGAGAGTAAAAGGAAGATGGGATACAAGGAGAATAGAAGCATCAGGGAAGAGAGAGGTGAAGGTTTATAAACTAAAAGAGGAGGCAGTTAGGGTAAGATATAAACAGCTATTGGAGGATAGATGGGCTAATGAGAGCATAGGCAATGGGGTCGAAGAGGTATGGGTAGGTTTAAAAATGTAGTGTTAGAGTCTTCAGCAGAAGTTTGTTGTTACAGGAAAGTGGGTGCGGGAGGGAAGAGGAGCGATTGGTAGAATGATGATGTAAAGAGAGTAGTAAGGGAGAAAAAGTTAGTATATGAGAAGTTTTTACAAAGTAGAAGTGATGCAAGGAGGGAAGAGTATATGGAGAAAAAGAGAGAGGTTAAGAGAGTGGTGAAGCAATGTAAAAAGAGAGCAAATGAGAGGGTGGGTGAGATGTTATCAACAAATTTTGTTGAAAATAAGAAAAAGTTCTGGACTGAAATTAACAAGTTAAGGAAGCCTAGAGAACAAATGGATTTGTCAGTTAAAAATAGGAGAATAGAGTTATTAAATGGAGAGCTGGAGGTATTGGGAAGATGGAGGGAATATTTTGAGGAATTGTTAATGTTGATGAAGATAGGGAAGCTGTGATTTCGTGTATAGGGCAAGGAGGAATAACAACTTGTAGGAGTGAGGAAGAGACAGTTTTGAGTGTGGGGGAAGTTCGTGAGGCAGTAGGTAAAATGAAAGGGGGTAAAGCAGCTGGGATTGATGGGATAAAGATAGAAATGTTAAAAGCAGGTGGGGATATAGTTTTGGAGTGGTTAGTGCTATTATTTAATAAATGTATGGAAGAGGGTAAGGTACCTAGGGATTGGCAGAGAGCATGCATAGTTCCTTTGTATAAAGGCAAAGGGGACAAAAGAGAGTGCAAAAATTATAGGGGGATAAGTCTGTTGAGTATACCTGGTAAAGGGTATGGTAGAGTTATTATTGAAAGAATTAAGAGTAAGACGGAGAATAGGACAGCAGATGAACAAGGAGGCTTTAGGAAAGGTAGGGGTTGTGTGTACCAGGTGTTTACAGTGAAACATATAAGTGAACAATATTTAGATAAGGCTAATGAGGTTTTTGTGGCATTTATGGATTTGGAAAAGGCATATGACAGGGTGGATAGAGGGGCAATGTGGCAGATGCTGCAGTTGTATGGTATAGGAGGTAGGTTACTGAAAGCAGTGAAGAATTTTTATGAGTATAGTGAGGCTCGAGTTTGAGTATGTAGGAAAGAGGGAGATTATTTCCCAGTAAAAGTAGGCCTTGGACAAGGATGTGTGATGTCACCGTGGTTGTTTAATATATTTATAGATGGGGTTGTAAGAGAAGTAAATGTGAGGGTCTTGGCAAGAGGCATGGAGTTAAAAGATAAAGAATCACACATAAAGTGGGAGTTGTCACAGTTGCTCTTTGCTGATGACACTGTGCTCTTGGGAGATTCTGAAGAGAAGTTGCAGAGGTTGGTGAATGAATTTGGTAGGGTATGTAAAAGAAGAAAATTAAAAGTGAATACAGGAAAGAGTAAGGTTATGAGGATAACAAAAAGATTAGGCGATGAAAGATTGGATATCAGATTGGAGGGAGAGAGTATGGAGGAGGTGAATGCATTCAGATATTTGGGAGTGGACGTGTCAGCGGATGGGTCTATGAAAGATGAGGTGAATCATAAAATTGATGAGGGGAAAAGGGAGAGTGGTGCACTTAGGAGTCTGTAGAGACAAAGAACTTTGTCCATGAAACCAAAGAGGGGAATGTAAGAGAGTATAGTTTTACCAACGCTCTTATATGGGTGTGAAGCATGGGTGATGAATGTTGCAGCGAGGAGAAGGCTGGAGGCAGTGGAGATGTCAAGTCTGAGGGCAATGTGTGGTGTGAATATAATGCAAAGAATTCGTAGTTTGGAAGTTAGGAGGAGGTGCGGGAGTGCCAAAACTGTTGTCCAGAGGGCTGAGGAAGGGTTGTTGAGGTGGTTCAGACATGTAGAGAGAATGGAGCGAAAGAGAATGACTTCAAGAGTGTATCAGTCTGTAGTGGAAGGAAGGCGGGGTAGGGGTCGGCCTAGGAAAGGTTGGAGGGAGGGGGTAAAAACTGGCAGGCCGGACTTGAGTCCTGGAGATGGGAAGTACAGTGCCTGCACTCTGAAGGAGGGGTGTTAATGTTACAGTTTAAAAACTGTAGTGTAAAGCGCCCTTCTGGCAAGGCAGTGATGGAGTGAATGATGGTGAAAGTTTTTCTTTTTGGGGCCACACTGCCTTGGTGGGAATCGGTCAGTGTGTTAATAAAAATAATAAAATTTTCATGTTCTGATAATTACAATTTATAACAGTTTTTGTGATTTCATAGCCATTCTTTGTTCTGACACTAATACAATGGTACCCTGAGTTTCGGCCATAATTCATTGCAGAAGGCTGTTCGAGTGCCATTACTGAACGAATTTGTTCCCATAAGGAATAATGTAAATTAAATTACTCTGTATCAGACCCCCAAAAATATACTTACACAAGCACTTACAATAACACACTTACATAATTGGAAGAGGGTAAGGTACCTATGGGTGTGAAGCATGGGCAGTCAATGTTGCAATGAGGAGGAGGCTGGAGGCAGTGGAGATGTCATGTCAGAGGGCAATGTGTGGTGTGAATATAATGCACAGAATAAAAACTGACATAAATATGAGATTTGTTTACAAAGAGGCTGTGTAGGTAGTGTCGGAAGAATTATGTTTTCTCTAGTCATACACTATGCGATAACTGTAGATAAATATTCCTTTCGTATTCCTTCACTGAATATAGCGATTCACGACCCTTGTGGGTTTAGTGCTTCTGTTTTCATTATGATTATAATAATAATAACTTGTAATAATAACTTATAATAATCACTTGTAATAATAATAATCTGTAATAGCAATAACAATATCTAGGTAGTAGGTTGGTAGACAGCAACCACCCAGGGAGGTACTACCGTCCTGCCAAGCGAGTGTAAAACGAAAGCCTGTAATTGTTTTACATGATGGTAGGATTGCTGGTGTCTTTTTTTCTGTCTCATGAACATGCAAGATTTCAGGAAGATCTTGCTACTTCTACTTACACTTAGGTCACACTACACATACATGTACAAGCATATATATACACACCCCTCTGGGTTTTCTGTTATTTTCTTTCTAGTTCTTGTTCTTGTTTATTTCCTCTTATCTCCATGGGGAAGTGGAACAGAATTCTTCCTCTGTAAGCCATGCGTGTTGCAAGAGGTGACTAAAATGCTGGGAGCAAGGGGCTAGTAACCCCTTCTCCTGTATAAATTACTAAATTTGAAAAGAAACTTTCGTTTTTCTTTTTGCGCTACCCTGCCTCGGTGGGATACGGCCAGTTTGTTGAAAGAAAAGAATAACAATATCTAGGTAGTAGGCTGGTAGACAGCAACCACCCAGGGAGGTACTACTGTCCTGCCAAGTGAGTGTAAAACGAAAGCTTTTAATTGTTTTACATGATGGTAGGATTGCTGGTGTCCATTTTTCTGTCTCATGAACATGCAAGGTTTCAGGTACATCTTGCTACTTATACTTACACTTAGGTCACACTACACATACATGTACAAGCATATACTATATACATACATACCCCTCTGGGTTTTCTTCTATTTTCTTTCTAGTTCTTGTTCTTGTTTATTTCCTCTTATCTCCATGGGGAAGTGGAACAGAAGTCTTCCTCTGTAAGCCATGCGTGTCATAAGAGGCGGCTAAAACGCCGGGAGCAAGGGGCTAGTAACCCGTTCTCCGGTATACGTATATTACTAAATGTAAAAGGAGAAACTTTTGTTTTTCCTTTCGGGCCACCCCGCCTCGGTGGGATACGGCCGGTTTGTTGAAAGAAGAAGAAGAATAATAATAATAATTTGTCAGAGCATCATTCCTTTTAAAAATTACATGAAAATGGAAGTGTTGGTCTTTATTTCTTCTACTGTACCACTGTGGAGAAAATCTGTACATAATGTAAGGTGTTTGTATGAATGTTTATGAGCCATAACCAGACGCATTGTCTGTTTACATAGTGGGTGGGGTGGCCAGGCTGGCTTCCCTACACTACGTAGTGGGTAAGGTGGCCAGGCTGGCTTCCCTGCACTATACTACCTACCACACCACTTTCTACAAAAAAATACTTTTCACCTTTCACCCTACATTAAGACTATAAATATTTTAAGATAAATAATGAGCGCACTATATATGCATTTTATCACTCTATGGAGCTTTAAGCATCATTGTAGTACAGTGGACCCCCGCATAGCGACTTTAATCCATGCAAGAGGGCTCATTGTTATGCGAAATGATCGGTATGCAAATGAATTTTCCCCATAAGAAATAACGGAAATCAAATTAATCCGTGCAAGACACCCAAAAGTATGAAAAAAAATTTTTTACCACATGAAATATACATTTTCCTACACACAAAGAGAAGGATACATGCACAATAGTAGAGTAGTACATGCACAGTATATATTGTGCATGTACTACTCTACTAAATGAAGAATAAATGATACTTACCTTTATTGAAGATGCAGCAATGACTGATGAGACACTGTGTCCTGGGAGTGCCAGGACACAGTGCCTGAGTACTGTAGGTCCTGTTTGGCATTTTCTTCCAGAACAGGCCTTATCACACTGTGTATGCCACTACAATTCTTAAATCTCTCAAACCAACCTTTGCTGGCTTTAAATTCACCAATATGAGCACTAGTTCCAGGCATTTTTCCCTGTTCACCTGGGTGTTAGTCGACTGGTGTGGGTTGCATCCTGGGAGACAAGATTAAGGACCCCAATGGAAATAAGTTAGACAGTCTTCGATGACACTGACTTTTTTGGGTTATCCTGGGTGGCAAATCCTCTGGGGTTAATTGTTTCTTGGTATTCTCAATAAGCCACAACAACAACGGTGCTACAGCAGCAGCAGCAGCAGCAGCTGACAGTGCTACAGCAGCAGCAGCAGCTGACAGTGCTACAGCAGCAGCAGACTATGCTACAGCAGCAGCAGACAGTACTACAGCAGCAGCTGACAGTGGTACAGCAGCAGCAGCAGCTGACAGTGCTAAAGCAGCAGCAGACGATGCTACAGCACCAGCAGACGGTACTACAGCAGCAGCAGCAGCTGACGGTGGTACAACAGCAGCAGCAGCTGACAGTGCTACAGCAGCAGCAGACGATGCTACAGCAGCAGCAGACGATGCTACAGCAGCAGCAGACGGTACTACAGCAGCAGCTGACGGTGGTACAACAGCAGCAGCAGCTGACAGTGCTACAGCAGCAGCAGATGATGCTACAGCAGCAGCAGACGATGCTACAGCAGCAGCAGACGGTACTACAGCAGCAGCAGCAGCTGACGGTGGTACAACAGCAGCAGCAGCTGACAGTGCTACAGCAGCAACAGATGATGCTACAGCAGCAGCAGACGATGCTACAGCAGCAGCAGACGGTACTACAGCAGCAGCAGCAGCTGTACCACCAATAGTAGCAATGGTTGATTGGGGTTTATTATACAACCTGGCCAGCTCGGAGACACGCACTCCACTTTCATACTTATCAATGATCTTTTTCTTCATCTCTATAGTAATTCTCGCCCTTATTGCTGTTGGGTTGGCACTAGAAGCTTTCTTGGGGTCCATAGTCACTTATTTTGCAGATAAAATCACCAAAAACACTGTAATAATACGAAATGTTCCGATTGTATGCTTGGATGTTACCGCGGAGGCTGGCTGGTAAACAATGCCACCGGCGGCACATGTGAGGCTGGCTAAGGGCGCACATTGGATGCGTCTTGGACGAAGAGCGGTGAGCGGGTTTTTGAGCGGTATGCGAGGCAAAATTTTTGCGATAAAAGCGAGCGGTATGCGGATTGAACGTTATGTGATGCGTACGGTATGCGGGGGTCCACTGTATATTATATGTGGGTGAGGTGGCCCGGAGGGCTACCACACCTAACTTCTTATAGTAAATATTACTCACCTTTTGCCCTACGTTAAGACTATGAATATTTTGAGGTAAATAATGAGTATACTGTGTGTGTATTTTATTTTTTATTGTTTTAATGTCTAATTCTATTGCTAACTTAATATATGTTAGTGTAAACTTGCTATCTGGCATTTATATGCATTTATAAGTGGGAAAAAAAGGCATTCTGCTTTCCAGCAGTAGCCTGGAACCTAACCTGCCGTATAAGTGGGGCCCTACTGTATAAATCTATAGTGGAGGGAAGGCAGGGTAGGGGTCGGCCTAGGAAGGGTTGGAGGGTGAGGGTAGGGGAGTATTTTTGTGCGAGGGACTTGGATTTCCAGCATGTATGCGTGAGCATATTTGGTAGGAGTGAATGGAGACAAATGGTGTTTAGTACTTGACGTGCTTTAGGAGTGTGAGCAAAGTAACATTTATGAAGAGATTCAGGGAAACCGGCAGGTCGGACTTGAGTCCTGGAGATGGGAAGCACAGTGTCTGCACTCTGAAGGAGGGGTGTTAATGTTGCAGTTTTATAACTGTACTGTAAAGCACCCCTCTGGCAAGACAATGATGGAGTGAATGATGATGAAAGTTTTTCTTTTTTGAGCCACCCTGCTTCAGTGGGAATCTGCTGATGTGTTAAAAAAAAAAATAATCCGATGGGAGCTGTATACAAAACTCGAGGTACCACTGTATTAGGTACTGAAATAATACTCAAATAGTCACACTCACACTGACAGGTGAACATTTTCACCTGCCTTGGTCATTTACTATTGCCTAGAATTATATACAAAGTATTTACAGGTCTCAGCAATGTTTTAGACATTCTGGAATACAGTATATATGAAACCCCTTGAAGCATGGTGTTTATGATGAGTCAATAAACTGCTGACAGGGTAAAGTGGTTTGACACTTGATGATCGTGCACTGCTGCAGAGAACCCTGGCTTTATTTTATTTTCACTGTTACACACAAACATGTCTGTCTGTCTGTCTGTCTGTCTCTGTCTGTGTCTATCTGTCTAGCTCTGCTTATCTGTCTTTGTCTGCTTACAAACCATACCCCTGGCCGGGATTGAACCCGCGGTCATAGTCTCAAAACTCCAGCCCGTCGCGTTAGCCACTAGACCAGCTAGCCACAATAAGATTCATCCAACTAGGTATATTTCTACACCATAGGAAGGTTAGCACAGGCACCACTGTGACCACAAATGCAAGTTTTTACAGACGAATCTGTCTGCTTGTCTCTCCGTTCCAGAAACCCAGAAATATTCATAAAAAACAAAAGTACATTTTATAGAGATTAATTATAGTTTTACATACACACAACAAATGAACATAGTACAATTAGTAATATATAAATAAACATGTAAAATAACATTTTTACTTACCTTTATTGAAGATTGTTGATGGCATCTGGAAAATAGGGAGGAGTGAGGGAGCACTTATTGTTTGGAATGGGAATCCCCTTCCATAAAGACTTTAGGTAACAAGTCCTTACCTGGGGTTACTTCCTTTCTTTATGATTTCCCTAAAATGGGATGTGGTTTTGTCACTGAACCTGTTGCAGAGATGGCTTGTTTCAGCTTGCTCAGGGTGATATTTTTCAGCAAATGCCTGCACCCTATTCCACACTGCACAAATCTCCTTAATCTCTGAAGAAGGCACCATCCACCAATACCATCCACCACCACAGCTTATTTCACAGTTGCGCTTAATAAAAAAGCACCAAACACAATGAATTAATCATGAAATGTTTAAATGAGCGTGCAGGCTAGTGTTCACTCAAACATAAACAAAGCCAGACTGGCTCATGACACCTGTGCAGGGGACGCGGGCAGGAATGGGTGGGCAGACAGGTCTGGTACGCGTTTCGAAACACGGGGTACATTCGATACTCAGGACAAAATTGGGGCGAAAAAAAGCGGTCAAAACTCAAAGCGTTCAATAGTCGATGTGTTTGAAACTCAAGGTTCCACTGTATTTGTGTCATGCTTATTATGCCTGATATCTACAAGCACTGTATAGAGCACTTTGACTGGAATTTTTGGGTTATCCTAGGTAATTTACAGTATGTATAATAACTGTACTTATGTGTACCTGTGAAGGACAAAGATAGACCTTGACAGACAGAGATATAGACAGAAAGATGGACAAAGGTATAGACAGACAGATATATAGACAGAGGCAGACAGCTAAAGTCAGTCAGCCAGTCAGTCAGCCAGTCAGCCAGTCAGTCAGTCAGCCAGTCAGCCAGCCAGCCAGCCAGCCAGCCAGCCAACCAACCAGCCAGCCAGCCAGCTGGCCAGCCAGCCAGCCAGCCAGCCAGCCAGCCTGCCAAATACATGACATTCTGGCAGGATGACACTATCAGTGGTATCAGAAATGAAAGGATGTTGCACATGGGTTATTATCGAGGTTTTTGTTATTTTCTCAACCACTTGTGGCCACATCCCTCTCAAAGCCATTAAACTCTGGGTCAACATCACTTTTCCCTTAACCGTCACAACCCCAAATCCTGAGGTGTCTCCTGGAGTCACAAAATTTCCGAAAAAAATAATTTTTTCTTGTGGAATGACAGAGAACCTTTCCCCGATTGTAATGACACCAAAAGAATGAAATTTGATGGAAAACTGAGGGAATTATGCTCTCGCAAAGTTAGTGACCATGGCGATATTTACGAATCGGTGATTTCGCCACTTTGAGCCCTATTTTCGGCTAATTCCATTGTTCCGGTAAACCAAACTCATATCGAATGAGTACAAGAAACTGCCTATTTACCGATTTCAACTACCCAATAACATGGTCAGAAATTTGCAATTTGGCCAATTTCACAAAAATTTACAAATATGACAATTTCAAAATAGGGTTCAGAATGAACAATGCAGACATTCCTGGCTCTAAAATAATATTTTCTTTGTTCATCAGTCACATCTCCAGGCCCCTCTGATATTACTCTTGTTTTCTATTTATTATTTTTATTCTAACAAAAGATAGAAGATTTACTGTTAAGCAGACTACTGCAATATTGTAATAATTGTATAAATTATGTCAACCCATTCATGACTGCATATCAGAATGGCTACTTGGACATTTATTGGAAAATAACATCATTTGTTTACTTTTGAACATCAGCAAAAATCAAACATTTCCCCTACTTTGAGCTCCATTTCAAGGTTCTTTCATAGTAAAACCAATCAAAATCACCTCTATTTCTATAACATGTTTTCCATTCTATCAAATGAGACTAAAAAAATGAGAATACAACCATAAGTACTATATGAAAATAGACCACAAAGTCTGCATTTTAATTAATAAAAATGGTCGGAGTTTTTTTTTTCTCATTATGCACTGCGTGCTGAAGGATTTTTTTTATATAGTGCACACTGACCACACAGACCCATTCTTTCACATGTGGGCCTACCAGCTTTGTCCTGCTTGATATGAAGCCGCTAGAATTTATGAGTATATATACGTCAAGCACAGTGACTCGTAAGACGTATATATACGGCCGAAACAGTCAAAGGGTTAAAAGGGGAGTGTTAATATGACATGATATCAGTGAATCCCTGGTGTTTGCTGTGCTATTTGCTCTAGCTGGCACTCAATTGAACTGGTGCTCCCACAAGGTACTACGTGGTCCTAGATTTTTTTAATACTGCGCACATCGAGTACTTTCCCCTTTATTCATTCTCTTTTTTCATCTACTGCTTAGGTACTTCAGTTTAACTGGGCTTCTTCTGTTCTGGCCCTACTGTACATTACTAGTCATAAGACCACCAAAAAGACAAAGAAAATATAAAACTACAGAACTAAGTATTCAAGGTAACATCATGCCATGTTACTGCTGGCACAATGGGTGAAGTTGAAGCGGCAGCAACAGCAGCGACCTCCAAGCTCCGTACTTTTCTCCAACTATCAGAGCCACCAATGCTCCTATGATGACCTAGTTGCAAGCAAAACTGCACTACCCAACGTAGCACCCAGAATGACCAAAGATTACCAACAGTGCAACCTACAAATCGAAAATAATAGAGATCAAAGGAAGACTGCCCTCAAACCCAAAGCAACACCCCGCTGCCAACCGAAAAATGTAACCCTAAGCTTTGTATAACTACAACTTCTTCTTAACTACAACAATTCCTGTAGTATTATGAGATGCAATCTCAGAGGAAACAGCACCAAGGCCAGCAAGAAAACACCGAAAAATCAACTATTCAACAAGTGTAGCCAGGACGACGCCGGCCCAGCTACCACCCATCTCACCACCGCTCAAGGCGACACCACAACAATAACAACATGGGTGCCCCCAGCCCAACCACCCCTCTCTTCCCCGGATTCAACCTACCAAATAGTCTCTCAGGTATGACCAATGATCCAGATACCCTAAAGTCATGCATCTCCACCTAGTTATTGAAAATATGAATCTTCGAGAGACGCTAACAAAACAAGATGCCAGAATGACACAACTCGAGAACAAAATCCTCAGTCTTGAACAAAAGTTATCAACACCAGGAATGACAAACTGTGGCAAGACCATCCAGACAGTCATAGATAGCCATACCCAACAAATAATATCTCTTAATACAAAGGTTGAAGAAGCAGTAAAAGAATGGAAGAACAACTTAGATAACCAGTTCAGTGACTACTTTGCTCTCCAAGAAGATAAAACTGAACAAGATAAACTATCGGACGCAGTAATAGTTAACAGTCCACTTTTTCCCAGTGATATGAACCAAACAAACAGTAAAGAAATTACTATCCAGATCATAAAGGACCAAACAAAAGTTACAGTACCAGAGTCAGAAATAAAAGAAGCCAGGTTACTAGGATCCCATGGTAGAAAAAGTGTTATGCTTAGATTCCACTCACATGACAGGAAAAAAGACTTAATAATTGCATCTATTAAAGTAAAGAAAGAGGTATACATACACAAATAACCCGCACATAAAAGACAGAAGCTTACGACGACGTTTCGGTCCGACTTGGACCATTGACAAAGTCACACAGTGTGACTTTGTCAATGGTCCAAGTCGGACCGAAACGTCGTCGTAAGCTTCTGTCTTTTATGTGCGGGTTATTTGTGTATCGTTCCAGTCACGGTATTGTGCCTTTTTGTTATTTAGGTATACATAAACGAGTGTCTTACCAAAAAACGTCAGAACCTCCTGTACAGAGTCAGAAAACTTAAGCGGGAGAATAATGACACAATACACCAATGCTTCACACGGGATGGGAAAATTCTAGTTACGAAAACAAATGTAGGTCAACTGTACACAATCACGAATGAGAATGATCTATCACGATTTCTCAGGGATACTAATCTTACAGAGAATAACTAAACAACGTCCAACCTAGAAGCCTACGTAGTGTAGTGTATGTTTTGCTCCATTATTGTTCAAATTTCATAGTACAATCTCTTCATAATTAAATAATCAACTACCTCATTATGTGATTTTACTAGTAACTATAAGTCACCTTATGTAATTTTCTCATTTACTATTGTTTGTTTAAATATTAGCTGAATTGATACTTTCTCTGTCCATATTACTACCTCATATTTTTTTAAATACACCTACCATCCGACTTACGACCAAGTTCGGTTCCGAGAAACCGGTCGTAAGTCGAACTTGACTACTGAATATCAACAAAACATTTTTGAAATGACTATTTTATTGTTTTAGTTTGGTATTTCATGTTTTACTTTACTTTTTATGCTGTTAGTACTGTATTTTATACTGTAAGGTTTAGGATAAACACTGTGTACAACACAAATAGTTGTTTATTTCCCAGAAATTTGGCATAAAAAACATGGTCGTAAGTCGAGCGGTCGTAAGTCGAGCAAGTCGTAAGTCGGATGGTAGGTGTACTATTAATTAATATTTTTTTTTTTTTTTCAACAAGTCGGCCGTCTCCCACCGAGGCAGGGTGACCCAAAAAAAAGAAAGAAAATCCCCAAAAAGAAAATACTTTCATCATCATTCAACACTTTCACCACACTCACACATTATCACTGCTTTTGCAGAGGTGCTCAGAATACAACAGTTTAGAAGCATATATGTATAGAGATACACAACATATCCCTCCAAACTGCCAATATCCCAAACCCCTCCTTTAAAGTGCAGGCATTGTACTTCCCATTTCCAGGAATCAAGTCCGACTATATGAAAATAACCGGTTTCCCTGAATCCCTTCACTAAATATTACCCTGCTCACACTCCAACAGATCGTCAGGTCCCAAGTATCATTCGTCTTCATTCACTCCTATCTAACACGCTCACGCACGCTTGCTGGAAGTCCAAGCCCCTCACCCACAAAACCTCCTTTACCCCCTCTTTCCAACCCTTTCGAGGACGACCCCTACCCCTCTTTCCTTCCCCTATAGATTTATATGCTTTCCATGTCATTCTACTTTGATCCATTCTCTCTAAATGACCAAACCACCTCAACAACCCCTCTTCTGCCCTCTGACTAATGCTTTTATTAACTCCACACCTTCTCCTAATTTCCACACTCCGAATTTTCTGCATAATATTTACACCACACATTGCCCTTAGACAGGACATCTCCACTGCCTCCAACCGTCTCCTCGCTGCTGCATTTACCACCCAAGCTTCACATCCATATAAGAGTGTTGGTACTACTATACTTTCATACATTCCCTTCTTTGCCTCCATAGATAACGTTTTTTGACTCCACATATACCTCAACGCACCACTCACCTTTTTTCCCTCATCAATTCTATGATTAACCTCATCCTTCATAAATCCATCCGCCGACACGTCAACTCCCAAGTATCTGAAAACATTCACTTCTTCCATACTCCTCCTCCCCAATTTGATATCCAATTTTTCTTTATCTAAATCATTTGATACCCTCATCACCTTACTCTTTTCTATGTTCACTTTCAACTTTCTACCTTTACACACATTCTCAAACTCATCCACTAACCTTTGTAATTTTTCTTTAGAATCTCCCATAAGCACAGTATCATCAGCAAAAAGTAACTGTGTCAATTCCCATTTTGAATTTGATTCCCCATAATTTAATCCCACCCCTCTCCCGAACACCCTAGCATTTACTTCTTTTACAACCCCATCTATAAATATATTAAACAACCATGGTGACATTACACATCCCTGTCTAAGACCTACTTTTACCGGGAAGTATTCTCCCTCTCTTCTACACACCCTAACCTGAGCCTCACTATCCTCATAAAAGCTCTTTACAGCATTTAGTAACTTACCACCTATTCCATATACTTGCAACATCTGCCACATTGCTCCTCTATCCACTCTATCATATGCCTTTTCTAAATCCATAAATGCAATAAAAACTTCCCTACCTTTATCTAAATACTGTTCACATATATGTTTCAATGTAAACACTTGATCTACACATCCCCTACCCACTCTGAAGCCTCCTTGCTCGTCCGCAATTCTACATTCTGTCTTACCTCTAATTCTTTCAATTATAACCCTACCGTATACTTTTCCTGGTATACTCAGTAAACTTATTCCTCTATAATTTTTACAATCTCTTTTGTCCCCTTTCCCTTTATATATTACTTTATATATTACTTACTAAAATTAATAATTAATTATCATTTTTACTATCAGTACAATTTACTTTTAACATTTTTGACATTTAATTACCATTACCTGTCTAATTACCATAACCTGTTTTAATACCACATTTACTATCTTAGATACTCTTAAATACCTTGCACTGCCAAATAACCAGTGCAATATTGAATCCAAATAACTGTTCTTAAAATTTAATACTTGAAATAAACATTACTCTTTCACTTTATTTTTGCTAATTAATCTTTTTTTGTAATCATTATTACTTACTAAAATTTTATTAAACACCATATTTACTACCAGTCAATTTTACTTTTGTACATTAATCATTATTTTATACTTTTCATAACATTTTGCTGCTAAATTTTCAAGTTTGTATATTCAGCTCCAACCTTAATATTACCCTTTGCACCTGTGTACCTGTCTACCATCTTACTATCATATTATAACCAAGTCATTGCCATTGTTATTTTTTACTTATTATTCTTTTGGTACTTTAATTTGTGTATTTTATTTTGTCAATTTAAATTTAGTTATACTCTTGATCTTGTTAACAACCTATATCAGACCCTAGTGTAATTGCAAGTACCATTTTAATTTCTATTTTTATATTATAAGTTTATACCTAGTTGTACTTTAGCTCATTCTAGCTCAATACTTAGACAACACCTAAACTAACTATACCTAGTTGTACATTAGCTCATTCTAGCTCAATACATAGACAACACTAAATTCATTATATTAGACCTTAGTGCAATTACAAGAGTGAGTCTGGTGCCACTTGTAATTTGTTTTTTTATAGTATTAGTTTATACCTAGTTGTACTTTAGCTCATTCTAGCACAACACATAGACAATATCAATTTCATTATGTTTATTAGTGACTATACTCTATATGACCAAAGTGCTTTAGCGGTATACTTATCCAAACCTCCCACCACTACAGAAATCAGTATTAGAACTCATCACATAATACAGGACATAAACAACCACTATTTAAACCTAGAAGATGAATGATCATGTTGACCCTGATCTAAACCTCCATAATCTAACACACAATCAAAACTTATTGGAAAGTAACTGCCTTTATTACACAGCATCACAAGCCAGCACTATCCTGAACACTGCTCAAAGTCTATCAGCTCTTAACTACAACATCAGGTCCTTAAGCAAACACTATGATGACCTCCTGGCACTCCTAAAGACTCGCTAAAGACACCCTTCTCCTGCATTATTCTTACTGAGACCTGGCTTAAGCAGGACACAATAGATATCTACCCACTACCAGGATACACAGCAATCCACAACTGCAGACCATACCAAGTTGGGGGTGGTATTGCAATCTATTACTCTAACCAACTATCTTGTATTAGCACTAATTGCTTTAGTGATGAATATGGGGAATACATTTTTGCTAATTTTACTGTAAAAAAAACTCAAGACGCCTATAACAATCGGTGCCATTTACCGGATACCCCACACAAACATCCCAAACTTCAGTGAGAATCTAAAGTCACTAATAACAAACAGACAAATGAACAAGCACCACCTTCTCTTAGCTGGAGACTTCAATATCAACCTTGGCCTACCAGATGATCAGACTAACTGATTTCATCAACAATATGAACAACACTCTTCTCATACCAACAATAACTAAACCAACCAGGCTGACTGAGACAAGTGCAACCATAATAGACCACATATGGACCAATATACTAGCCCCCCTTAAATCAGGGATAATCACAGACAGCACTACTGACCACTACCCAACCTTCCTCTTAACAAACATTAGTATGCCACCACTCGAATACAACGAAGTTTCATTTAGACTCCATGACGAGGCCTCAATAAGGAATTTCACAGCAGACCTAGAGACTGTTGACTGGCCTACAGAATTCTCCAATGCCAATGGTATTGACGATTGGACACACATTTTTCTTAACAAAATACTTAGACTATACAACAAACATTGTCCCATAAAAACGAAACAGATCACGAATAAACGGCTCGGTTGCCCATGGCTAACCAGCAGCATTCTGAAATCCATTGACAAGAAACACCAATATGAAAAGCAATATAGACAGGGCTTAATACACAAAGATATTCTTAAACAATATTCAACAGTTCTCACCAAATTAATAAAGAAAGCCAAACAACTGTATTACTCCAGCAGATTCACTGACACAAGAGGAGATATAAAAAAGACCTGGAAAACACTTTCCCAGATTCTGGGGACCCACAAACTGAAAAAAACCAAGAATATTGTTCTAACTAAACCTCATGAAACACCACTGCATACCACTGATACAGCTAACAAGATAAACGACTTCTTCTCAAACATAGGATCTATTCTCACCAGTAAAATCCCACGTACCAATGCCCATTCCGGGGACTACCTAGATGGGAATTTCCCAAATTCCTTCTATCTTGTACCAACTGAGCCCACGGAAGTCACCGCGATCATGAAGTCACTTAAAAATAACTCAGGGAATCTGTCTCACGTCCCACCATTATTGTACAAGCGAGCGGCCCATGTCCTTTCGCATGCTATTACATTACTTTTTAACAAGTCACTAGAAACTAGCACTTTCCCGAAACTACTCAAGACAGCAAGGGTTACAACAATACATAAAGGTGGTGACCCTACAGACGTAAACAACTATAGGCCAATATCAAACTTACCATTGCTATCCAAAATCTTCGAGAAACTCGTGCACAGGAGACTATATTCATTTATAACGTCATGAAACATACTCAACCCCTTCCAATTTGGATTCAGGAAAAATAAAAGCACTAATGATGCAATTATAAAAATGCTAGATCTGCTTTACACAGCATTGGAAAATAAGGAATATCCGCTAGGAATTTTTATTTGACCTAAGAAAAGCGTTTGACACAGTAGACCACGGCATCCTACTCCACAAACTTGACCACTTTGGTATAAGAGGCCATGCGCTTGCATATTTTAAACCCTACCTTTCTAATAGGTATCAGTACGTCACCATTAAAGACACAGCCTCATCAATATGGCCACTTGATACTGGAGTTCCACAGGGAAGTGTCCTTGGACCCCTGCTCTTCCTCATTTACATCAATGATCTTCCAAATATATCCCAACACCTGAAACCCATTCTCTTTGCTGATGACACGACTTATGTCATCTCCCACCCTAATCTTGCCACCCTCAACACCACTGTTAACAAGGAGCTGCTCAAAATATCGACTTGGATGACAGCCAATAAACTTACACTTAACACTGGCAAAACCTACTATATTATGTTTGGTAGCAGAGCAGGTGTTGCGCAACTTAACATTAAGATCGACAACACTCTAATTGCCAGACATAATGAAGGTAAATTCCTTGGCCTATACCTCGGCAACAACCTAAATTTCAGCCCCCATATCCAGCACATAACAAAAAAAGTATCCAAAACGGTGGGGATCCTCTCCAAGATACGATACTAAGTGCCGCAAACTGCCCTTCTCACACTATACCATTCACTTACATATCCATACCTCACCTATGCTATCTGTGCTTGGGGTTCAACTGCAGCAACACACCTAAAGCCAATAATAACCCAACAAAAAGCCGCAGTAAGAATAATCACTAAATCCTATCCCTGGCAACACCCCCCCCCACTCTTCATAGATCTACACTTACTCCCTGTTCAGAACATCCACACTTACTACTGTGCAATCTATATTTACAGGACCTTAAATTTCAATATTAACCTTGACCTAACATGCTTTCTTGATAGTTGTGAGGGGATCCACAGGCATAACACCAGACACAAACATCTCTATGACATTCCCCGTGTTCAACTGAACCTTTACAAAAATTCAATGTACAGTGGAACCTCTACTTGCGAGCGTGTCCACGTGCGAGTTTTTCCAAATATGAGCAGTCGATGGGTTGATTTTTTGCTTCCATATGCGAGCAAAATTTCCACAAGCGAGCAGACCTCAAGGCAGGTTCCTTGACACTGGTGAGGAGCTCTTGCTCTTGATCTCGGGAATTATACCTCATTTGTTTGTTGGACTATCTTATTGAAACTTGGGCAATGTATGATGGAAAGATGCTTCTTAATGTGCACCAAAAATGAAAGAAATCTAAGCATAAATAATGGAGTTCACTTCTCAGCAATTACCCACCCCTTAGTGGTAATTTCGAATGGTTTTTATGGTTGTATTCTTGTATTTTTGGTCTCATTTGATAGAATGGAAGATAAATTACAGAAATAGATATGATTTTGATTGCTTTCACGACAAAAAGTACCTTGAAATAGAGCTCAACCTAGGAGAAATGGTCCATTGCTTGGCTGTTTCAGTGTAAACAAATGACGTCACTGTCCATTCCAATATGCAATTGTGAATGGGTTAACATATTTATACAATTATTGCAATAAGGAATAACAGTAAATTTTATATTTTTTGTGTGAATAAAAATTACAAATAATTTATATCCTACCCCGCCTTCCTTCCACTACAGACTGATACACTCTTGAAGTCATTCTGTTTCGCTCCATTCTCTCTACATGTCCGAACCACCTCAACAACCCTTCCTCAGCCCTCTGGACAACAGTTTTGGTAATCCCGCACCTCTTCCTAACTTCCAAACTACGAATTCTCTGCATTATATTCACACCACACATTGCCCTCAGACATGACATCTCCACTGCCTCCAGCCTTCTCCTCGCTGCAACATTCATCACCCACGCTTCACACCCATATAAGAGCGTTGGTAAAACTATACTCTCATACATTCCCCTCTTTGCCTCCAAGGACAAAGTTCTTTGTCTCCACAGACTCCTAAGTGCACCACTCACTCTTTTTCCCTCATCAATTCTATGATTCACCTCATCTTTCATAGACCCATCCGCTGACACGTCCACTCCCAAATATCTGAATACGTTCACCTCCTCCATACTCTCTCCCTCCAATCTGATATTCAATCTTTCATCACAACAATAATAATCATAATAATAATAATAATAATGATAATAATAATAATAATAATAATAACAATAATAATAATAATAATAATAATAGTAATAATAATAATATTATTAATAATAATAATACTAGTGCCAAAGGAGAGCAGATGATAAAGTGGGAGAGGCACTGTCAAGAAATTTTAATGAAAATAAGAAAAAATTTTGGAGTGAGTTAAACAAGTTAAGAAAGCCAAGGGAAAGTATGGATTTGTCAGTTAAAAACAGAGTAGGGGAGTTAGTAGATGGGGAGATGGAGGTATTAGGCAGATGGCGAGAATATTTTGAGGAACTTTTAAATGTTAAGGAAGAAAGAGAGGCAGTAATTTCATGCACTGGTCAGGGAGGTATACCATCTTTTAGGAGTGAAGAAGAGCAGAATGTAAGTGTGGGGGAGGTACCTGAGGCATTACGTAGAATGAAAGGGGGTAAAGCAGCTGGAACTGATGGGATCATGACAGAAATGTTAAAAGCAGGGGAGGATATAGTGTTGAAGTGGTTGGTACTTTTGTTTAATAAATGTATGAAAGAGGGGAAGGTACCTAGGGATTGGCAGAGAGCATGTATAGTCCCTTTATATAAAGGGAAAGGGGACAAAAGAGATTGTAAAAATTATAGAGGAAGAGTTTTATGAGTATACCAGGAAAAGTGTACGGTAGGGTTATAAATGAAAGAATTAAAGGTAAGACAGAATGTAGGATTGTGGGTGAGCAAGGAGGTTTCAGAGTGGGTAGGGGATATGTAGATCAAGTGTTTACATTGAAGCATATATGTGAGCAGTAGTATTTAGATAAAGGTAGGGAAGTTTTTATTGCATTTATGGATTTAGAAAAGGCATATGATAGAGTGGATAGAAGAGCAATGTGGCAGATGTTGCAAGTATATGGAATAGGTGGTAAGTTATTAAATGCTGTAAAGAGTTTTTATGAGGATAGTGAGGCTCAGGTTAGGGTGTGTAGAAGGGAGGGAAACTACTTCCCAGTAAAAGTAGGTCTTAGACAGAGATGTGTAATGTCACCATGGTTGTTTAATATATTTATAGATGGGGTTGTAAAGGAAGTAAATGCTAGGGTGTTCGGGAGAGGGGTGGGATTAAATTTTGGGGAATCATATTCAAAATGGGAATTGACACAGTTACTTTTTGCTGATGATACTGTGCTTATGGGAGATTCTAAAGAAAAATTTCAAAGGTTAGTGGATGAGTTTGGGAATGTGTGTAAAGGTAGAAAGTTGAAAGTGAACATAGAAAAGAGTAAGGTAATGAGGGTATCATATGATTTAGATAAAGAAAAATTGGATATCAAATTGGGGAGGAGGAGTATGGAAGAAGTGAATGTTTTCAGATACTTGGGAGTTGACGTGTCGGCGGATGGATTTATGAAGGATGAGGTTAATCATAGAATTGAAGAGGGAAAAAAGGTGAGTGGTGCGTTGAGGTATATGAGCAGGGTAATATTTAGTGAAGGGATTCAGGGAAACCGGTTATTTTCATATAGTCGGACTTGAGTCCTGGAAATGGGAAGTACAATGCCTGCACTTTAAAGGAGGGGTTTGGGATATTGGCAGTTTGGAGGGATATGTTGTGTATCTTTATATGTGTATGCTTCTAGACTGTTGTATTCTGAGCACCTCTGCAAAAACAGTGATAATGTGTGAGTGTGGTGAAAGTGTTGAATGATGATGAAAGTATTTTCTTTTTGGGGATTTTCTTTCTTTTTTGGGTCACCCTGCCTCGGTGGGAGACGGCTGACTTGTTGAAAAAAAAAAAAAATAAAATAAAATAACATTTTTACTTACCTTTATTGAAGATTGGTGATGGCATCTGGAAGATAGGGAGGAGGAGAGAGGGAGTTGGGGTTAGTGTTTGGAAGGAGAATCCCCCTCCATGAGGACTTCTGGGGTTACTTCCCTTCTCTGTCTTTTAATGCCACTAGGACCAGCTTGAGAGTCACTGGACCCCTGTCTCACAAAATAACTGTCCACAGTCCTCTGTTTCTGGCTCCTCTTTAACATTTCCCTAAAATGGGACATGATTCTGTCACTGAACTTGTTGCAAAGATGGCTTGTTTCAGCTTGCTCAGGGTGGTACTTCTGCACAAATATTTGGACATCATTCCACTTGGCACAAATCTCCTTAATCTTTGAAGAAGGCACCTCATCCACTCCCTATATTAACACTTTTTGCAACTTCACCTTCCTTGATTTGTTCTTTCTTTGACAGGAAAGAACCGATGGTCGACTTGCTTTTCCCATACATCCTGGCAAGCTCAACAAGTCTCACACCACTCTCATACTTCTGTATTATTTCCTTCTTCACATCTATGGTGTTTCTCACTTTCTTTACCACAGGGGTACCACTAGCAAGTTTCTTTGGGCCCATGGCAGCTTATTTCACAGTCCCACAAGCACTAAACACAACGAAATAATCGTAAAATGCGTGAATGAGAGAGCAGGTTAGTGTTCACTCAAGCATAAACAAAGCTAGACTGCTCACAGCGCCTGCGCGGGGATGCGGACAGGGTGGGCGGCAGACAGGACCTGTACCCAGCGTTCCGAAAATAGGGGCAGGTTCAATAATAGGGACACAGTTTGTCCGAAAAAATGGTCCTATTTTCGAAACGTTCGATATGTGATACGTTTGATTTTTGAGGTTCCACTGTACGTATAATAATAATAATAATAATAATAATAATAATAATAGTATAATACAATAATAATAATAATAATATAATATGTATAATAATAATACATATATAATAATAATAATGTACTATATATAATAATTATAATAATAAATGGCTTCAAAAGGCCGTCACTAGATGGCAGTGTTTACCACAACAAAGAGGGAGCGGTTGTGGCCGACTCCACCTGTTACATAATGATATATTTTATTCATTCTAGAGTATATATCGTGTTTCTATGTTATTTATATTGTCTGTTATGTCATATTGGATGAACTGTGATATATAAATAAGCCATATAGATGATATTAGCGAAATTATTCATGAAGAATTTTGCCCAGTGTCCAGACAAACTCTCGTCCACCGCCGACGCCGCCATACCACTACATGAATGACATATTTTATTCATTCTAGAGTATATATCTTTTTTCTATGTTATTCATATTGTTTGTTATGTCATACTAGATGAACTGTGATAGATAAATAAGCTGTATAGATGATATTAGCGAAATTATTCATGAAGAATTTTGCCCAGTGTCCAGACAAACTCTCGTCCACCGTCGACACCGCCCATACCACTACATGAATGACATATTTTATTCATTTCAGAGTATATATCAGGTTTCTATGTTATTTATATTGTTTATTATGTCATATTAGATGGAGTGAGATAGATAAATAAGCCGTAGAGTTGATATTACCGAAATTATTGAAGTACAGAATTCCACTGGAATGGATTAATTGCATTTCAATTAATTTAAATGAGGAAAATTGATTCTGCAAACGAGCAAATCCAGTTGCAAGCAAGGTCATGGAACGGATTAAACTCACAAGTAGAGGTTTCACTGTATTTCAAAGGACCTAAAATCTGGAACACCCTACCTGAAAACTCTAGAACTGCAGACACATTCATCACTTTCAAAACTACAGTTAGAAAACATCTTATCTCCTTGATACACCCCGAGAACTAACTACATGATAACCACCTGGTGGTTCACAATTACACTCACTCACCCACTGACTATAAACCCAGAAATACTAATCTTAATCTTAAAATAATAAATCCTAACTAGTCATAAGTTTGCCTATGATACTCCAATATAGACACTTTGTATTGTGCCAAAACAAAAACATTCACATTGCTAAACTCACAAATTATGATGTAGTCACTTAGCCTTAATACCATAATCTGTAAGGATTTAATGTTAAGAATTAATCTAAGTCTGCCCAAAATGCCTAGCCATGCTAGGTGTCCTAGTGGTCCCCTCTGTAATTAGTATTTTATAACATGTAAACCACACAATACCCAAAACCTGTAAACCACACATTGTAACCCTTATAGAGAATAAACTTGAACTGAATTGAATTGAATCAAGGATGTTCGTGGTTGTTAAGTGCCACACAGTTCTCAGTCACTGCTGTTGTTACTGCTGGCATCAAAGCTAATTGTGGTTCTTACAGTGCCACATAACTCTCAGTCACTTCTGTTGCCATGACATTTACTACCACAATAATTTCATAAAGCGACCTGATACTGAATTCATGTCAGTAAATGCTGTGACACACCAGCTACACACAGTAGGAACCACATTCACATTAAATCCAGTTCCCTCTCATTTTAACCCTGACTATGGTAATAGAGGGAAGCAAGAGGATATATCAACCTTGATGGAGCATCTGTTAATATGAATATAAAAATTATCTTCATAGCCTCACATTCCAGCCTGAATGATGTAGATATAAAAAAAAAAAAATTTGTGCTGACTGCTAGGCAGGAAACAATTAATTTAGTTACATCTGTTAAGAATATCTGCAACTCATGTGATGGTTTATATTCTTTCTTTCAACACAATGGCCATATCCCGTCGCCCAAAAAGAAAAACGAAAGTTTCTCTTTTTAAATTTAGTAATTTATACAAGAGAAGGGGTTACTAGCCCCTTGCCCTCGGCACTTTAGTCGCCTCTTACAACACGCATGGCATACGGAGGAAGAATTCTGTTCCACTTTCCCTTGGAGATAAGAGGAAATAAACAAGAACAAGAACTAGAAAGAATGTAGTGAAAAACACAGAGAGGTGTGTATATATATATGCTTGTACATGTATGTGTAGTGTGACCTAAGTGTAAGTAGAAGTAGTAAGACGTACCTGAAATCTTGCATGTTTATGAGACAGAAAAAAGGACACCAGCAGTCCTACCATCATGTAAAACAATTACAGGCTTTCGTTTTACACTCACTTGGCAGGATGGTACTACCTCCCTGGGTGGTTGCTGTCTACCAACCTACTACCTACTTATGCAGAAATATTAAACAGTAATATACAACACCTTCTTAATTTAGACCAGCTGGTGTCTGCTCTAATATATGTCTTATCAGTATTTTTCTTGTATTTCGTAATATACATTATTCTCTCTTTTTTAATACATTTCACAAACCTTTTTTTTTTTTTTGACAAGTTCTAAGTTTATCATCCCATACAACACATTGTTGTCATAAAGTGGGATTCAACAACAAATTTTTCCCTCATTAACCCTTTGGGGGACGACAGGTCCTCTCAGAGACTTGTTCTTAGGGTCGGCCAAATTTAAAAAAAAAAAAAAAAATTCTTATGAAAAGATTGAGAATCTTTTCCCGATCATAATGACACCAAAAGTATGAAATTTGATGGAAAACTTATGAAATTATGCTCTCACGAAGTTAGTGGTCGCAATGATGTTTAAGCATCGGCGATTTTGCCCATTTTGAGCCCTATTTTTGGCCAATTCCAGTGTACTAGTCGACAAAAATCATAACTATTTCGCTAAAACTCCATTTTTTTCTATCGAATGAGTACAAGAAACCAGCCATTTACTGATTTCAACTAACCAATAAAGTGGTCAGAATTTAGCAATTTTGCCAATTTCACACAAATTTCAAAAGATGCCAATTTCTGAATAGGGTCCAGAATAAACAAGAAAGATATTCCTGGCACTAAAATAACAAGTTCTCTGTTCGGTAGTCACATCCCCAGGCCCCTCTTATACTTCTTTGGCTTTCCACTTTGAATTTTTATTCTTACAAAAAAAAATAAGATTTACTGTTATGCAGACTACTGCATTAGTGTAGAAATTATATAAATAATATCAGCACACTTGTGAAAGAATATTAGACTCACCAGTTGATGTGTATTGGATGCTTGGCATGATTTGTTTACTTTTGAACTTCGGTAAAAATCAAACATTTCTGCTACTTTGAGCTCAATTTCAAGGTACTTTTCATTGCAAAATCAGTCAAAATCATCTCAATTCCTGTAAAATGTCTTCCATTCTATAAAATGAAACCAAGAAAACTAGAATACAACAATAAATACCATACGAAAATACAGTGAAAAGTCGTTGTTTTAATCCAAAAACACGGTTGAAGTTTTTTTTTCTCATTACGCACTGTGTGCTGCAGGATTTTTTTATACTGTGCACACTGACCACATAGACCCATTCTTACATATGTAGGCCTACCAGCTTTCTCTCACTAGATCTCAGGGCGCTAGAATTTAGGCGTACTAGTACGTCAAAAACCCTGGGTCGTAAGACGTACTAGTACAGTGGACCCCCGCATAACGATATTAATCCGTTCATGAGAGCTCATTGTTATGCGAAATTATCGTTATGCGAATGAATTTTCCCCATAAGAAATAATGGAAATCAAATTAATCCTTGCAAGACACCCAAAAGTATGAAAAAAAATTTTACCACATGAAATATACATTTTCCTACACACAAAGAGAAGGATACATGCAAAATATATATTGTACATGTACTACTCTACTAAATGAAGAATAAATGACACTTACCATTATTGAAGATGCAGCAATGACTGATGAGACACTGTGTCCTGGGAGTGCCTTTTCCTCCTGAATACTGTAGGTCCTGTTTGGCATTTTCTTCCAGAACAGGCCTTATCACACTGTGTATGCCACTACGATTCTTAAATCTCTCAAACCAACCTTTGCTGGCTTTAAATTCACCAATAAGAGCACTAGTTCCAGGCGTTTTTCCCTGTTCACCTGGGTGTTAGTCGACTGGTGTGGGTTGCATCCTGGGAGACAAGATTAAGGACCCCAATGGAAATACGTAAGACAGTCTTCGATGACACTGACTTTTTTGGGTTATCCTGGGTGGCTAACCCTCTGGGGTTAATTGTTTCTTGGTATTCTCAATAAGCCACACCAACAACAGTGATACAGCAGCAACAGCAGCAGCTGACAGTGCTACAGCAGCAGCAGCAGCTGACAGTGCAGCAGCAGCAGACAGTGCTACAGCAGCAGCAGCAGCTGACAGTGCAGCAGCAGCAGCAGCTGACAGTGCAGCAGCAGCAGCAGCAGCAGACGATGCTACAGCAGCAGCAGACGGTACTACAGCAGCAGCAGCAGCAGACGGTACTACAGCAGCAGCAGCAGCTGACGGTGGTACAGCAGCAGCAGCAGCAGCTGAAGGTGCTACAGCAGCAGCAGCAGCTGACAGTGCTACAGCAGCAGCAGCAGCAGCTGACAGTGCAGCAGCAGCAGCAGCTGACAGTGCAGCAGCAGCAGCAGCAGCAGCAGCAGACGATGCTACAGCAGCAGCAGACGGTACTACAGCAGCAGCAGCAGCTGACGGTGCTACAGCAGCAGCAGCAGCTGACAGTGCTACAGCAGCAGCAGCATCAGCAGTTGACCATGGTACCACAGTACAGTGGACCCCCGCATACCGATTTTAATCCGTGCAAGAGGGCTCATTGGTATGCGAAATAATCGGTATGCGAATGAATTTTCCCCATAAGAAATAATGGAAATCAAATTAATCCGTGCAAGACATGAAATATACATTTTCCTACACACAAAGAGAAGGATACATGCACAATAGTAGAGTAGTACATGCACAATATATATTGTGCATGTACTACTCTGCGAGGGTCTTGGCAAGAGGCGTGGAGTTGATAAAGAATCACACACAAAAGTTGTCACAGCTGCTCTTTGCTGATGACACTCTGAAGAGAAGCTGCAGAGATTGGTGGATGAATTTGGTAGGGTGTTTAAATTACAGGAAAGAGAAGTTATGAGGATAACAAAAAGATTAGGTGATGAAAGATTGAATATCAGATTGGAGGGAGAGAGTATGGAGGAGGTGAACGTACAGATATTTGGGAGTGATGAGCGGATGGGTCTATGAAAGATGAGGTGAATCATAGAATTGATGAGGGAAAAAGAGTGAGTGGTGCACTTAGGAGTCTGTGGAGACAAAGAACTTTGCTTGGAGGCAAAGAGGGGAATGTATGAGAGTATAGTTTTACCAACGCTCTTATATGGGTGTGAAGCGTGGGTGATGAATGTTGCAGCGAGAAGGCTGCAGTGGAGACATGTAGTGTCAGAGAATTCGTAGTTTGGAAGTTTGCGGGATTACCACTGTTGTCCAGAGGGCTGAGGAAGGGTTGTTGAGGTGGTTCGGACATGTAGAGAGAATGGAGCGAAACAGAATGACTTCAAGAGTGTTCATCTGTAGTGGAAGGAACGGGGTAGGGGTCGGCCTGTGCGAGGGGCTTGGACTTCCAGCAGGCACTGAGCGATGAATGGAGACTAATACTTGACGTGCTGTTGGAGTGTGAGCAAAGTCATTTATGAAGGGATTCAGGGAAACCGGCAGGCCGGACTTGAGTCCTGGAGATGGGAAGTACAGTGCCTGCTGAAGGAGGGGTGTTAATGTTGCTTTAAAAACTGTAGTGTAAAGCACTGGCAAGACAGTGATGGAGCGAATGATGGTGAAACTAGTGGGAATCGGCCAGTGTGATAATAATAAAATAATAATGTACTACTCTACTAAATGAAGAATTTTCCCTGTTCACCTGGGTGTTAGTCGACTGGTGTGGGTTGCATCCTGGGAGACAAGATTAAGGACCCCAATGGAAATAAGTTAGACAGTCTTCGATGACACTGACTTTTTTGGGTTATCCTGGGTGGCAAATCCTCTGGGGTTAATTGTTTCTTGGTATTCTCAATAAGCCACACCAACAACGGTGCTACAGCAGCAGCAGCAGCAGCTGACAGTGCTACAGCAGCAGCAGACGATGCTACAGCAGCAGCAATGCTACAGCAGCAGCAGCAGCTGACAGTGCTACAGCAGCAGCAGACGATGGTACAGCAGCAGCAGACGATGCTACAGCAGCAGCAGCAGCAGCTGACAGTGCTACAGCAGCAGCAGGCGATGCTACAGCAGCAGCAGACGATGCTACAGCAGCAGCAGCAGCTGACAGTGCTACAGCAGCAGCAGACGATGCTACAGCAGCAGCAGACGATGCTACAGCAGCAGCAGACGATGCTACAGCAGCAGCAGACGGTGGTACAGCAGCAGCTGACGGTGCTACAGCAGCAGCAGCAGCTGACAGTGCACAGCAGCTGACGGTGGTACAGCAGCAGCAGCAGCTGTACCACCAATAGTAGCGATGGTTGATTGGGGTTTATTATACAACCTGGCCAGCTCGGAGACACGCACTCCACTTTCATACTTATCAATGATCTTTTTCTTCATCTCTATAGTAATTCTCGCCCTTATTGCTGTTGGGTTGGCACTAGAAGCTTTCTTGGGGCCCATGGTCACTTATTTTGCAGATAAAATCACCAAAAACACTGTAATAACACGAAATGTTCCGATTGTATGCTTGGATGTTACCGCGGAGGCTGGCTGGTAAACAATGCCACCAGCGGAACATGTGAGCGTGGCTCAGGCCACACATTGGACGCGTCTCGGACGAACAGCGGTGAGCGGGTTTTTGAGTGGTATGCAAAGCAAAATTTTTGCGATAAAAGCGAGCGGTATGTGGATTAAACGTTATGTGATGCCAACGGTATGCGGGGGTCCACTGTATTTCGATAATATTTCTCACCCTTTTTACCACAGGGTTGGCACTAGAAGCTTTCTTGGGGCCCATGGTCACTTATTTTGCAGATAAAATCACCAAAAACACTGTAATAATACAAAATGTTACGATTGTATGCTTGGATGTTACCGCGGAGGCTGGCTTGTAAACAATGCCACCGGCGGAACATGTGAGGCTGGCTCAGGCCGCACATTAGACGCGTCTTGGACGAATAGTGTTGAGCGGGTTTTTTAGCGGTATGCGAGGCAAAATCTTAGCGATAAAATGTATCGGTATGTGGATTTAACGTTATGTGATGCCAAAGGTATGCGGGGGTCCACTATATGTCCGAAACCCCCAAAGTGTTAAACTGGGTTGGTGATGAGATGAAATTTGTCACACCACCTCCTTCCCAAACAGGGGCAGGAATGACAGAATTTTGAAGGAGTGACTTACCAAGATGCATGCGCTTCCTTCCCTTGTGATGGGGTACCAGCACTGGCCGAACCTCTGTGAGGCTCGGGTCAATCAGTGTCTCCAGGCGATATGCCACAGGGTCAAATGGATGGAAGATATTGAAGACTCTCTTGCATGTGGGTAGTTGGAAATCAGGTCCTATGGTGTCTATACCTCGAACAGTAATGAACATTGCTGTGGAAATATTGCAATAATCTAATATTAATTAAAATTACAAATGTGTGTTTAACATATTTGCCATTTCCCATCAGGGGTGAATTACCAAATTATTGAAACACATTCACCATTATTCATTCAATAACTGTTTTGACAAGTGTATAAACATCACTATTCCACCAAATAAAATCATAAAAATGAACACAATCTCAACCTTGTCATTTTTCTACGGTTACAGGAAGAGCTAGATAGGCAACTGTCAGTCCACTAAGGTCATAAACTGATACCAGTCTCTATGATGACAATTAATAGCATGATTATCCAACTACATCGAGAGGTACAAAAATTATATAAGACAGATGAAGCTGGTAACCGATTTAATCACAACCCTTTAGCTTCGGATTCACTGAAAAATGTAGCCAGGCAAAGATGTAAAAGCTCTTTCTATCACAACATTAAGAGAAGCTATGATAATCCCAGGCATATGATAAGGTGGAGAGGGAAGCAATGTGGTAAATGATGCATTTGTTTAGAGTAGGTAATCAGTTACTGAAAGCAGTAAAGGTTTTTAATGTGGGTAGTGAGACTCAGTATAGAGTATATAGAAGAGAACGGGATTATTTTCCAGTAAAAGCAGGACTTAGACAGGGATATATGATGTCACTAAGGAGGTTTAACATATTTAATGATGAAATTTAAAAGAAGTGAACACTAGGGTGCTGGAGAGAGGTGTGGGATTAAAAGAGGATAGCTGTGATACAAATTTGGGAGTTGACTTGTCAGTGAATGGGCTTATGAAGGATGAGGTTAACCATAGAACTAATGAAGGAAAAAAGGTGAGTGGTGCATTGAGGTATCTGTGGAGGTATATATGGAGGCAAAGAAGGGAGTGTATGAAAGAACAGTGGTACCAACACTCTTATATGGGTGTGAAGCTTGGGTTGTAAATGCTGCAGCAAGGAGGTGGCTGGAGGCAGTGGAGATGTCCTGTCTAAGAGAAATGTGTGGTGTAAATATTATGCAGAGAATTTGGAGTGTGGAAATTAGGAGGAGGTGTGGAGTTACTAAAAGTATTAGTCAGAGGACTGAAGAGGGGTTGTTGAGGTGGTTTGGTCATTTACAGAGAATGGATCAAAGCAGAATGACATGGAGAGCATATAAATCTGTAAGGGTAGCAAGGAGGGATAGGGGTTGTCCTTGAAAAGGTTGGAGGGAAGGGGTAAAGGAGGTTTTGTGGGTGAGGGGCTTGGACTTCCAGTAAGTGTGTATGAACGTGTTAGATAGGAGTGAATGGAGACAAATGTTTTTTTGGGGCCTGACGAGCTGTTGGTGTGCATGCAGGGTAATATTTAGTAAAGGGATTTAGGGAAACCGGTTAGCCAGACTTGAGTCCTAGAAATAGGAAGCACAATGCCTGCACTTTATAGGAGGGGTTTGGGATACTGACAGTTTGGAGTGACTTCTAAATTGTCGCATCTGAGTGCCTCTGCAAAGACAGTGATTGTGTGCGAGTGAGGTGAAAGTGTTGAATGATGATGAAAGTATTTTCTTTCTTTTTGGGTCACCTTGCCTTGGTGGGAGACGGCCGATTTGTTGAAATAAAAAAATTGTGATACAAAGTACTTTTGGGAGATTCTGAAGAAAGTTGCAAAGATTGGTGGAGGAATTTATGATACATAAAAAAAGGAAATTAAAAGTGAACTCTCAAAAGAACATGATGATGGAGGCAATAAAAAAATCTATGTGAAAGAATAAAAAGGCACAATACCGTGACTGGAACAATACACAAATAACTTGAACATAGAAAAAAGAAACTTAAGACATTTTGGTCCTACCTGGACCATTAACTAGCAACTAGACTGAAACATCTTCATAAATTTCAGTCTCCTGCATGAGAGTTATTTGTGAAATGTTCCAGTAATGGAATTGTGCCTTTCAATTCTTCACGATTTGGAGGTTACCAAAAGTATAATTCAGTGGGCTGACGAGGGGTTATAAATGTGGTTTGGGTATTTAGAGATGCTGGAGCAAATTAGGATGACTAAGAGGGTACATAAAACTGGAGTGCAAGGTACGAAGGATAGGGGTTAACCCAGGCTATGTTGGAAAGGGATTCAAGAAGATTTTGAGTGCTAGTGGCTAACATCCAACAGGTTAGATCAGAATGAGCGAACGTAAGTGAATTTTATGACAATGTTCTGTGGGAATGCGAGGAAGATAACATTTATGAAGGGATTCAGAAAAACCAGCTAGCTGGACTGAAGTCCTGGATGTGGAAAGTACAGTGCCTGCCTTCTGAAGGTTAAGGTTCAGAGGGTCATCTACATGGTGATGATGGTGAATGAGTTTCATTTTTTGTGTGCGTGCGTGTACTCGCCTAGTTGTACTCACCTAGTTGAGGTTGCGGGGGTCGAGTCCGAGCTCCTGGCCCCGCCTCTTCACTGATCGCTACTAGGTCACTCTCCCTGAGCCGTGAGCTTTATCATACCTCTGCTTAAAGCTATGTATGGATCCTGCCTCCACTACATCGCTTCCCAAACTATTCCACTTACTGACTACTCTGTGGCTGAAGAAATACTTCCTAACATACCTGCGATTCATCTGTGTCTTCAACTTCCAACTGTGTCCCCTTGTTACTGTGTCCAATCTCTGGAACATCCTGTCTTTGTCCACCTTGTCAATTCCTCTCAGTATTTTGTATGTCGTTATCATGTCCCCCCTATCTCTCCTGTCCTCCAGTGTCGTCAGGTTGATTTCCCTTAACCTCTCCTCGTAGGACATACCTCTTAGCTCTGGGACTAGTCTTGTTGCAAACCTTTGCACTTTCTCTAGTTTCTGTACGTGCTTGGCTATGTGTGGCTTCCAGACTTGTGCCACATATTCCAATATGGGCCTAACGTACACAGAGTACAGAGTCCTGAATGATTCCTTATTGAGATGTCGGAATGTGTTCTGATTTTTGCTAGGTACCCACATGCTGCAGCAGTTATTTGGTTGATGTGCACTTCAGGAGATGTGCCTGGTGTTATACTCACCCCAAGATCTTTTTCCTCGAGTGAGGTTTGTAGTCTCTGGCCCCCTAGACTGTACTCCGTCTGCGGTCTTCTTTGCCCTTCCCCAATCTTCATGACTTTGCACTTGGTGGGATTGAACTCCAGGAGCCAATTGCTGGACCAGGTCTGCAGCCTGTCCAGATCCCTTTGTAGTTCTGCCTGGTCTTCGATCGAGTGAATTCTTCTCATCAACTTCACGTCATCTGCAAACAGGGACACCTCAGAGTCTATTCCTTCCGTCATGTCGTTCACAAATACCAGAAACAGCACTGGTCCTATGACTGACCCCTGCGGGACCCCGCTGGTCACAGGTGCCCACTCTGACACCTCGCCACGTACCATGACTCGCTGCTGTCTTCCTGACAAGTATTCCCTGATCCATTGTAGTGCCTTCCCTGTTATCCCTGCTTGGTCCTCCAGTTTTTGCACCAATCTCTTGTGTGGAACTGTGTCAAACGCCTTCTTGCAGTCCAAGAAAATGCAATCCACCCACCCCTCTCTCTCTTGTCTTACTGCTGTCACCATGTCATAGAACTCCAGTAGGTTTGTGACACAGGATTTCCCATCCCTGAAACCATGTTGGCTGCTGTTGATGAGATCATTCCTTTCTAGGTGTTCCACCACTCTTCTCCTGATAATCTTCTCCATGATTTTGCATACTATACATGTCAGTGACACTGGTCTGTAGTTTAATGCTTCATGTCTGTCTCCTTTTTTAAAGATTGGGACTACATTTGCTGTCTTCCATGCCTCAGGCAATCTCCCTGTTTCGATAGATGTATTGAATATTGTTGTTAGGGGTACACATAGCGCCTCTGCTCCCTCTCTCAATACCCATGGGGAGATGTTATCTGGCCCCATTGCCTTTGAGGCATCTAGCTCACTCAGAAGCCTCTTCACTTCTTCCTCGGTTGTGTGCACTGTGTCCAGCACTTGGTGGTGTGCCTCACCTCTCCGTCTTTCTGGAGTCCCTTCTGTCTCCTCTGTGAACACTTCTTTGAATCTCTTGTTGAGTTCTTCACATACTTCACGGTCATTTCTTGTTGTCTCTCCTCCTTCCTTCCTTAGCCTGATTACCTGGTCCTTGACTGTTGTTTTCCTCCTGATGTGGCTGTACAACAGTTTCGGGTCAGATTTGGCTTTCGCTGCTATGTCATTTTCATATTGTCTTTGGGCCTCCCTTCTTATCTGTGCATATTCGTTTCTGGCTCTACGACTGTTCTCCTTATTCTCCTGGGTCCTTTGCCTTCTATATTTCTTCCATTCCCTAGTACACGTGGTTTTTGCCTCCCTGCACCTTTGGGTAAACCATGGGCTCATCCTGGCTTTTTCATTATTCCTGTTACCCTTGGGTACAAACCTCTCCTCAGCCTCCTTGCATTTTGTTGCTACATATTCCATCATCTCATTAACTGGCTTCCCTGCCAGTTCTCTGTCCCACTGAACCCCGTTCAGGTAGTTCCTCATTCCTGTGTAGTCCCCTTTCTTGTAGTTTGGCTTCATTCGTCCTGGCCTTCCTGCTTCTCCCTCCACTTGTAGCTCTACTGTGTATTCGAAGCTTAAAACCACATGGTCACTGGCCCCAAGGTGTCTTTCATATGTGATGTCCTCGATATCTGCACTACTCAAGGTGAATACTAAGTCCAGCCTTGCTGGTTCATCCTCTCCTCTCTCTCTTGTAGTGTCCCTTACGTGTTGGCACATGAAGTTTTCCAGTACCACCTCCATCATCTTAGCCCTCCATGTATCTTGGCCCCCATGTGGGTCCAAGTTCTCCCAATCGATCTCCTTGTGGTTAAAGTCACCCATGATCAGGAGCTTTGCCCTGCATGCATGAGCTCTTCTGGCCACTCTAGCCAGTGTGTCAACCATCGCTCTATTGCTCTCGTCGTACTCTTGCCTTGGCCTCCTGCTGTTCTGTGGTGGGTTATACATCACTGCTATTACCACCTTGGGACCTCCAGAGTGAAGCGTTCCCACTATGTAATCACTTTCTTCTCCGCTGTCTCCTCTCTCCAGCTCATCGAAATTCCAGCGATTTTTGATCAGCAACGCCACTCCTCCACCCCCCCTGTTCCCTCTGTCTTTCCTCAGGATTTGGTATCCCGTTGGAAAGATGGCATCTGTTATCATACCTGTAAGCTTGGTTTCTGTGAGAGCTATGATGTCCGGTGATGCTTCTTTGACTCTTTCATGCCACTCCTCCCACTTATTTGTTATTCCATCAGCGTTTGTGTACCATACCTTCAGTTTCCTTTCCAACACTGTGGTTTGGGGGGCCTGTGAGGGTGTGAGACCTGGTGGCATACTGTGGGATTCTATAGCTCAGTGTGTGCGTATGTGTGTGTGTGTGTATGTGTGTGTATGTGTGTGTGTATGTGTGTGTGTGTGTGTGTGTGTATGTGTGTGTGTATGTGTGTGTGCATGTGTGTGTGTGTGTGTGTGTGTGTGTGTGTGTGTGTGTGTGTGTGTGTGTATGTGTATGTGTGTGTGTGTGTGTGTGTGTGTGTGTGTGTGTGTGTGTGTGTGTGTGTGTGTGTGTGTGTGTGTGTGTGTATGTGTGTGTGTGTGTATGTGTACTCACTTATTTGTACTCACCTATTTGTGGTTGCAGGGGTCGAGTCCTAGCTCCTGGCCCCGCCTCTTCACCGGTTGCTACTAGGCCCTCTCTCTCCCCGCTCCATGAGCTTTATCAAACCTCGTCTTAAAACTGTGTATGGTTCCTGCCTCCACTACGTCATTTTCTAGGCTATTCCACTGCCTTACAACTCTATGACTGAAGAAATACTTCCTACTACCTCTCTGACTCATTTGTGTCTTCAACTTCCAATTGTGGCCTCTTGTTTCTGTGTCCCCTCCCTGGAACATCCTGTCCTTGTCCACCTTGTCTATTCCACGCAGTATTTTACATGTCGTTATCATGTCTCCCCTGACCCTCCTGTCCTCCAGTGTCGTCAGGCCGATTTCCCTTAATCTTTCTTCATAGGACATTCCCCTTAGCTCTGGAACTAACCTTGTTGCAAACCTTTGTACTTTCTCTAGTTTCTTGACGTGCTTTATCAAGTGCGGGTTCCAAACAGGTGCTGCATACTCCAGTATGGGCCTGACATACACGGTGTACAGTGTCTTGAATGATTCCTTACTAAGGTATCGGAATGCTGTTCTCAGGTTTGCCAGGCGCCCATATGCTGCAGCAGTTATCTGATTGATGTGTGCTTCCGGAGACATGCTCGGTGTTATACTCACCCCAAGATCTTTCTCCTTGAGTGAGGTTTGCAGTCTTTGGCCACCTAGCCTATACTCTGTCTGTGGTCTTCTGTGCCCTTCCCCTATCTTCATGACTTTGCATTTGGCAGGATTAAATTCGAGAAGCCATTTGCTGGACCAGGTGTCCAGTCTGTCCAGGTCTCTTTGAAGTCCTGCCTGGTCCTCATCAGATTTAATTCTCCTCATTAACTTCACATCATCTGCAAACAGGGACACTTCTGAGTCTAACCCTTCCGTCATGTCGTTCACATATACCAAAAATAGCACTGGTCCTAGGACCGACCCCTGTGGGACCCCGCTCGTCACAGGTGCCCACTGTGATACATCATTACGTACCATGACTCGTTGTTGCCTCCCTGTCAGGTATTCTCTGATCCATTGCAGTGCCCTTCCTGTTATATGCGCCTGATGCTCTAGCTTCTGCACTAATCTCTTGTGAGGAACTGTGTCAAAGGCCTTCTTGCAGTCCAAGAAGATGCAATCAACCCACCCCTCTCTCTCTTGTCTTACTTCTGTTATTTTATCATAAAACTCCAGAAGGTTTGTGACACAGGATTTGCCTTCCGTGAATCCGTGCTGGTTGGCATTTATACTCCTGTTCCGTTCCAGGTGCTCCACCACTCTCCTCCTGATAATCTTCTCCATAATTTTGCATACTATACACGTCAATGACACAGGTCTATAGTTTAGTGCCTCTTTTCTGTCTCCTTTTTTGAAAATGGGAACTACATTTGCCGTCTTCCATACCTCAGGTAGTTGACCAGTTTCCAGGGATGTGTTGAAGATTGTGGTAAGTGGTACGCACAACATATCTGCTCCCTCTCTAAGGACCCACGGAGAGATGTTGTCCGGTCCCATTGCCTTTGAGGTATCGATGTCCCTTAGCAGTTTCTTCACCTCCTCCTCATCTGTATGTATGTCGTCCAACACTTGTTGGTGTATTCCTTGTTGGTGTCCCCATCTGGTCTGTCCCCCCAGAGTCCTTCCTGTCTCTACTGTAAATACTTCCTTAAATCTCGTGTTGAGCTCCTCACATACCTCTTGATCGTTTCTTGTGAGTTCTCCACCTTCTTTCCTCAGCCTTATCACCTGGTCCTTGACTGTTGTCTTCCTCCTAATGTGGCTATACAGCAGTTTCAGGTCAGATTTGACTTTCGATGCTATGTCGTTTTCATACTGTCGCTGGGCCTCCCTCCTTATCTGCGCATACTCGTCTCTGGCTCTTCTACTAATCTCCTTGTTTTCCTGGGTCCTATGCCTCCTGTACCTTTTCCATTCTCTGTTGCACTTAGTTTTTGCCTCCCTACACCTTCGGGTAAACCAAGGACTCGTTTTGGTCTTCCTATTATTTCTGTTTCCCTTGGGAACAAAACTTTCCTCTGCCTCCTTGCACTTTGTTGCCACATATTCCATCATCTCGTTTACTGATTTTCCTACCATTTCTCTGTCTCACTGAACCTCCTGCAGGAAGTTTCTCATACCTGTGTAGTCCCCCCTTTTATAGTTTGGCCTGTCCCCTTCAGTTCCTGTTACCTTCTCCACTTGTAACTCTACTATATAGTCAAAACTCAGAACCACATGATCGCTAGCTCCGAGGGGCCTCTCGTAAGTGATGTCCTCAATGTCTGAACTGCTCAGGGTGAACACAAGATCCAGTCTTGCTGGCTCATCCTCCCCTCTCTCTCTGGTTGTGTCCCTGACATGTTGATGCATGAGGTTTTCAAGTACCACATCCATCATCTTGGCTCTCCATGTTTCGGGACCCCCATGTGGCTCCAGGTTTTCCCAGTCGATCTCCCTGTGGTTGAAATCGCCCATTACCAGTAACTTTGCTCTGCTCGAGTGAGCTCTTCTTGCCACCTCAGCCAGTGTGTCCACCATCACCCTGTTGTTTTCTTCGTACTCCTCTCTTGGCCTCCTGCAGTTCTGTGGTGGGTTATACATCACTCCAATGACTACTTTATGTTCTCCGGACTGAATTGTACCTACAATGTAGTCTCTTTCTCCAATCATGTCCATGCCTTCCATTTCCTCAAATCCCCATTGGTGTTTTATGAGCAGTGCAACCCCTCCTCCCCCTCTACTCCTTCTATCTTTCCTCAGGATCTGATATCCTGTTGGGAAGATTGTGTCTGTTATTGTCTCAGCGAGTTTTGTTTCTGTGACTGCTATGATGTCTGGGGATTTTTCACTGATTCTTTCATTCCACTCCTCATGTTTATTCGTTATTCCATCCGCGTTTGTGTACCAAACCTTTAGTTTCTTTTCTATCATTGTGGTCATGCAAGTATATTGGGGTTGGGGGAGCGAGAGCCTTGGTGGGGGCCTATATGGGGCTGTGGTGTAGGTGGGGTTTGTGTTGATGGGGGTGGGGTCAGAATGCCCATAAGGGACAGCTGTTGGGGTGAGGTTTGTGATATGGGGGTTGGTGGCAGAGGGAACAGTGAGTGGGTTGTAGTATAGGTTGCTCAGTTGCGTTGGGAATGTCGCGGGTGGAGTCTTTTGGTGGGAGATTCTGTGGGGTGTGTTTGCCCTTCCTCCTGTGTCTGGGTCCTGCTCATTTTCACTGCTTCTCGTTCCTCCTTGCATCTCTGTACCCTCTCTTTCAGTGTAGTCCTTTCTTCTTGTGTTCTGTCGCGGTCGAGGTATACTCTCTGGTACCCCTCTTTGTCCCTCAGTCTTGCTTTCTCTTGCAGAATCCTGGTTCGAACTGATTCTTCCTTGAAAGTTACTCTGACAGGCCGTATCCTTCCACTCGCAAACCACCCAATTCTCTGAAAATTTGTCACCTGTGTGTGTGTGTGTGTGTGTGTGTGTGTGTGTGTGTGTGTGTGTGTGTGTGTGTGTGTGTGTGTGTGTGTGTGTATGTGTGTGTGTGTGTGTGTATGTGTGTGTGTGTGAGTGTGTGTGTGTGCGTGTGTGTGTGTGTGTGTTTTGTGTGTGTGTGTGTGTGTGTGTTTTGTGTGTGTGTGTGCGCGCGCACGTGCATGCCCCAACTTCTAAGTATTCATACTGCTAATAGATACCGGTAGATGCCAGTAATTCTAAGCTTACCAATACTTGTAACACTTATCGATTCTACTTCTAAAATTCAGAAAGTAGCTAGGTTGTAAAATTTAGCTTGTCTCAGCTTAAGTGTCTGACGTTATCCCTTACTACCGCTTTACTCCTTGCACTCTCGTCTATGCTATTTCTACTCTAATTCTGGTAATGGCTTGCAGGAGTGAGTGACCAGTATCTAACAGTGATGCAGGACCAGACTCAACCTTGCAAAATGCAACCTCAACAGGTGAGCAATACTTGCTCACCTGTGTGTGTACTCACCTAATTCACCTAATTGTGGTTGCAGGGGTCGAGACTCAGCTCCTGGCCCCGCCTCTTCACTGATCGCTACTGGATCCTCTCTCTCTCTGCTTCCTGAGCTTTGTCATACCTCTTCTTAAAACTATGTATGGTTCCTGCCTCCACTACTTCACTTGCTAGGCTATTCCACTTGCTGACAACTCTATGACTGAAGAAATACTTCCTAACGTCCCTGTGACTCGTCTGAGTCTTCAGCTTCCAGTTGTGACCCCTTGTCCCTGTGTCCCCTCACTGGAACATCCTATCTCTGTCCACCTTGTCTATTCCCCGCAGTATCTTGTATGTCGTTATCATGTCTCCCCTGACCCTTCTGTCCTCCAGTGTCGTCAGTCCGATTTCCCTTAACCTTTCCTCGTACGACATTCCCTTGAGCTCTGGGACTAGCCTTGTTGCAAACTTTTGTACTTTCTCTAACTTCTTGACGTGCTTGACCAGGTGTGGGTTCCAGACTGGTGCTGCATACTCCAGAATGGGCCTAACATACACAGTGTACAGTGTCTTGAATGATTCCTTATCAAGGTATCGGAACGCTATTCTCAGGTTTGCCAGGCGCCCGTATGCTGCAGCGGTTATTTGGTTGATGTGTGCCTCCGGTGATGTGCTCGGTGTTATGGTCACCCCAAGGTCTTTCTCCCTGAGTGAGGTCTGTAGTCTTTGTCCACCTAGCCTATACTCTGTCTGCGGTCTTCTTTGCCCCTCCCCAATCTTCATGACTTTGCATTTGGCTGGATTGAATTCGAGAAGCCAGTTACTGGACCACATGTCCAGCCTCTCCAGGTCTCTTTGCAGTCCTGCCTCATCCTCGTCCGATTTAATTCTTCTCATCAACTTCACGTCATCTGCGAACAGGGACACTTCAGAGTCTATTCCTTCCATCATGTCGTTCACATATATCAAAAATAGCACTGGTCCTAGAACTGACCCCTGTGGGACCCCGCTCGTAACAGGCGCCCACTGTGATACCTCTTCACGTACTATGACTCGTTGCTGCCTCCCTGTCAGGTATTCCCTTATCCATTGCAGTGCCCTTCCTTTTACGTGTGCCTGATCCTCCAGCTTCTGCACTAATCTCTTGTGGGGAACTGTGTCAAAGGCCTTCCTGCAGTCTAGGAAAACGCAATCTACCCAACCCTCTCTCTCTCGTGTCTTACTTCTTTTACCTTGTCATAAAACTCCAGGAGGTTTGTGATACAAGATTTGCCTTCCATGAACCCATGCTGGTTTTCATTTATAATCTTGTTCCTTTCCAGGTGTTCGACCACTCTCCTCCTGATAATCTTCTCCATGACTTTGCACACAATACATGTCAGAGACACAGGTCTGTAGTTTAGTGCCTCGTTTCTGTTTCCTTTCTTAAATATGGGGACTACATTAGCTGTCTTCCATTTCTCAGGTAGTTGCCCAGTTTCAAGGGATGTGTTGAAGATTGTGGTTAGAGGCACACACAGCATCTCTGCTCCTTCTCTAAGGACCCATGGGGAGATGCTGTCCGGTCCCATCGCCTTTGAGGTGTCAAGGTCACTTAAGAGCTTCTTTACCTCCTCCTCAGTTGTTCGTATGTCATCCAACACTTGTTGGTATATTCCCTCCCTGTGTGTGTGTGTGTGTGTGTGTGTGTGTGTGTGTGTGTGTGTGTGTGTGTGTGTGTGTGTGTGTGTGTGTGTGTGTGTGTGTATATGTGTGTGTATATGTGTGTGATGTGTGTGTGTGTGTGTGTGTGTGTGTGTGTGTGTGTGTGTGTGTGTGTGTGTGTGTGTGTGTGTGTGTGTGTGTGTGTGTGTGTGTGTGTGTGTGTGTGTGTGTGTGTGTGTGTGTCACCCTTTTTTTCAGTGGGAGATAGCTGAAGTAAACAAAATATTAAGCTAAGAATACACAACAGAGGGGCTTCCACACAATGGGACCTATTAAAGTCTGGCTTTGTGATGACTCTGTGCATTGGCCCTAACTTATCAAAGGATAAAGAGGAACATAATAATAGGAAATGCAGAGCTACACTAACATCACCACTCAAGCACGCTTCATCATCAATCAGGCATTGCTCCGTCCACTACCAGTCAAACACAACTAAACCAACTAAACTTATTTTTTCTTACCCACTGTACATTTGGAGGAACATAGGTCCCTGGACCAAAACATATTAAAAAAAGTGCTAAAGTATTTACATTGTGTGTTTTCCCACTTGGAGAGCACAATTAGTGTAGAAACTCAAGTTTTTACACAAGACTTAGACATGAGCTACAGCATACCAATTGGTGATCCCATAAGGAACAAGGCTTCTGGTTTGAAGCTGATTTGTGGATATACAATGGATGGCTGGCCTGTTCCTGCTGCTCCCATAAGGTAGTCCACTGGTGAAGTGATTGAATCACCACGATCCTTCCGGCAATCATCGTGATCATCCTGAGGCATATAAAACAATCACTGAGTTTTTATGTAAATCTTCTTCCTTTCAACACACTTGCCATATCCCACCAAGGTGGGGCAGCCATTTAGTAATATATATACAGGAGAAGGGGTTACTAACCCTTTGCTCCTGGCATTTTAGTCACCTCTCATGACACGCATGGCATATGGAGGAAGAATTCTGTTCCAGTTCCCCATGGAGATCTTCTTTCTTCTTTCAACAAACCGGCCGTATCCCACCGAGGCAGGGTGAGCCAAAAAGAAAAACAAAAGCTTCTCTTTTTAAATTTAGTAATTTATACAGGAGAAAGGGCTACTAGCCCCTTGCTCCCGGCATTTTAGTTGCCTCTTACAACACGCATGGCTTACGGAGGAAGAATTCTGTTCCACTTCCCCATGGTGATAAGAGGAAATAAACAAGAACAAGAACTAGAAAGAAAATAGCAGAAAACCCAGAGGGGTGTGTATATATATGCTTGTACATGTATGTGTAGTGTGACCTAAGTGTAAGTAGAAGTAGCAAGACGTACCTGAAATCTTCCATGTTTATGAGACAGAAAAAAGGACACTAGCAATCCTACCATCATGTAAAACAATTACAGGCTTTTGCTTCACACTCACTTGGCAGGATGGTAGTGAGTATAAAACGAAAGCCTGTAACTGTTTTACATGATGGTAGAATTGCTGGTGTCTTTTTTCTGTCTCAAACATGCAAGATTTCAGGTACGTCTTGCTACTTCCACTTCACTTGGGTCGGGTCACACTACACATGCATGTACAAGCATATACACACCTCTCTGGGTTTTCTTCTATTTTCTTACTAGTTCTTGTTCTTGTTTATTTCCTCTTATCTCCCTGGGAAAGTGGAACAGAATTCTTCCTCTATAAGCCATGTGTGTCGTAAGAGATGACTAAAATGCCAGGAGCAAGGGGTTAGTACTCCTTCTCCTGTATACATTGCTAATATTAAAAAGAGGAACTTCAGTGGAAAGTGGCCGATTTGTTGAAAGAAGAAAAAATTTAAAAAAAGCTTACAGTAGAGAGAAACCTCCAAGTTCACAAGAGAGCAGAGCAAGCCTTTTTTAAGACTATTATTACTCAAGAACAACCTGATAAAACCATACAATAGAGTAAACACATACTATCAAATATATTCCAGTTGGTGAGGTGTAGTGCTATTGAGTACAAGATGTCACAAGGTCAAGGTACAGGCAGTGTAGTAGTATAGAGTACAGGATGTCAAAAGGTCAAGGTACAGGCAGTGTAGTAGTGTAGAGTACAGGATGTCAAAAGGTCAAGGTACAGGCAGTGTAGTAGAGTACAGGATGCCACAAGGTCAAGGTACAGGCAGTGTAGTAGTGTAGAGTACAGGATGCCACAAGGTCAAGGTACAGACAGTGTAGTAGTGTAGAGAACAGGATGTCACAAGGTCAAGGTACAGGCAGTGTAGTGGTGTAGAGTACAGGATGTCACAAGGTCAAGGTACAGGCAGTGTAGTGGTGTAGAGTACAGGTTGCCACAAGGTCAAGGTACATGCAGTGTAGTAGTGTAGAGTACAGGATGTCACCCAGTCAGGCCACATGTTAATTTTATTTTTCTATTCTTGCACCAATTAAACAAATAGTGACCTCTAGAATAACTAATTCACTACAGATCAACACTATAAATATTACTCAGTCAACTATGTAAACAATATCTTCAGCATCAACAATGTTAGAGACTTCAGTACACACCACAAATACATCAATGTCAAATACTTCAGTAGACACCACAATGACATCAATGTACAACAATGTACAATGTCCAACGTACAATGTCAAGGTTGGGAACCAAGTCAATCATAGTACTAGAGGGAGAGAGAGCACAACTTTGTAGTACCCACAGTCATTGGCCAGGCTTCAAACACCTTTTATTGTACAGCAATAAAGGAATGGAACAGACTGCCCGCACATGTCAAAGCCAGTCATAGCATGAACCAGTTCAAGAAGAGTGCCAAAAGGTGTCTGATGAACGTAGCTACAGAAAGGGAGGGGAATGATTTCCTATTTTTTAGCTAACATACGTGATAATTTTACCTTATTCCTAGTAATGACCCTTGTATTGTAGATAGTCTTAATGGCCCTCGTGTAGTAGATAGTCTTTTTAGTATGATAATAAGATGTTATCTTCATTATAGAATAATAAGAAATATTATAACCTTTATATTATAATAATAGGGTAAAAGGACCCCAATGGAAATAATTCACTCTGTCTGACTTTTTTGGGTTATCCCAGGTTCTCTACACATATGCTGCTATGTATGATAATTCTATGTAACTGTATTTGTGTATACCTGAATAAACTTACATGTTTATAGAGGGGCCACAGATATATCAGATCACTTTCTAGTTGTAGCTACACTGAGAGTAAAAGGTAGATGGGATACAAGGAAAATAGAAGCATCAGGGAAGAGAGAGGTGAAGGTTTATAAACTAAAAGAGGAGGCAGTTAGGGTAAGATATAAACAGCTATTGGAGGATAGATGGGCTAATGAGAGCATAGGCAATGGGGTCGAAGAGGTATGGGGTAGGTTTAAAAATGTAGTGTTAGAGTGTTCAGCAGAAGTTTGTGGTTACAGGAAAGTGGGTGCAGGAGGGAAGAGGAGCAACTGGTGGAATGATGATGTAAAGAGAGTAGTAAGGGAGAAAAAGTTAGCATATGAGAAGTTTTTACAAAGTAGAAGTGATGCAAGGAGGGAAGAGTATATGGAGAAAAAGAGAGAGGTTAAGAGAGTGGTGAAGCAATGTAAAAAGAGAGCAAATGAGAGAGTGGGTGAGATGTTATCAACAAATTTTGTTGAAAATAAGAAAAAGTTTTGGAGTGAGATTAACAAGTTAAGAAGGCCTAGAGAACAAATGGATTTGTCAGTTAAAAATAGGAGAGGAGAGTTATTAAATGGAGAGTTAGAGGTATTGGGAAGATGGAGGGAATATTTTGAGGAATTGTTAAATGTTGATGAAGATAGGGAAGCTGTGATTTCGTGTATAGGGCAAGGAGGAATAACATCTTGTAGGAGTGAGGAAGAGCCAGTTGTGAGTGTGGGGGAAGTTCGTGAGGCAGTGGGTAAAATGAAAGGGGGTAAGGGAGCCGGGATTGATGGGATAAAGATAGAAATGTTAAAAGCAGGTGGGGACATAGTTTTGGAGTGGTTGGTGCAATTATTTAATAATTGTATGGAAGAGGGTAAGGTACCTAGGGATTGGCAGAGAGCATGCATAGTTCCTTTGTATAAAGGCAAAGGGGATAAAAGAGAGTGCAAAAAATTATAGGGGGATAAGTCTGTTGAGTCCTAGGTAGTAGGTTGGTAGAAAGCAACCACCCAGGGAGGTACTACCGTCCTGCCAAGTGAATGTAAAACGAAAGCCTGTAATTGTTTTACATGATGGTAGGATTGCTGGTGTCCATTTTTCTGTCTCATAAATATGCAAGGTTTCAGGTACGTCTTGCTACTTCTACTTACACTTAGGTCACACTACACATACATGTACAAGCATATATATATACACACATCCCTCTGGGTTTTCTTCTATTTTCTTTCTAGTTCTTATTCTTGTTTATTTCCTCTTATCTCCATGGGGAAGTGGAATAGAATTCTTCCTCCGTAAGCCATGCGTGTTGTAAGAGGCAACTAAAATGCCGGGAGCAAGGGGCTAGTAACCTCTTCTCCTGTATATATTACTAAATGTAAAAGGAGAAACTTTCGTTTTTCCTTTTAGGCCACCCCGCCTCGGTGGGATACGGCCGGTGTGTTGAAAGAAAGAAGTCTGTTGAGTATACCTGGTAAAGTGTATGGTAGAGTTATAATTGAAAGAATTAAGAGTAAGACGGAGAATAGGATAGCAGATGAACAAGGAGGCTTTAGGAAAGGTAGAGGGTGTGTGGACCAGGTGTTTACAGTGAAACATATAAGTGAACAGTATTTAGATAAGGCTAAAGAGGTCTTTGTGGCATTTATGGATTTGGAAAAGGCGTATGACAGGGTGGATAGGGGGGCAATGTGGCAGATGTTGCAAGTGTATGGTGTAGGAGGTAGGTTACTGAAAGCAGTGAAGAGTTTTTACGAGGATAGTGAGACTCAAGTTAGAGTATGTAGGAAAGAGGAAAATTTTTTCCCAGTAAAAGTAGGCCTTAGACAGGGATGTGTGATGTCACCGTGGTTGTTTAATATATTTATAGATGGGGTTGTAAGAGAAGTAAATGCGAGGGTCTTGGCAAGAGGCGTGGAGTTAAAAGATAAAGAATCACACACAAAGTGGGAGTTGTCACAGCTGCTCTTTGCTGATGACACTGTGCTCTTGGGAGATTCTGAAGAGAAGTTGCAGAGATTGGTGGACGAATTTGGTAGGGTGTGCAAAAGAAGAAAATTAAAGGTGAATACAGGAAAGAGTAAGGTTATGAGGATAACAAAAAGATTAGGTGATGAAAGATTGAATATCAGATTGGAGGGAGAGAGTATGGAGGAGGTGAACGTATTCAGATATTTGGGAGTGGACGTGTCAGCGGATGGGTCTATGAAAGATGAGGTGAATCATAGAATTGATGAGGGAAAAAGAGTGAGTGGTGCACTTAGGAGTCTGTGGAGACAAAGAACTTTGTCCTTGGAGGCAAAGAGGGGAATGTATGAGAGTATAGTTTTACCAACGCTCTTATATGGGTGTGAAGCGTGGGTGATGAATGTTGCAGCGTGGAGAAGGCTGGAGGCAGTGGAGATGTCATGTCTGAGGGCAATGTGTGGTGTGAATATAATGCAGAGAATTCGTAGTTTGGAAGTTAGGAGGAGGTGCGGGATTACCAAAACTGTTGTCCAGAGGGCTGAGGAAGGGTTGTTGAGGTGGTTCGGACATGTAGAGAGAATGGAGCGAAACAGAATGACTTCAAGAGTGTATCAGTCTGTAGTGGAAGGAAGGCGGGGTAGGGGTCGGCCTAGGAAAGGTTGGAGGGAGGGGGTAAAGGAGGTTTTGTGTGCGAGGGGCTTGGACTTCCAGCAGGCATGCGTGAGCGTGTTTGATAGGAGTGAATGGAGACAAATGGTTTTTAATACTTGACGTGCTGTTGGAGTGTGAGCAAAGTAACATTTATGAAGGGATTCAGGGAAACCGGCAGGCCAGACTTGAGTCCTGGAGATGGGAAGTACAGTGCCTGCACTCTGAAGGAGGGGTGTTAATGTTGCAGTTTAAAAACTGTAGTGTAAAGCACCCTTCTGGCAAGACAGTGATGGAGTGAATGATGGTGAAAGTTTTTCTTTTTCGGGCCACCCTGCCTTGGTGGGAATCGGCCAGTGTGACAATAAAAAAAAAAAAAAAAATTCCTAACAATGATTTTAACCCTAGTTTGGTTTCAGGCAAAACAAGAATTACCTTAGGGGAAGAGAGAGTGCTGTCGAGTGTATCGTCAGAGTTTGGTGACTGGTGCATGAGTAGGTCGAACAAGATGACAGAACCAAGTGAATGGCCACCCAGAGACACTTGTCCACTGAAGGCTGGGTTGCGCTCACAGAACACTGAGTACAAGCGATTCATCTCTGATGCTACTGTATCCATGATGTGCTGAAACAAAGTCAATTTTGACTGATAAGTAGAATAAAATCAGTCTTTATACATGCCTGAAACAAAGTCATTCTTTACTCAACCCTGGAACAAAGTCTTTCCCTACTCCTGGAACAAAGTCTTTACCCACTCCTGGAAGAAAGTCTTTCCCCACTCCTGGAACAAAGTCTTTACCCACTCCTGGAACAAAGTTAGTCTTTATGCCAGGCACTATATTAGTTTTAACATACTCCTGTAACAAAGTTTTAAGATACTCCTGGAATAAATAATAATAATAATGATGACAATAATCATAATTTATTTTGATATGATACATATTTGTACAAAGGAATATAACAGTTGGGTGTACATGCCAAAAGCCCTTTTAAATGCAGAGCATTTCAGGCAAACATGAAGCTAACTTAAGATTAATAAGGCAATAACAGTGCATATGGTCATTAGACAAGTTACAATGAATAAAAGAGTAAGGAGTATTCTATCAGGTAATGCTATATGGCTTTAAAAAGTCTTGGCTTTAATAAGTTTTGATTAACATTTGAGGTGAGTACAGATACCAAGAGTAAGTACATAACGATTGAAAGTTTTACCTATGTTCATGATACTGAGCAAATGCATGTATAGTTTTTACATATGTATTTATGATGGACTGGGATAGGTTATGGAGATAAGGTGTTTCCTAACTGTAGTTTTAAAAATGCTGAGCCAATGGTTCTGGAGATTTTTGGCAGAGTGCTCCAGATTTTGGGCCCTTGATGCAGGGAATGTCACAGAGATTTTTGTGCCTAGTATTGTGTCTATGGGTCCTATTGCAACTGTCAAGAAAGCACTTCAGGTTGGGATTCATATTACAATTGATTGTTCAGTAAATGTAGGTTGCACAGTAGTATGAGAGAATGTTTTGTTTATAGGTCTTTGAAGAGTGGGGCAAGGGTGTTGTCTAGCTGCGGATTTGTGTGATCATTTGCACCGCAACTTTTTGATGGGTTATTATTGGTTTTAGGTGATTTGTCGTTGTGGAACCCCAGGCACAAATTGCATAGGTGAGACAGGGGTAGATCAGAGAATAGTATAGTGTAAGTAGTGCTGTTTGTGGTACATAGTAATGCATCACTGAGAGGATACCAACTGTTTTAGAAACTTCTTTTATGTGTTGGATATGGGTGCCGTTATCAAGGTGCAGACCCAGGAATTTTCCCTCATTATATTTAGCAATAAGGGTGTTGATCAGCATAATGTTTAGTTGGTCCTCACTCACTATACTCTCAAACACAATGTAAATGGATTTGTCTATATTAAGTGTAAGCTTATTGACAGTCAACCAGGTTGCTACTTTTGCAAGCTCTTCATTAACCCTTTGACTGTCACAACCCAAAATCCTGAGGTGTCTCCTGGTGTCGAAAAATTAAAAAAAAACAAAAATTATTTTTCTTATGAAATGACAGAGAATCTTTTCCCGATGGTAATGACACCAAAAGAGCAAAATTTGATGAAAAACTGACGGATTACGCTCTCGCGAAGATAGCAACCTCGGTGATATTTACAAATCGGCGATTTCGCCTACTTTGAGCCCTATTTTCGGCTAATTCCATTGTTCCAGTCGACCAAACTCATAGCTATTTCTTTAGAACTCCATTTGTTCTATCGACTGAGTACAAGAAACTGCCCATTTACCGATTTCAACTGCCCAATAACGTGGTCAGAAATTTACAATTTGGCCAATTTCATGCAAACTAAAAAAAAATGCCAATTTCAAAATAGGATCCAGAATGAACAATACAGACATTCCTGGCTCTAAAATAACATTTTCTTTGTTCATCTGTCACGTCTCCAGGCCCCTCTGATATTACTCTTGCTTTCTATTTTGAATTTTTATTCAAACAAAAAATAGAAGATTTACTGTTATGCAGACTACTGCAATACTGTAATAATTGTATAAATAACATCAACCCATTCATGACTGCATATTGGAATGGCTAGTTGGACAGTTATTGGACAATGACATCATTTGTTTACTTTTGAACATTGGCAAAAATCAAATATTTCCCCTACTTTGAGCTCCATTTCAAGGTTCTTTTCATAGTAAAGCCAATCAAAATCACCTCTATTTCTATAATATGTTTTCCATTCTATCAAATGAGACCAAGAAAACAAGAATACAACCATAAATACTACATGAAAATACACCACAAAGTCTGCGTTTTAATCCAAAAACACGGTCAGAGTTTTTTTCCTCATTATGCACCGTGTGCTGCAGAATTTTTTTTTTTATACGGTGCACACTGACCACACAGACCCTTTCTCTCACATGTGGGCCTACCAGTTTTCTCCTGCTTGATTTGAAGCTGCTAGAATTTTTGAGTATACAGGTACCATCTGACTTTTGACCAAGCTTGGTTCTGACCAACCGGTCTTAAGTCAAAATGTACATAAGTCGAACCTTTGAAAATTGCCGACATACTGGGTAGGAAATAATCTCAAACCTTTCCTATATAAACTACCTACATAGTACTGTAATGTAATGTACAATCATTATTGCATTCTTTTTACCATAATTTACTTCTATTGATATATTTTAATCATTTATGTAATGTATAATATGTATACGTACATGTTAGTGAACTGTATTGTAAATTTTACATCTCATAACAGTACCATATGTTACCGTTATCTTTAAGTATTGTCGACACAGTGGAATGGGAGAATACCACTGGTAGTGTCATCGTGCCAGAATGTCCTATAACCTATACCCTAAGTAAAGAGAAACAACTCTGGAACATGTGTAATATGTATCCGGCTGGCTGGCTAGCCGGCCGGCAGGCCGGGTGGATGGGTGGTGATTGGTTGGCTGCCTGGCTTACTGAACTTGGCTGTCTCTCTATCTGTATCTGTCTGTCTCTATCTCTCTCTCTCTCTCACAGTTACACGTAAGTAAAGTTATCATACATAGCATAAGTTACCTAGGATAACCCAAAAATCCAGACAAAGTGCTATACAGTGGATCTGTGCTCCAGTGCCCTAAATTAATAATAATATTAATAAATATTATTATTATTACAATAATACGTATGTACTAATACTAATAATAATATTATTGTTATTAAACTATAATATAATAATAGTGTTCACTCATTACCTTAAAATATCTGTAGTCTTAATGTAGAGTGAGAGGCGAGTAAACAAGATTAAATGAATAAACGAGAGAGAGAGAGAATGAGTGTAGAAGGCTCGCAAGTTTTGTAAACATACTAGTTGTTGTTTTTGTTACCAGCCCGAACACGAATGGTTTTTGTTCATTCTGTCAAGCCGACCAGAAAAGCATCTCATATTTATGTTAATTTATATGTTACATAGCATGTTTATTATATAATTTTGAAAAAAAATCATAGATGGATTAAGCAAAATGTCTGTATTAACGTTTTACACACATTTAATGTGCCTCGGAGTGATTACTATTGTGTTATTATTATCATTATTAATATGGCGTCTTCAAGACCAATAACACTCTTAATGATTTTAATGTGTATCTGCACACCATCACAGGTGCAAGATGTGGAGTTTAAAGCAGTTAGGCTTACATTTATTCATTCTAGAGTGTGTATCAGGATTTTATGATATTTATATTGTTTATTATGCCATGTTAGATGAATTGTGATAGATAAATAAGCTGTAGAGCGATATTAGCGTCATATTTAAGATGTGACAACTCTGCTTCATGTGTAATACCTGTTGGTTCATGAGCGGCTCTGAGACAGAGACGAGCAGACAAAGACAGACACACAGGTAGACAGAAAGACAAACATACAGGTAGACAGAAAGACAGACATGCAGGCAGACTGAAAGACAGACACACTGGAAGACATAAAGACAGATAGACAGACAGAAAGACAGATACAGACAGGTTTATGTGCAACAGTGAAAACAAATAGAGAGTTCGAGAGTAAGAGCCTTTCTTGCCTTCTTGCCACAGTCTCCAGTGCAAAATTCAAACTTCCTCTTAGGGACCATGGTGAAATTTACTGTCCAGTTAGTACAGTTAATACAGTATGATGCTACTGATATGGCAGGGTTACTCAAACTGATGCTGCCTGCATGGCACATTGCCACTGCGAGTATCGTCAAATACTGTACAGCGGTATGCATCAGCTGGCCCAGCCCAGCTGCCAGATGCACGGTCTTAAGTCGAGTGGACGTATGTCAAGCAGGTCCTAAGTCGGATGGTAGGTGTATTCCTTACTGCTAGGCTTGGTGACCAAGGCATACTGAATTAGCACTCCCACAATGCACTGCGGCCTCCCCAATTTTTTTATAGTGCACACACTGACGACGCAGACCCATTCTCTCACATGTAAGCCTACCAGCATTCTCCAGCTAGATTTGAAGCTGCTAGAATTTTGGCGTATCAATACATCACCAACATTGGCTCGTAAGATGTATCTATATGGCACCAACAGTGAAAAGGTTAATGGAGAATTCACAAAATGTTTTTTAAGTCATGTGAAGCAACACCACCAAACTGAGGGTGAACCTGTCATTATATTCTTGAAGAACAACTAAACTTAATGCCCAGGAACTAGAAGGTGATCAGGTCTGACCCAAGGAATGTGCAGGTAGCTCAAATTCCTTGGATCAGGAGTCCTTGACTGGGACCAAGAGGTTCCCATGTAATGTACCTGGCAGTAGATAGGACTGTTGAAGAGGAGGACATCAAGAATGGTGTCATTGGTAAACTCCCTCAGTTTAGGGATGGATCGCAGGGTGATGGGCTTCAACTTCTCATCAATACCGGTGGCATCACCGTGCAGGGCCTGTATCAAGTACAAAGATAACATTAACTTTTCTACAGGACATCTGCAAATGATCTAGACAGCTGAGTAAGTTTCTGCAATGGTCCTGAGAACACATATTGAACATTAATAGTACATTATGAAGGCTAAACTTGGTGTAACCCAATAAAGTCAGGGTGAATCACTGCCATTAAGGAAAGTGGGTGCAGGAGGGAAGAGGAGCGATTGGTGGAATGATGATGTAAAGAGAGTAGTAAGGGAGAAAAAGTTAGCATATGAGAAGTTTTTACAAAGTAGAAGTGATGCAAGGAGGGAAGAGTATATGGAGAAAAAGAGAGAAGTTAAGAGAGTGGTGAAGCAATGTAAAAAGAGAGCAAATGAGAGAGTGGGTGAGATGTTATCAACAAATTTTGTTGAAAATAAGAAAAAGTTTTGGAGTGAGATTAACAAGTTAAGAAAGCCTAGAGAACAAATGGATTTGTCAGTTAAAAATAGGAGAGGAGAGTTATTAAATGGAGAGGTAGAGGTATTGGGAAGATGGAAGGAATATTTTGAGGAATTGTTAAATGTTGATGAAGATAGGGAAGCTGTGATTTCGTGTATAGGGCAAGGAGGAATAACATCTTGTAGGAGTGAGGAAGAGCCAGTTGTGAGTGTGGGGGAAGTTCGTGAGGCAGTAGGTAAAATGAAAGGGGGTAAGGCAGCCGGGATTGATGGGATAAAGATAGAAATGTTAAAAGCAGGTGGGGATATAGTTTTGGAGTGGTTGGTGCAATTATTTAATAAATGTATGGAAGAGGGTAAGGTACCTAGGGATTGGCAGAGAGCATGCATAGTTCCTTTGTATAAAGGCAAAGGGGATAAAAGAGAGTGCAAAAATTATAGGGGGATAAGTCTGTTGAGTGTACCTGGTAAAGTGTATGGTAGAGTTATAATTGAAAGAATTAAGAGTAAGACGGAGAATAGGATAGCAGATGAACAAGGAGGCTTCAGGAAAGGTAGGGGGTGTGTGGACCAGGTGTTTACAGTGAAACATATAAGTGAACAGTATTTAGATAAGGCTAAAGAGGTCTTTGTGGCATTTATGGATTTGGAAAAGGCGTATGACAGGGTGGATAGGGGGGCAATGTGGCAGATGTTGCAAGTGTATGGTGTAGGAGGTAGGTTACTGAAAGCAGTGAAGAGTTTTTACGAGGATAGTGAGGCTCAAGTTAGAGTATGTAGGAAAGAGGGAAATTTTTTCCCAGTAAAAGTAGGCCTTAGACAAGGATGTGTGATGTCACCGTGGTTGTTTAATATATTTATAGATGGGGTTGTAAGAGAAGTAAATGCGAGGGTCTTGGCAAGAGGCGTGGAGTTAAAAGATAAAGAATCACACACAAAGTGGGAGTTGTCACAGCTGCTCTTTGCTGATGACACTGTGCTCTTGGGAGATTCTGAAGAGAAGTTGCAGAGATTGGTGGATGAATTTGGTAGGGTGTGCAAAAGAAGAAAATTAAAGGTGAATACAGGAAAGACTAAGGTTATGAGGATAACAAAAAGATTAGGTGATGAAAGATTGAATATCAGATTGGAGGGAGAGAGTATGGAGGAGGTGAACGTATTCAGATATTTGGGAGTGGACGTGTCAGCGGATGGGTCTATGAAAGATGAGGTGAATCATAGAATTGATGAGGGAAAAAGAGTGAGTGGTGCACTTAGGAGTCTGTGGAGACAAAGAACTTTGTCCTTGGAGGCAAAGAGGGGAATGTATGAGAGTATAGTTTTACCAACGCTCTTATATGGGTGTGAAGCGTGGGTGATGAATGTTGCAGCGAGGAGAAGGCTGGAGGCAGTGGAGATGTCATGTCTGAGGGCAATGTGTGGTGTGAATATAATGCAGAGAATTCGTAGTTTGGAAGTTAGGAGAAGGTGCGGGATTACCAAAACTGTTGTCCAGAGGGCTGAGGAAGGATTGTTGAGGTGGTTCGGACATGTAGAGAGAATGGAGCGAAACAGAATGACTTCAAGAGTGTATCAGTCTGTAGTGGAAGGAAGGCGGGGTAGGGGTCGGCCTAGGAAGGGTTGGAGGGAGGGGGTAAAGGAGGTTTTGTGTGCGAGGGGCTTGGACTTCCAGCAGGCATGCGTGAGCGTGTTTGATAGGAGTGAATGGAGACAAATGGTTTTTAATACTTGACGTGCTGTTGGAGTGTGAGCAAAGTAACATTTATGAAGGGATTCAGGGAAACCGGCAGGCCGGACTTGAGTCCTGGAGATGGGAAGTACAGTGCCTGCACTCTGAAGGAGGGGTGTTAGTGTTGCAGTTTAAAAACTGTAGTGTAAAGCACCCTTCTGGCAAGACAGTGATGGAGTGAATGATGGTGAAAGTTTTTCTTTTTCGGGCCACCCTGCCTTGGTGGGAATCGGCCGGTGTGATAATAAAAAAAAAAATAATTAATAATGTCTGATCAAAGAAGAGAAAGGTAGCTGCATCCTTTCAAAGATACGGTACTATGTACCCCAAGCAGCTCTTCTTGCTTTTTACCAATCTCTCATTTACCCTTACCTCACCTATGGTATTTATGCATGGGGCTCAACTACAGCAAATCACCTTAAACCTTTAATAACCCAACAAAAAGCTGCAGTGTGATTGATTACCAACTCCTGCACTAGACAGCACACTCCACTGCATTTTAAGACCCTTAACTTGCCTAACATACAAAATGCCTACACTTATTATGGAATATCTTTTTCAAAGGGTAATGAAACCAAAAGTATGAAATTTGATGGAAAACTTGTGGAAATATTCTCTCACGAAGTTGGTAGTTTCTGCGATATTTACGCATCGGTGACTTCACCCACTTTGAGCCCAATTTTGGGCCGATTCAATTGTTCCAGTCAACAAAACTCATAACTATTTCATTAGTACTTCTTTCATTCTATTGATAGTGTACAAGAAACTGCCCATTTACCTATTTTAACTACCTAAGAAAGTGATCAGAAATTGGTAATTTGGCCAATTTCACACAAAATTCAAGACCAATTTCAAAATAGGGTATAGAATAAACGGGCCACCCTGCCTTGGTGGGAATCGGCCAGTGTGATAATAATAAAAATAAAAAAAAATAAACAAGGCAAACATTCCTGGCACTAAAATAACATTTTGTCTGTTCAGTAGTCATGTCTCCAGGCTCTTCTTATATTACGCTTGTTTTCAGTTTTGAATTTTTATTAACACAAAAAAAAAACACAGAAGATTTACTGTGATGCAGACTACTGCATTATTGTAATAATTCTACAAATAATATCAGTGACTTAATGAAGGCATATTAGACCTACCAGCTGATGTGAATTAGACATGTGACATGAATTGTTTACTCTTGAACATCGGCAAAAATCTAACATTTCTGCTACTTTGAGCTCAATTTCAAGCTACTTTCAGTCTCAAAACCAATCAAAGTCATCTCTATTCCTGTAATATATCTTCCATTCTATCAAACCAGATCAAGAAAATGAGAATACACCCACAAAAATTATATGAAAATACACTGCAACAACGCTATTTTATACCAAAATCAAGGTTAAAGTTTTTCTCCCCATTAGGCACTGCACAGGGCAGGATTATTTTTATATGGTGCATAATTTCCTCATCGACCCATTCTCTTCTATCTAGGTCCAAATTTACTATTCACTGCTTATCTGAGTTGAGCTCGTGGTGTAGAACTATGGCACAAACAGAGACTGCAAACCCGTAGAACTATGACACAGACAATGCAAGAGTTAATCATGTCCCCAGGCCTCTCCTATATTACACATGCCTTCTATTTTGAATACATCACACAAAAAAAATTGAAGAGTTGTCCTTTTTCTCGAATAATAAAATATAAACCAGAATGATTGCTCATGGTTTAAGGTGTCCCAATAATTGAATCGGACCTAGTAAATACCCACAAAACAGACTAAAGGGTGTAAGAGACAGATGTCCTCAAGAAAATTCACAAGCTGTGTAGAGGGTCATCTGAACTGTGTTGTCAGGATGCTTCTGCAAGATAGTGATTAAATAAATGATGGTAAAAGTATTTTCCCCATATCTCTGTCATCTCATTAACTTTAAAATTCACAGGACTGACTGTTACCTGGTAAATGTTAATATTTATACGAATAACCAAAACATATGAGATCTGAGTGTGGAAAATTAATGAGCACACCGTGAAGCAATATAGTCAAGCACTAAGTTTATTACTGTGTATAAGACTGCACATATCCTGGGGCTATTACTGTGTAAGACTGCACATATCCTGGGGTTATTACTGTAAGACTGCACATATCCTGGGGATATTACTGTAAGACTGCACATATCCTAGGGCTATTACTGTGTGTAAGATTGTACATATCCTGGGGTTATTACTGTGTAAGAGTGCACATATCCTGGGGTTATTACTGCATAAGACTGCACATATGCTGGGGTTATTACTGTGCAAGATGGCACATATCCTGGGGCTATTAACGTGTGTAAGACTGCACATAACCTGGGGATAATACTGTAAGACTGCACATATCCTAGGGTTATTACTGTGTGTAAGATTGTACATATCCTGGGGTTATTACTGTGTGTAAGAGAGCACATATCCTGGGGTTATTACTGTGTAAGACTGCACATATGCTGGGGTTATTACTGTGCAAGATGGCACATATCCTGGGGTTATTACTGTGTGTAAGACTGCTGGGGTTATTACTGTGTGTAAGATTGCACAAATCCTGGGGTTATTACTGTGTAAGACTGCACATATCCTGATATTACTGTGTTTAAGACTGCACATAGTTATTACTGTGTAAGACTGCACATCCTGAGGGTTTTACTGTGTTTAAGATTGCACATATCCTGGGGTTATTACTGTGTGTAAGACTGCACATATCCTGGGGTTATTACTGTGTGTAAGATTTCACATATCCTGGGGCTATTACTGTAAGACTGCACATATCCTGAGGGTATTAGTGTGTGTAAGACTGCACATATCCTGGGGTTATTACTGTGTGTAAGATTGCACATATCCTTGGGTTATTACTGTGTAAGACTGCACACATCCTGAGGGTATTACTGTGTAAGACTGCACATATCCTGAGGGTATTACTGTGTTTAAGACTGCACATATCCTGGGGTTATTACTGTGTGTAAGACTGCACATATCCTGGGGCTATTAATGTGTGTAAGACTGCACATATCCTGGGGTTATTACTGTGTGTAAGATTTCACATATCCTGGGGTTATTACTGTAAGACTGCACATATCCTGAGGGTATTAGTGTGTGTAAGACTGCACATATCCTGGGGTTATTACTGTGTGTAAGACTGCACATATCCTGGGGCTATTAATGCGTGTAAGACTGCACATATCCTGGGGTTATTACTGTAAGACTGCACATATCATGAGGGTATTAGTGTGTGTAAGACTGCACATATCCTGGGGTTATTACTGTGTGTAAGATTGCACATATCCTGGGGGTATTACTGTGTAAGATTGCACATATCCTGGGGCTATTACTGTAAGACTGCACATATCCTGGGGTTATTACTGTGTGTAAGACTGCACATATCCTGGGATTATTACTGTGTGTAAGACTACACATATCCTGGGGATATTACTGTGTAAGACTGCACATATCCTGGGGCTATTACTGTAAGACTGCATATCCTGGGGTTATTACTGTGTAAGATGGCACATATCCTGGGGCTATTACTGTGTGTAAAACTCCACATATCCTGGGGTTATTACTGTGTGTGAGATTGCACATCCTGGGGTTATTACTGTGTGTAAGACTGCACATATCCTGGGGATATTACTAAGATTGCACATTTTTTTTTTCAACAAGTCGGCCGTCTCCCACCGAGGCAGGGTGACCCCAAAAAAAAAAGATTGCACATATCCTGGGGATATTACTGTGTGTAAGACTGCACATATCCTGGGGATATTACTGTGTGTAAGACTGCACATATCCTGAAGGTATTACTGCATAAGATTGCACATATCCTGGGGCTATTACTGTGTATAAGATTGCACATATCCTAGGGATATTACTGTAAGACTGCACATATCCTGGGGATATTACTGTGTGTAAGACTGCACATATCCTAAGGTTATTACTTCTCTACTGAGCCAAGACTGTATCCTAGGACAGCATCATTTGTTTTCTTCTTCAATTTACATTATTTGAAAGATGTGGAAAAATGTGAAGCGTTCTAACAATTTAACCGATAGTAAAGGTTCCTTTACCTTTAATAGTTATGCCTGAGGCCATGTTTTCCTGATGACAACCTGGTCAACCAGACTCTTGGTGATAGTAGCCCAGATGCCTACATACCTATCACAATCTGGCTGATCAGACACTAAGAGTCAGGGAGGTCTACCTGTTACATGCAGGTAGTGAGGGAGGTCTATCTGTTACATGCAGGTAGTGAGGAAGGTCTACCTGTTACATGCAGGTAGCGAGGGAGGTCTACCCATTACATGCAGGTAGTGAGGGAGGTCTACCTGTTACATGCAGGTAGCAAGGGAGGTCTATCTGTTACATGCAGGTAGTGAGGGAGGTCTACCTGTTACATGCAGGTAGTGAGGAAGGTCTACCGGATATTTGCAGGTAGTAAGGGTGGTCTATCCAAATTTCGTTCACCCTAACTTCGTTCCAGCAGTATTTCTAATATCCATCAGTGTTGAGGTTTTCGAGTATAGGACTGTGAGTGTTAACACATTATTCTGTGTGACTGCAGCACCCTGCTTCCACAGGATTTATTCAACACCTTCCTTAATTTTCACAGCAGTAAGTTATTATTGCAGTGAACAGATTGAGAACCAGGCCTTCAAGTATCCCTCTCTCTTCTCCATTAAATGAGGGACTTGAGCTAGAGCCCACCACAGCCATGCTGGTGTGGGATTCATCTGAAAAACCTACATTTTGTATGGGTTGTAGTGTGTTCAGCAGAAGTTTGTGGTTACAGGAAAGTGGATAAAGGGAGGAAAGAAGAACAGTGATTGGTGGAATGATGATGTAAAGAGTAGTAAGAGAAAAAGTTAGCATATGAGAGGTTTTTACAAAGTAGAAGTGATAGAAGGAGGGAGGAGTATATGGAGAGAAAAGGAGAGGTTAAGAGAGAGGTGCAACCATGCAAATGAAAAGCAAATGACAGAGTGAATGAGATACTATCAAGAAATTTTGTCGAGAATAAGAAAAAGTTTTGGTGTGAGATTAATAAGTTGAGAAAGCATAGGGAATGCATGGATTTGATAGTTAAAAATAGGCGAGGAGAGTTATCAGACAGAGAGTTAGAGGTATTGGGAAGATGGAGGGAATATTCTGAGGAACTGCTGAATGTTGATGAAGATAGGGAAGCTGTGATTTCGTGCGCTGTCCAGAGAGGTATAATATAATGTAGGAGTGAGGAAGAGCCAGTTGTGAGTGTGGGGGAGGTGAGTGAGAGGGTAGAATGAGACGTGGTAACACAACTGGAATTGATGGGATTAAAACAGAAATATATAAAAAGCAGGTGGGGATATAGTTTTGGAGTGGTTGGTGCTTTTATTTAATAAATGTAAGAATAAAGGTAAGGTACCTAGTGACTGGCAGAGGGTGTGCATAGTCCTTTTGTATAAAGGCAAAGGGGCCAGAAGAGAGTACAAAAATTATAGGGGAATCAGCCTGCTGAGTATATCAGATAAAGTGTATGGTAGAGTTATTATTGAAAGAATTAAGAGTACGACAGAGCAGGATCGCAGATGAACAAGGAGGCTTTAGGAAGGAAAGGGGATGTGAAGACCAAGTATATACAGTAAAGCATAAAGGTTAACAGTATTTATATAAGAGTAAAGAGGTTTTTGTTACATTTATGGGTTTGGAAAAGGCCTATGATAGGGTATAGAGGGGGTAATGTGGCAGATGTTGCAAATGTATGGGATAGGTGGTAGGCTACTGAGAGCAGTGAAGTTTTTATGAAAATAGTGAGACTCAGGTTAGAGTACATAGGAGAGAGGGAGATTATTTCCCAGTAAAAGTATTCCTTAGACAAGGATGTGTGATGTCACCATGGTTGTTCAATATATTTATAAATGGGGATGTAAGAGAAGTGAATGCTTGGATGGTGGCAAGAGGTGTGGGATAAAAAGATGAAGAATCTAACACAAAGTGGGAGTTGTCACAGTTGCTTTTTGCTGATGACATTGTGCTTTTGGGAGATTCTGAATAGAAGCTGAAGAGGTTGGTGACCAAGTTTGGAAGGATAGGTAAAAGAAGGCAATTAAAAGTGAACATAGGAATGAGTAAGGTGAAGAGGATAACAAAAAAAAATTAGGTAATGAAAGGTTGGATATCAGATTGGAGGGAGGGAGTATGGAAGAAGTGAATATATTCAGATATTTGGGAGTGGACTTGTCAGCAGATAGGTCTATGAAAGATAAGGTGAATCACAGAATTGATGAGGGGGAAAACGTGAGTGGTGCATTGAAGAGTCTGTGGAGACAAAGGACGTTATCCATGGAGATAGAGAGAGGAATGTATGAGAGTATAATTAAGCCAATGGTTTTATATGGATGTTGTGGCATGTAAAGAGTACGTAACTTTTATTCAGCACATGTATACACCCTCATTGAAAGGCTATGTCCCCTAACCAGTGAACCGGTACTAGGGTCAGACAATGGGGCCCCGTTGTTCGATCAGTACCCAGGTTCAGCCAATGAGTAGATCGTTCTGGCAATAGCAGAGGTGTTGTGGGCACCACCCGCCTGTCTGCCCTTGTCATTTCCATTCTAGAGCTGGTTGAAGCACGGTCTGCTCTCTAGTGGCATCTATTCTGCCTTGCTTACTGTGGCATGCACTAATACCTATTGTTCTACATAGTGTATATAGTGTACATACTTCTGTTCTTACTTGGTGAAAGGATAATACAAGTCAAAAGTTTTTCTGCTGTGTTTGTTTTGCTCCCTTTACACCCAGGATAACAGGCCTATGAATTCCTGGGTTGTAATAGATATGAAGCACATGTGGTGAATGTTGCAACAATGAGAAAGATAGAGGCAGTGGAGATGTCATGTCTGAGGGCAATGTGTGGTGTGAATATTATGCAGAAAATCCAGAATTTGGAAATTAGAAGGTGGTGTGGGGTTACTAAAAGTATTATCCAGAGGGCTGAGGAAGGGTTGTCGAGGTGGTTTGGACATTTAGAGAGGCTGGAATAAAACAGAATGACGTGGAGAGCAAATAAATCTGTAGTGGAAGGAAGGCAGGGTAGGGGTCAACCTAGGAAAGGTTGGGGGAAGAGGTAAAGGTGGTTTTGCATAAGAGGGGCTTGTATTTCCTGCAAGCATGCATTAGCGTGTTAGATAGGAGCAAGTGGAGACGAATGGTTTTTATGACTTGACATGTTGTTGGGATGTGAGCAAAATAACATCTATGAAAGGATTTGGGGAAACCGGCAGGTCGGAGGTGGGAAGTACAGTGCCTGCACACTGAAGGAGGAGTGTTGATGTTGCAGTTTTTTAACTGCAGTGCAGGCACACCTCTGGCAAGACAGTGATGGAGTGAGTGTTGATGAAAGCGTTTCTTCTTTTTCGGGTCATCATGTCTTGGTGGGAAATGGCTGACGAATTAGTAAAAAAAAAACAGTATATGGTCTCCATACATTTTCTAGCTCAGTTATCTCTGATGCTTTGAAAGATGCAGCAAACACAGGACATTTTAGTGTCATAAAAACACTGTTAATTTGAACGGCACCATCAATAAAATGGTCATTCTTGTTTTGAAATGTCTCATATTCCAGCCTGTCATTTTCCTGGCTTTTACAGCATCCGCCACACTTGGTCCACTAAAATGACACATCATTGGACAATTATTCATAAGTCATTTAGTTGTTCCTTCTGTTCTCTGTGATTCTCTGTCTGCATTCTGTATGCTACACTGTACTTGTTTTGAATTCTTCAATCTTCACATATGAATGCAACAGAAATTTATCACCATAGAACAGTTTTTCATTTACCTACTGGAAAATTTTGATGACAGCTGATTATAATTTTTGTCTTTTCTACAAAAGTGACTTTTAGCTTTTTTAGCAAGGCCCTCAAAAGATGATACAAAACAATGACTGCTCTTATTACTTTACAATGAACTTATTACTTTACAATGACTGGGTTTTGTTTTACTTACTACCACTCTGTAATCTGTATATTAGAAACTTCACATACTTTTCCTGTAATACTAGCCTAACCTAACCTCACTCTCTGGGCTACCATTCCATGGTCACAATTGTCTAATACCTTTTGCAAAATCCTTGTAGATTGCCTTTCCCTTCCCAAGCCTCAGCGACTTTCTCATATGTTTTCTTGGTTGTGACAGCCATTATCTTCCTACTCTAAATCTACAATGACTTGGGCTGTGAAGGTCATAATTATCCATAAAACTGGTGCCTCAGCAACCCTTCAAATAAATTTACTGGTGAGTAAGTTTTGTCTTCACTCTGCTGGCTCTAACATTTAACCTGAATCTAAGCTCCTCTTCCAAAGTAAATTGAGTACTCATGCTAACCATAATTTGCATAATTTCTGAAATAAACCCAGGTACTGTGAGCATGTGTATTTCTCATCTGAGGTCCACAGGACTTGTAGGGTCTGCGGAGTTCATGAAAAAAATTACCTTGGTCTTCAACTCTCATAGCAGTGAAAGGATCATTGAAAACTGATACATGTATGGTTTTGCTTATGTCTTTCTTTTTACCAGTGAAAAATCTTCAAGTAGAGCATCAATATTGTAAGAAGCTTTTTACATGGACTCTGCACACATGAAAAAATATTTAGGATACTTCTTAATTTTTTGAATGCCTCTTTTGTTCCTTCTGTGTTTTTATCTGGGATGAATGACTTAGTTTCTGTTCTACATCAGTAACTTCTTGATGTACATTTTCTTTCTTTTGTCACATTCCTCTGCATTAAACAGTTCCACAACCGTTTCCTTCTTCTGTAAAGTCTTCGACAATGACCAGTTTTTAGGTGTTCTCAAATGGACATATTTGACACAGAGTTTATGTGCTTCTTCATACAGGTTGGGTGTCATTCATTGTTTAGGACAGTTCCCCAGGGAATACTTGCTACTGTAGCTCTTGTTTATGTTGTTCAAATCAGTTCTTGGATTGTTGAAGTTGAATTTACCAAGTCTGGCCTCACTGAGTTGACTATTGCTTAGGTTCTCTCTCTTCATCTACACATATTTAGGTTTTGTTTGACTTCAGTGATCTGATGTAAGTATTGGAGACTGTTCTCTCCATGATAACAGAAGGTCAAATCCAGTGTACTTTCCTTTCTAGTAGGTTTGGTTATCTCTTGGCTCAAAGCAAACTTTATGTGGTCTTAGGAGTTCTCCAGTATACACCTGTTGAACTAGAGAACTTCCTGATATAGTTTCTGGTATAATGGTGTTGCCTATCCATACACAGTACATAATTCATATAAATTTGTTATAAATGGAACATTACATGGTATTTTGATATTTTACCATGAATATATTACTGGCTCACTGTACAGACCGATATAAAAATAGCATCCCCTTCTCAATAACTCACCTATAGTATCACTATACTCCATAAACTCAATCCAGCCAAGAAAGATTTTTGCACACAGGATCAAACTACTTGTAGCTCAGTGGCAGCACCTCTGGCTTGCAACCAAGGACCTAAGTTCAATCCCATAAACCCCAAATACAGTGGTCCCCCGCTTTTCGTAGTTCCCGGCAATCGTAAAATTCGCCAATCATAGGGGTATTTTCGTATAAACATGGACTCGCTTTTCATAGGTTGACTCGCGAGTCGTAGTTCGTCCGGGACGCGTACGCACGGCGTGGGCCAGGGCAGCAGCCAGTCTGGCATTGTTTACCAGTGAGCGAAGGTCCCCTCGCGTGCTCCAGCAAAATATTTCATAATATTCCATTTATTTTAGTGCTTGCAAGTACTAAATAAGCTACCATGGCTCCAAAGAAAGCTCCTAGTGCCAAGCCTGTGGTAAAGAAGGTGAGAAATACGATTGAATTTAAGAAAACCATCATTGAACAATATGAAAGTGGTACAAGTGTGGCCGAACTGTCCAGGATGTATAAGAAACCCTACACAACCTTATGTTCCATAGTGGCCAAGAAAAATTAAATAAAGGATGCTGTTGTTGCAAAGGGAGTAACTATGCTGACAAAAATGAGATCACCAGTACTGGAAGAGGTTGAGAAGTTATTATTGGTGTGGATAAATGAGAAACAATTAGCAGGAGATACTCTTATGACTTCATTTATTTGTGAAGAGCAACACATCGCAGCTCAGAATCTTGCTGCAGAGGAGGAGGAAGAGAGATGGAAGAAGGTGCCTTCTTCAGAAATTAAAGAGATTTTTACTATGTGGGGTAAGATGGAAAGCTTTATGTGAGAAACTTCACCCTAACAAGGTTGTTGTAAGCCAGGTTGGCAACATGTACAGTGACAAAGTCTTGGGCCATTTTAGGGAAGTGTTAAAGAGACACCAGAAACAGAGCTCTCTCCACAGTTATTTTGTGAGACAGGACTCCAGTGACTCTCAAGGTGGTCCTAGTGGCATTAAGAAACAGAGAAGAGAAGCAACCCCAGAAAAGCAAATGGTACCTGAGGTGTTGATGGAAGGGGATTCCCCTTCCAAACTATAAACAATCCACTCTCTCTCCTCCTCCAGTCTCCCATACACTAAGAAGAATCTCCAATAAAGGTAAGTGTTATGCTGTTAATGTTTCATTCATCATTTCCCATTGTATTGTTTATGTACTACATGTATATTTCATGTTAAAAATTTTTTTGTTTTAATACTTCTGGGAGTCAGGAACGGATTAATTGTATTTACATTATTTCTTATGGGGAAAATTTATTCGTAAATCATAAATTTTGTTTATAGTAACGGCTCCAGGAACGGATTAATTACGAACAATGAGGGACCACTGTAAATGGAATGTTTGGGCATGTTTCCTTACACTTATTGTCCTTATTTGCCTAGCAGTAAGTCCAAAACTGGGTGTTACACAGCTGTTGTGGGTGGCATTCTGGGTATGGTAAGACATAAGGGCTAATCTCCTAAGACCTGTTGCCTCAGTTCACCTTAAAATAGGTAGGTACCTGAGAGTCAGTGGACTGGTGCAAGTGGCATCTGGGGAGAAGGTAATGTACCCTAAAGCTGAGCCATAAATTCAGCGGTGTAAAAATATGAATACTATCTTGGCTAACAAAAAGAAATGCAGTATCATTTTATTCAACAAACAAGTCAATAACAATGTAGTACCTTGTGCCAGGATATGGGCAGGATCTCAACACGTCCAACTGTGCCCATATCCACTGACTGCTTGAAGTGCGATGACAGCAACTGCTGGCCCAGCCTTCGAAAATCATCAACTGAAAAAATGGAAAAAACAATTTATCAAGCTTTTAGAACTGAAACAAAATTTTAGAGTTTATACTGAAGCCTTCATGGGGAAAAGGCTAATAAAGCTTAAAGCTTTTATTATTAATTATTATTATTATTATTATTATTATTATTATTATTATTATTATTTCAACAAACCGGCCGTATCCCACCGAGGCGGGGTGGCCCAAAAAGAAAAACGAAAGATTCTCCTTTTACATTTAGTAATATATACAGGAGAAGGGGTTACTAGCCCCTTGCTCCCGGCATTTTAGTCGCCTCTTACAACACGCATGGCTTATGGAGGAAGAATTCTGTTCCACTTCCCCATGGAGATAAGAGGAAACAAACAAGAATAAGAACTAGAAAGAAAATAGAAGAAAACCCAAAGGGGTGTGTGTATATATGTGCTTGTACATGTATGTGTAGTGTGACCTAAGTGTAAGTAGAAGTAGCAAGACATACCTGAAATCTTGCATTTTCATGAGACAGAAAAAAGGGCACCAGCAATCCTACCATCATGTAAAACAATTACAGGCTTTCGTTTTACACTCACTTGGCAGGATGGTAGTACCTCCCTGGGCGGTTGCTGTCTACCAACCTACTGCCTAGGATTATTATTATTATTATTCTTTTTAGGTAGTAGGTTGGTAGACAGCAACCACCCAGGGAAGTACTACCGTCCTGCCAGATGACTGTGAAACAGAAACCTGTAACTGTTTTACATGATGGTAGGATTGCTGGTGTCTTTTTCTGTCTCATAAACATGCTAGATAACAGGGATTTCTTGCTACTCCAACTTACACTTTGGTCACACTTCACAGACACGCACATGCATATAGTATATATACATACATCTAGGTTTTTCTCCTTTTTCTAAATAGCTCTTGTTCTTCTTTATTTCTTCTATTGTCCACGGGGAAGTGGAAAAGAATCTTTCCTCCGTAAGCCATGCGTGTTTTATGAGGCGACTAAAATACCGGGAGCAATGGGCTAGTAACCCCTTCTCCTGTAGACATTTACTAAAAAAGAGAAGAAGAAAAACTTTATAAAACTGGGATGCTTGAATGTGCATGGATGTAATGCGGATGACAAGAAACAGATGATTGCTGATGTTATGAATGAAAAGAAGTCGGATGTCCTGGCCCTAAGCGAAACAAAGCTGAAGGGGGTAAGGGAGTTTCGGTGGGGGGAAATAAATGAGATTAAATCTGGAGTATCTGAGAGAGTTAGAGCTAAGGAAGGGGTAGCAGTAATGTTGAAGGATCAGTTATGGAAGGAGAAAAGAGAATATGAATGTGTAAATTCAAGGATTATGTGGATTAAAGTAAAGGTTGGATGCGAAAAGTGGGTCATAATAAGCGTGTATGCACCTGGAGAAGAGAGGAATGTAGAGGAAAGAGAGAGATTTTGGGAGATGCTAAGTGAATGTATAGGAACCTTTGAACCAAGTGAGAGAGTAATTGTGGTAGGGGACCTGAATGCTAAAGTAGGAGAAACTTTTAGAGAGGGTGTGGTAGGTAAGTTTGGGGTGCCAGGTGTAAATGATAATGGGAGCCCTTTGATTGAACTTTGTATAGAAAGGGGTTTAGTTATAGGTAATACATATTTTAAGAAAAAGAGGATAAATAGGTATACAAGATATGACGTAGGGCGAAATGACAGTAGTTTGTTGGATTATGTATTGGTAGATAAAAGACTGTTGAGTAGACTTCCGGATGTACATGTTTATAGAGGGGCCACAGATATATCATCACTTTTTAGTTGTAGCTACACTGAGAGTAAAAGGTAGATGGGATACAAGGAGAATAGAAGCATCAGGGAAGAGAGAGGTGAAGGTTTATAAACTAAAAGAGGAGGCAGTTAGGGTAAGATATAAACAGCTATTGGAGGATAGATGGGCTAATGAGAGCATAGGCAATGGGGTCGAAGAGGTATGGGGTAGGTTTAAAAATGTAGTGTTAGAGTGTTCAGCAGAAGTTTGTGGATACAGGAAAGTGGGTGCGGGAGGGAAGAAGAGCGATTGGTGGAATGATGTAAAAAGAGTAGTAAGGGAGAAAAAGTTAGCATATGAGAAGTTTTTTACAAAGTAGAAGTGATGCAAGGAGGGAAGAGTATAGAGAGAAAAAGAGAGAGGTTAAGAGAGTGGTGAAGCAATGTAAAAAGAGAGCAAATGAGAGAGTGGGTGAGATGTTATCAACAAATTTTGTTGAAAATAAGAAAAAGTTTTGGAGTGAGATTAACAAGTTAAGGAAGCCTAGAGAACAAATGGATTTGTCAGTTAAAAATAGGAGAGGAGAGTTATTAAATGGAGAGTTAGAGGTATTGGGAAGATGGAGGGAATATTTTGAGGAACTGTTAAATGTTGATGAAGATAGGGAAGCTGTGATTTCGTGTATAGGGCAAGGAGGAATAACATCTTGTAGGAGTGAGGAAGAGCCAGCTGTGAGTGTGGGGGAAGTTCGTGAGGCAGTAGGTAAAATGAAATGTTAAAAGCAGGTGGGGATATAGTTTTGGAGTGGTTGGTGCAATTATTTAATAAGTGTATAGAAGAGGGTAAGGTACCTAGGGATTGGCAGAGAGCATGCATAGTTCCTTTGTATAAAGGCAAAGGGGACAAAAGAGAGTGCAAAAATTATAGGGGGATAAGTCTGTTGAGTCCTAGGTAATAGGTTGGTAGACAGCAACCGGCCAGGGAGGTACTACCGTCCTGCCAAGTTAGTGTAAAACGAAAGCCTGTAATTGTTTTACATGATGGTAGGATTGCTGGTGTCCTTTTTTCTGTCTCATGAACATGCAAGATTTCAGGTACGTCTTGCTACTTCTACTTACACTTAGGTCACACTACACATACATGTACAAGCATATATATACATACCCTTCTGGGTTTTCTTCTATTTTCTTTCTAGTTCTTGCTCTTGTTTATTTCCTCTTATCTCCATGGGGAAGTGGAACAGAATTCTTCCTCCGTAAGCCATGCGTGTTGTAAGAGGCGACTAAAATGCCGGGAGCAAGGGGCTAGTAACCCCTTCTCCTGAATATATTACTAAATTTGAAAGGAGAAACTTTCGTTTTTCCTTTTGGGCAACCCTGCCTCGGTGGGATACAGCCGGTGTGTTGAAAGAAAGAAGTCTGTTGAGTATACCTGGTAAAGTGTATGGTAGAGTCATTATTGAAGGAATTAAGAGTAAGACGCAGAATAGGATAGCAGATGAACAAGGAGGCTTTAGGAAAGGTACGGGGGGTGTGGACCAGGTGTTTACAGTGAAACATATAAGTGAACAGTATTTAGATAAGGCTAAGGAGGTTTTTGTGGCTTTTATAAATTTGGAAAAGGCGTATGACATAGTGGATAGGGGGGCAATGTGGCAGATGTTGCAGGTGTATGGTGTAGGAGGTAGGTTACTAAAGCAGTGAAGAGTTTTTACGAGGAGAGTGAGGCTCAAGTTAGAGTATGTAGGAAAGAGGGAGATTATTTCCCAGTAAAAGTAGGCCTTAGACAAGGATGTGTGATGTCACCGTGGTTGTTTAATATATTTATAGATGGGGTTCAGGGAAACCGGCAGGCCGGACTTGAGTCCTGGAGATGGGAAGTACAGTGTCTGCACTCTGAAGGAGGGGTGTTAATGTTGCAGTTTAAAAACTGTAGTGTAAAGCACCCTTCTGGCAAGATAATGATGGAGTGAATGATGGTGAAAGTTTTTCTTTTTCGGGCCACCCTGCCTTGGTGGGAATCAGCCAGTGTGATAATAATAAAAAAAAAATGGGGTTGTAAGAGAAGTAAATGCGAGAGTCTTGGCAAGAGGCGTGGAGTTAAAAGATAAAGACTCACACATAAAGTGGGAGTTGTCACAGTTGCTCTTTGCTGATGACACTATGCTCTTGGGAGATTCTGAAGAGAAGTTGCAGAGGTTGGTGGATGAATTTGGTAGGGTATGCAAAAGAAGAAAATTAAAAGTGAATACAGGAAAGAGTAAGGTTATGAGGATAACAAAAAGATTAGGTGATGAAAGATTGGATATCAGATTGGAGGGAGAGAGTATGGAGGAGGTGAATGTATTCAGATATTTGGGAGTGGACATGTCAGCAGATGGGTCTATGAAAGATGAGGTGAATCATAGAATTGATGAGGGGAAAAGGGTGAGCGGTGCACTTAGGAGTCTGTGGAGACAAAGAACTTTGTCCTTGGAGGCAAAGAGGGAAATGTATGAGAGTATAGTTTTACCAACGCTCTTATATGGGTGTGAAGTATGGGTGATGAATGTTGCAGCGAGGAGAAGGCTGGAGGCAGTGGAGATGTCATGTCTGGGGGCAATGTGTGGTGTGAATATAATGCAGAGAATTCATAGTTTGGAAGTTAGGAGGAGGTGCGGGATTACCAAAACTGTTGTCCACAGGGCTGAGGAAGGGTTGTTGAGGTGGTTCGGACATGCAGAGAGAATGGAGCGAAACAGAATGACTTCAAGAGTGTATCAGTCTGTAGTGGAAGGAAGGCGGGGTAGGGGTCAGCCTAGGAAAGGTTGGAGGGAGGGGGTAAAGGAGGTTTTTGTGTGCGAGGGGCTTGGACTTCCAGCGGGCATGAGTGAGCGTGTTTGATAGGAGTGAATGGGGACAAATGGTTTTTAATACTTGACGTGCTGTTGGAGTGTGAGCAAAGTAACATTTATGAAGGGATTCAGGGAAACCGGCAGGCCGGACTTGAGTCCTGGAGATGGGAAGTACAGTGTCTGCACTCTGAAGGAGGGGTGTTAATGTTGCAGTTTAAAAACTGTAGTGTAAAGCACCCTTCTGGCAAGACAGTGATGGAGTGAATGATGGTGAAAGTTTTTCTTTTTTGGGGCCACCCTGCCTTGGTGGGAATCGGCCAGTGTGTTAATAAAATATTATTATTATTATTATTATTATTATTGTTCAGAACTCCTTGGGATGTGTTAAACCCAGTGATCATGCAGCACCTAGGGAATAAAAGGTCAATATTATAATACATTAGTCACAGAAAGCACTAAAGCAGTAAGGGTATTACAGTGCCTAGGGAATGGGAGGTAATCAAGGTTGGTTCAAGAAGAGGCTATAGCTCGGAATTCTTGGACCAAGCTTATTTCAGAAGCATTAAACATTCCCACTGAAGGATATGAATCTCTCAACACACACAACTTGACCTGAGCCTGGATGCCTCCTCACCTCCATTTGCTCTGACCTTTCTTCTGGCTGTCTCCTCTGTTTTCACTAGCCTCGAGGATGGTCCAGGATTGACTGAAACATCATCGTTTATACATTTCCATTGTGTACTTTATGAATAATTCCAGCAGAAATAACCTGATTACAGCTAATACTTCAATGGTAGCATCTTAGTATGACAATCAAAGGTATCATGTTTAATACTGGGCTGGGTGAATGTGTTGAGCATATTTAATTATACCTGCTGCCCAAGTTCACCTAGCAGTAAATAGATATCTGGGTGATAGTCAACCATTGTGGGGAGGATAGTAGTATACCTTTGATACAGGTGGACTTCGAAATGAGATGAGCTAAGATTATTTTATTTATTTATTTATTAACACATCGGCCAATTCCCACCAAAGCAGGGTGGCCCGAAAAATAAAACTTTCATCATCATTCACTCCATCATTGTCTTGCCAGAGGGGTGCTTTACACTACAGTTATAAAACTGCAACAGCAACAGTTCTTAGCCTGTAAATTCAACTGTGGAAAACAGACTGCCTTATCAAGCAGACTGTGATATCATGGCAGGTGAGCAGGACAACAGCAACAACAGTCTGGTTGAGGGTTATATAAAAGTTCATTGTGGATTTTTTTACCGTGCAGTGTTCATATTTGCTTAACTAATTTTTTACCTTATTTTATGCTAAAAGTTACTTTATCATAGACTGGTGCATTGCACAATATCCTTATTATCATAAGACTTTATTTTATTAATAATCACACTAGGTAAGTTATTCTCTCCTCACTGCACTGTTCATACCACTAACGTTAAACTGCTGATATCTCTACCTCATCCATCACTTTCCTAATACTACTTCATAGTACATAAATGCTGATACTGACTCTTATTTAAATCTCCTATTATATCAAAATGGTAACTGATGCTTTCTGCACATAACTGCCTATACAGTAGGCCCCGCTTTACGGTGTTTCGCCTTATGGTGTTCCGCTAATATGGCGATTTCAAATTATGACCAATACAGTGGTCCCCCGCTTTTCGTAGTTCCCGGCAATCGTAAAATTCGCCAATCATAGGGGTATTTTCGTATAAACATGACTCGCTTTTCATAGGTTGACTCGCGAGTCGTAGTTTGTAAGGGATGCATACCCACGGCGTGAGCCAGGGCGGCAGCCAGTCTGGCATTGTTTACCAGTGAGCGAAGGTCCCCTCACGTGCTCCAGTGAAATATTTCATAATATTCCATTTATTTTAGTGCTTGCAAGTACTAAATAAGCTACCATGGCTCCAAAGAAAGCTCCTAGTGCCAAGCCTGTGGTAAAGAAGGTGAGAAATATGATTGAACTTAAGAAAACCATCATTGAACAATATGAAAGTGGTACAAGTGTGGCCGAACTGTCCAGGATGTATAAGAAACCCTACACAACCTTATGTTCCATAGTGGCCAAGAAAAATGAAATAAAGGATGCTGTTGTTGCAAAGAGAGTAGCTATGCTAACAAAAATGAGATCACCAGTACTGGAAGAGGTTGAGAAGTTATTATTGATGTGGACAAATGAGAAACAATTAGCAGGAGATACTTTATGACTTCGTTTATTTGTGAAAAGGCTAGGCAGTTGCATGAAGATTTGGTAAAGAAATTGCCTGCAAATAGTGGTGAAGTGAGTGAATTTAAGGCCAGTAAAGGCTGGTTTGAGAGATTTAAGAACCGTACTGGCATAGAGTGTGGTAAGGCATGGTGAGGCTGCCAGTTCGGACCACAAGGCGGCTGAAAAATATGTGCATGAATTCCAGGAGTACATAGAGGCTGAAGGACTGAAACCTGAACAAGTGTTCAATTGTGACGAAACAGGCCTCTTTTGGAAGAAAATGCCAAAGAGGACCTTCATTACACAAGAGGAAAAGGCAATGCCAGGACACAAGCCTATGAAAGACAGGCTGACGCTAATGTTCTGTGCTAATGCTAGTGGGGATTTCAAAGTGAAGCCATTACTAGTGTACCATTCTGAAAATCCCAGAGTGTTCAGGAAAAACAATGTTATGAAGAGTAAATTGTGTGAGTTTTGGAAATCTAATAGTAAGGCATGGGTCACGAGGGAAATTTTCGTCGAGTGGTTCAATGAAGTGTTTGGCCCTAGTGTGAAGGAGTATCTCCTGGAAAAGAAATTGGATCTCAAGTGAGTGCTAGTAATGGACAATGCACCTGCTCATCCTCCAAACTTAGATGACCTAATTTTCGAGGAGTTTGGGTTCATCACAGTAAAGTTCTTGCCCCCGAATACCACTCCTCTCCTCCAACCCATGGACCAGCAGGTTATTGCAAACTTTAAAAAACTCTACACAAAAGCAATGTTTCACAGGTGCGAGACTGTGACCACAGACACTCACTTGACCCTAAGGGAATTTTGGAGAGAACACTTCAGCATCCTCCACTGCATAACCCTTATAGGTATGGCTTGGGAGGGAGTGACTACCAGCGGCCTGAGCCAGCCTCACATGTTCCTCCGGTGGCATTGTTTACAAGCCAGCCTCCACGGTAACATCCATGCATACAATCGGAACATTTCGTATTATTACAGCGTTTTTGGTGATTTTATCTGTAAAATAAGTGACCATGGGCCCCAAGAAAGCTTCTAGTGCCAACCCTGTGGTAAAAAGGGTGAGAAATATTATCGAAATACTGTGGTACCATGGTCAACTGCTGATGCTGCTGCTGCTGTAGCACTGTCAGCTGCTGCTGCTGCTGTAGCACCATCAGCTGCTGCTGCTGCTGCTGCTCTACCACCGTCAGCTGCTGCTGCTGCTGTAGTACCGTTTGCTGCTGCTGTAGCACTGTCAGCTGCTGCTGTAGCACTGTTAGCTGCTGCTGCTGCTGCTGTAGCACTGTCAGCTGCTGCTGCTGCTGCACTGTCAGCTGCTGCTGCTGCTGTAGCACTGTCAGCTGCTGCTGCTGTAGCACCGTCAGCTGCTGCTGCTGCTGTACCACCGTCAGCTGCTGCTGCTGTAGTACTGTCTGCTGCTGCTGTAGCACCATCTGCTGCTGCTGTAGCACTGTCAGCTGCTGCTGTAGCACTGTCAGCTGCTGCTGTAGCACTGTCAGCTGCTGCTGCTGCTGCTGTAGCACCGTTGTTGGTGTGGCTTATTGAGAATACCAAGAAACAATTAACCCCAGAGGGTTAGCCACCCAGGATAACCCAAAAAAGTCAGTGTCATCGAAGACTGTCTAACTTATTTCCATTGGGGTCCTTAATCTTGTCTCCCAGGATGCAACCCACACCAGTCAACTAACACCCAGGTGAACAGGGAAAAATGCCTGGAACTAGTGCTCATATTAGTGAATTTAAAGCCAGCAAAGGTTGGTTTGAGAGATTTAAGAATCGTAGTGGCATACACAGTGTGATAAGGCCTGTTCTGGAAGAAAGTACCAAACAGGACCTACAGTACTCAGGAGGAAAAGGCACTCCCAGGACACAGTGTCTCATCAGTCATTGCTGCATCTTCAATAAAGGTAAGTGTCATTTATTCTTCATTTAGTAGAGTAGTACATGCACAATATATATTGTGCATGTACTACTCTACTATTGTGCATGTATCCTTCTCTTTGTGTGTAGGAAAATGTATATTTCATGTGGTAAAATTTTTTTTTTCATACTTTTGGGTGTCTTGCACGGATTAATTTGATTTCCATTATTTCTTATGGGGAAAATTCATTCGCATAACGATAATTTCGCATAACAATGAGCTCTCAGGAACGGATTAATATCGTTATGCGGGGGCCCACTGTATTCCATTCATTTTAGTGCTTGCAAGTGCTAAATAAGTTACCATGACTCCAAAGAAAGCTCCTAGTGCCAAGCCTTTGGTAAAGAAGGTGAGAAATACGACAGAATTTAAGAACATCATTGAACAATATGAAAGTGGTGTACGTGTGGCCGAACTGGCCAGGATGCATAACAAATCCTATACGTACAACCATATCTTCCATCGTGACCAAGAAAAAGGAAATCAAGGAAGCTGTTGTTGCAAAGGGGGTAAATATGCTGACAAAAATGAGATCACCAGTACTCGAAGAGGTTGAGAAGTTATTATTGGTGTGGATAAATGAGAAACAATTAGCAGGAGATACTCTTATGACTTTGTTTATTTGGGCCACCCTGCATTGGTGGGATACGGCTGGTGTGTTGAAAGAAAGAAAAGATATACAGTGGACCCCCGGTTAACGATATTTTTTCATTCCAGAAGTATGTTCAGGTGCCAGTACTGACCGAATTTGTTCCCATAAGGAATCCAGTGGAACCTCAAAAATCGAACTTTCTTCGGTCCAGAAGGCTGTTCGAGTGCCACTAACAAACGAATTTATTCCCATCAGAAATAATGTAAATTAGATTAGTCCATTTCAGGCCCCCAAACATACACATATAAACGCACTTACATAATAGGTCGCATTGGGAGGTGATCGTTAAGAGGGGCTCCACTCTGTGTGTGTGTGTGTGTGTGTGTGTGTGTGTGTGTGTGTGTGTGTGTGTGTGTGTGTGTGTGTGTATATATATATATATATATATATATATATATATATATATATATATATATATATATATATATATATATATATATATATACATATAAATATATATATATATATATATATATATATATATATATATAGATATAAATATATATATATATATATACATATATAGATATAAATATATATATATATACAATAAATATATATATATATATATATATATATATAAATATATACAATAAATATATATAGATATAAATACATATAGATATAAATATGTATACACAATATATACATATATATATAAATATATATAGATATAAATATATATATATATATATATATATATATATATATATATATATATATATATATATATATATATATATATATATATATATATATATATATACAGTGGACCCCCGCTTAACGATCACCTCCAAATGCGACCAATTATGTAAGTGTATTTATGTAAGTGCGTTTGTACGTGTATATTTGGGGGTCTGAAATGGACTAATCTACTTCACAATATTCCTTATGGGAAAAAATTCGGTCAGAACTGGCACCTGAACATACTTCTGGAATGAAAAAAGTTCGTTAACCGGGGGTCCACTGGAAGGCGGGGTAGGGGTCGGCCTAGGAAGGGTTGGAGGGAGGGGGTAAAGGAGGTTTTGTGTGCGAGGGGCTTGGACTTCCAGCAGGCATGCGTGAGCGTGTTTGATAGGAGTGAATGGAGACAAATGGTTTTTAATACTTGACGTGCTGTTGGAGTGTGAGCAAAGTAACATTTATGAAGGGATTCAGGGAAACCGGCAGGCCGGACTTGAGTCCTGGAGATGGGAAGTACAGTGCCTGCACTCTGAAGGAGGGGTGTTAATGTTGCAGTTTAAAAACTGTAGTGTAAAGCACCCTTCTGGCAAGACAGTGATGGAGTGAATGATGGTGAAAGTTTTTCTTTTTCGGGCCACCCTGCCTTGGTGGGAATCGGCCGGTGTGATAAAAAAAAAAAAAAAAAAAAATATATATATATATATATACAGTGGACCCCCGGTTCCCGATATTAATCTGTTCCAGAGAGCTCATCGTAAACCATAAATATCGGAAAGCGAATCAATTTTCCCCATAAGAAATAATGGAAATCAAATTTCCGTGCAAGACACCCAAAAGTATGAAAAAAAAAAAAACTTTTACCACATGAAATATTAAGTTTAATGCAATAGAATAATTACAATAACAACAATAACAATGGATTAATAACAATAGAATATAACTGACACTTACCTTTAATGAAGATCTGGTGATGATTGATGGGATGGGAGGAGGAGTGTGTGTTGAACCTATTGCATAGAAGGGGAATCCCCCTCCAGTAGCACTGGAGGTATCAAGTCTTTTTCCGGGGTTACTTCCCTTCTTCTTTTAATGCCACTAGGACCAGCTTGAGAGTCGCTGGACTTCTGTCGCACAACATAACTGTCCATAGAGACCTGTACCTCCCATTCCTTTATGACTTTCCTAAAGTGGTTCACAACAGTGCCATTGTACAGGTTGCCAACACGGCTTGCAGTAGCTGCCTGAGGGTGATTTTCATCAAAAAAGCTTTTCACTTCAAGCCACTTTGCACACATTTCCCTAATCTTTGAAGTAGGCAACTGCTTCACTTTCTCTATCCCCTCTTCCGAAGCAGTTTCCTCAGGTCTGGCCTCTTGCTGTTGAAGATGATCTAGCAGTTCATCAGTGATTAGCTCGTCATTGTCCTCATCCACCAACTCTTCCACATCCTCCCCACTAACCTCCAACCCCAAGGACTTCCCCAATGCCACTTTCGTACTTTGCAATTACCTCTTTCTTCATTTCAATAGTCAGTAGCACCCTTGGTCTGGAAGGGTTGGCACTAGAAGCTTTCTTGGGGCCCATGGTAACTTATTTTGCAGAAACAAGCACCAAAAACAGTGATAATATGGATAATATGGAATGTACTGAATGTATCCTTTGATGCGCGCACACTGGCTGGCTTGTAAACACTGGTACACACGAGGGAGTTCAGGCCATAATTGGACACGTCTTGTAAGAATTGTATCGCATACCGGGTTTTGTATCGGGAAGCGAGGCAAAATTTTTTCGATCAAATGCATCGGCAACCGAATTTATAGGATACCGGCAACATCGGGAACCAAGGGTCCACTGTATATATATATATGTATATATATATATATATATATATATATATATATATATATATATATATATATATATATATATATATATATATATATATATATATATATACAGTGGACCCCCAGTTAATGATATTTTTTCACTCCAGAAGTATGTTCAGGTGCCAGAATTTGTTCCCATAAGGAATATTGTGAAGTAGATTAGTCCATTTCAGACCCCCAAACATACACGTACAAACGCACTTACATAAATACACTTACATAATTGGTCGCATTCGGAGGTGATCGTTATGCGGGAGTCCACTGTATTTTTTTTATTTTTATTATCACACTGGCCGATTCCCACCAAGGCAGGGTGGCCCGAAAAAGAAAAACATTCACCATCATTCACTCCATCACTGTCTTGCCAGAAGGGTGCTTTACACTACAGTTTTTAAACTGCAACATTAACACCCCTCCTTCAGAGTGCAGGCACTGTACTTCCCATCTCCAGGACTCAAGTCCGGCCTGCCAGTTTCCCTGAATCCCTTCATAAATGTTACTTTGCTCACACTCCAACAGTACGTCAAGTATTAAAAACCATTTGTCTCCATTCACTCCTATCAAACACGCTCACGCATGCCTGCTGGAAGTCCAAGCCCCTCGCACACAAAACCTCCTTTACCCCCTCCCTCCAACCTTTCCTAGGCCGACCCCTACCCCGCCTTCCTTCCACTACAGACTGATACACTCTTGAAGTCATTCTGTTTCGCTCCATTCTCTCTACATGTCCGAACCACCTCAACAACCCTTCCTCAGCCCTGTGGACAACAGTTTTGGTAATCCCGCACCTCCTCCTAACTTCCAAACTACGAATTCTCTGCTTTATATTCACACCACACATTGCCCTCAGACATGACATCTCCACTGCCTCCAGACTTCTCCTCGCTGCAACATTCATCACCCACGCTTCACACCCATATAAGAGTGTTGGTAAAACTATACTCTCATACATTCCCCTCTTTGCCTCCAAGGACAAAGTTCTTTGTCTCCACAGACTCCTAAGTGCACCACTCACTCTTTTTCCCTCATCAATTCTATGATTCACCTCATCTTTCATAGACCCATCCGCTGACACGTCCACTCCCAAATATCTGAATACGTTCACATCCTCCATACTCTCTCCCTCCAATCTGATATTCAATCTTTCATCACCTAATCTTTTTGTTATCCTCATAACCTTACTCTTTCCTGTATTCACCTTTAATTTTCTTCTTTTGCACACCCTACCAAATTCATCCACCAATCTCTGCAACTTCTCTTCAGAATCTCCCAAGAGCACAGTGTCATCAGCAAAGAGCAGCTGTGACAACTCCCACTTTGTGTGTGATTCTTTATCTTTTAACTCCATGCCTCTTGCCAAGACCCTTGCATTTACTTCTCTTACAACCCCATCTATAAATATATTAAACAACCACGGTGACATCACACATCCTTGTCTAAGGCCTACTTTTACTGGGAAAAAATTTCCCTCTTTCCTACATACTCTAACTTGAGCCTCACTATCCTCGTAAAAACTCTTCACTGCTTTCAGTAACCTACCTCCTACACCATACACTTGCAACATCTGCCACATTGCCCCCCTATCCACCCTGTCATACGCCTTTTCCAAATCCATAAATGCCACAAAGACCTCTTTAGCCTTATCTAAATACTGTTCACTTATATGTTTCACTGTAAACACCTGGTCCACACACCCCCTACCTTTCCTAAAGCCTCCTTGTTCATCTGCTATCCTATTTTCCGTCTTACTCTTAATTCTTTCAATTATAACTCTACCATACACTTTACCAGGTATACTCAACAGACTTATCCCCCTATAATTTTTGCACTCTCTTTTATCCCCTTTGCCTTTATACAAAGGAACTATGCATGCTCTCTGCCAATCCCTAGGTACCTTACCCTCTTCCATACATTTATTAAATAATTGCACCAACCACTCCAAAACTATATCCCCACCTGCTTTTAACATTTCTATCTTTATCCCATCAATCCCGGCTGCCTTACCCCCTTTCATTTTACCTACTGCCTCACGAACTTCCCCACACTCACAACTGGCTCTTCCTCACTCCTACAAGATGTTACTCCTCCTTGCCCTATACACGAAATCACAGCTTCCCTATCTTCATCAACATTTAACAATTCTTCAAAATATTTCCTCCATCTTCCCAATACCTCTAACTCTCCATTTAATAACTCTCCTCTCCTATTTTTAACTGACAAATCCATTTGTTCTCTAGGCTTTCTTAACTTGTTAATCTCACTCCAAAACTTTTTCTTATTTTCAACAAAATTTGTTGATAACATCTCACCCACTCTCTCATTTGCTCTCTTTTTACATTGCTTCACCACTCTCTTAACCTCTCTCTTTTTCTCCATATACTCTTCCCTCCTTGCATCACTTCTACTTTGTAAAAACTTCTCATATGCTAACTTTTTCTCCCTTACTACTCTCTTTACATCATCATTCCACCAATCGCTCCTCTTCCCTCCTGCACCCACTTTCCTGTAACCACAAACTTCTGCTGAACACTCTAACACTACATTTTTAAACCTACCCCATACCTCTTCAACCCCATTGCCTATGCTCTCATTAGCCCATCTATCCTCCAATAGCTGTTTATATCTTACCCTAACTGCCTCCTCTTTTAGTTTATAAACCTTCACCTCTCTCTTCCCTGATGCTTCTATTCTCCTTGTATCCCATCTACCTTTTACTCTCAGTGTAGCTACAACTAGAAAGTGATCTGATATATCTGTGGCCCCTCTATAAACATGTACATCCTGACGTCTACTCAACAGTCTTTTATCTACCAATACATAATCCAACAAACTACTGTCATTTCGCCCTACATCATATCTTGTATACTTATTTATCCTCTTTTTCTTAAAATATGTATTACCTATAACTAAACCCCTTTCTGTACAAAGTTCAATCAAAGGGCTCCCATTATCATTTACACCTGGCACCCCAAACTTACCTACCACACCCTCTCTAAAAGTTTCTCCTACTTTAGCATTCAGGTCCCCTACCACAATTACTCTCTCACTTGGTTCAAAGGCTCCTATACATTCACTTAACATCTCCCAAAATCTCTCTCTCTCCTCTGCATTCCTCTCTTCTCCAGGTGCATACACGCTTATTATGACCCACTTCTCGCATCCCACCTTTACTTTAATCCACATAATTCTTGAATTTACACATTCATATTCTCTTTTCTCCTTCCATAACTGATCATTTAACATTACTGCTACCCCTTCCTTTGCTCTAACTCTCTCAGATACTCCAGATTTAATCCCATTTATTTCCCCCCACTGAAACTCTCCTACCCCCTTCAGCTTTGTTTCGCTTAGGGCCAGGACATCCAACTTCTTTTCATTCATAACATCAGCAATCATCTGTTTCTTGTCATCCGCACTACATCCACGCACATTTAAGCATCCCAGTTTTATAAAGTTTTTCTTCTTCTCCTTTTTAGTAAATGTCTACAGGAGAAGGGGTTACTAGCCAATTGCTCCCGGCATTTTAGTCGCCTCATATGACACGCATGGCTTACGGAGGAAAGATTCTTTTCCACTTCCCCATGGACAATAGAAGAAATAAAGAAGAACAAGAGCTATTTAGAAAAAGGAGAAAAACCTAGATGTATGTATATATATATATGCATGTGCGTGTCTGTGAAGTGTGACCAAAGTGTAAGTAGGAGTAGCAAGATATCCCTGTTATCTAGCGTGTTTATGAGACAGAAAAAGAAACCAGCAATCCTACCATCATGCAAAACAGTTACAGGTTTTTGTTTCACAGTCATCTGGCAGGATGGTAGTACTTCCCTGGGTGGTTGCTGTCTACCAACCTACTACCTAATATATATATATATATATATATATACAGTGGATCCCCGCATAGCGACCTTAATCCGTGCAAGAGGGCTGGTTGTTATGCGAAATGTTCGGTATGCGAATGAATTTTCCCCATAAGAAATAATGGAAATCAAATTAATCCGTGCAAGACACCCAAAAGTATGAAAAAAAAAATTTTACCACATGAAATATACATTTTCCTACACACAAAGAGAAGGATACATGCACAATAGTAGAGTAGAACATGCACAATATATATTGTGCATGTACTACTCTACTAAATGAAGAATAAATGACACTTACCTTTATTGAAGATGCAGCAATGACTGATGAGACACTGTGTCCTGGGAGTGCCTTTTCCTCCTGAGTACTGTAGGTCCTGTTTGGTACTTTCTTCCAGAACAGGCCGTATCACACTGTGTATGCCACTACGATTCTTAAATCTCTCAAACCAACCTTTGCTGGCTCTAAATTCACCAATATGAGCACTAGTTCCAGGCATTTTCCCTGTTCACCTGGGTGTTAGTCGACTGGTGTGGGTTGCATCCTGGGAGACAAGATTAACCCTTTGAGGGTTTTCGTCGTACTAGTACGTTTTACGCGTAGGGGTTTTTGACGTACTAGTACTCATAAATTCTAGCGGCCTCAAATCTAGTGGGAGAAAGCTGGTAGGCCTTCATATGAAAGAATGGGTCTATGTGGTCAGTGTGCACAGTCTAAAAAAAATCCTGCAGCACACAGTGCATAATGAGAAAAAAAAAAACTTTGACCATTTTTTTGAATAAATCAGCGACTTTGCAGTGTATTTTCGTATGGTATTTATTGTTGTATTCTAGTTTTCTTGGTGTCATTTTATAGAATGGAAGACATATTACAGAAATTGAGATGATTTTGACTGGTTTTGCAAAGAAAGGTGCCTTGAAATTGAGCTCAAAGTAGCATAAATGTTCGATTTTTACCAAACTTCAAAAGTAATCAAATCGTGCCAAGCGTGCAATACACGTCAACTGGTGAGTCTAATATTCTTTCACAAGTGCACCAATAATATTTATACTATTTTTTACATTAATGCAGTAGTCTGCATAACAGTAAATCTTATATTTTTTGTGAAAATAAAAATTCAAAGTGGAAAGCAAAAGAATATAAGAGGGGACTTGAGACATGACTAATGACTAGAGGAAATGTCATTTTAGTGCCAGGAATGTCTTTCTTGTTTATTCTGGACCCTATTCCGAAATTGGCATCTTTTGAAATTTGTGTGAAATTGGCAAAATTGCTAAATTCTGACCACTGTACTGGATAGTTGAATTTCATAAATGAGTGGTTTCTTGCATCCATTCGATAGAAAAAATGGAGTTCTAGCGAAATATTAATGTTTTTTGTCGACTAGTACAGTGAAATTGGCCGAAAATGGGGCTCAAAGTGGGCAAAATCGCTGATGCGTAAACATCGCCGAGACCGCTAACTTTGCGAGAGCATAATTCCGTAAGTTTTCTATCAAATTTCAAACTTTTGGTGTCTTTATGATCGGGAAAAGATTCTCTATCTTTTCATAAGAGAAAATAATTTTTTTTTTTTTTAAATTTGGCCGACCCTGAGAACGAGTTTCGGAGAGGGCCTGTCGACCCTCAAAGGGTTAAGGACCCCAATGGAAATAAGTTAGACAGTCTTCGATGACACTGACTTTTTTGGGTTATCCTGGGTGGCAAATCCTCTGGGGTTAATTGTTTCTTGGTATTCTCAATAAGCCACACCAACAACGGTGCTACAGCAGCAGCAGCAGCTGACGGTGGTACAGCAGCAACAGACGATGCTACAGCAGCAACAGACGATGCTACAGCAGCAGCAGACGATGCTACAGCAGCAGCAGACGATGCTACAGCAGCAGCAGACGATGCTACAGCAGCAGCAGACGATGCTACAGCAGCAGCAGACGATGCTACAGCAGCAGCAGACGATGCTACAGCAGCAGCAGACGATGCTACAGCAGCAGCAGACGATGCTACAGCAGCAACAGACGATGCTACAGCAGCAACAGACGATGCTACAGCAGCAGCAGACGATGCTACAGCAGCAGCAGACGATGCTACAGCAGCAGCAGACGATGCTACAGCAGCAGCAGACGATGCTACAGCAGCAGCAGACGATGCTACAGCAGCAGCAGACGATGCTACAGCAGCAGCAGACGATGCTACAGCAGCAGCAGATGGTACTACAGCAGCAGCAGCAGCTGACGGTGGTACAGCAGCAGCAGCTGACAGTGCAGCAGCAGCTGACAGTGCAGCAGCAGCTGACGGTGGTACAGCAGCAGCTGTACCACCAATAGTAGCGATGGTTGATTGGGGTTTATTATACAACCTGGCCAGCTCGGAGACACGCACTCCACTTTCATACTTATCAATGATCTTTTTCTTCATCTCCATAGTAATTCTCACCCTTATTGCTGTAGGGTTGGCACTAGAAGCTTTCTTGGGGCCCATGGTCACTTATTTTCCAGAAAAAATCACCAAAAACACTGTAATAATACGAAATGTTCCGATTGTATGCTTGGATGTTACCGCGGAGGCTGGCTGGTAAACAATGCCACCGGCGGAACATGTGAGCGTGGCTCAGGCCGCACATTGGACGCGTCTCGGACGAAGGGCGGTGAGCGGGTTTTTGGGCGGTATGGGAGGCAAAATTTTTGCGATCAAAGCGTCCGGTATGCGGATTGTACGGTATGCGATGCGTCCGGTATGCGGGGGTCCACTGTATATATATATATATATATATATATATATATATATATAAATATATATATATATATATATATATATTATATAATATATATAATATATATATATATATATATATAAATATATATATATATATATATATATATATATCATTTGCACAACATCCACGCACATTCACATGTACAGCCGAACCTCAAAAATCAAATGTATCACATATCGAACGTTTCGAAAATAGGATCATTTTTTCAGGCAAACTGTGTCCCTATTATCGAACACACCCCTATTTTCGGACCGCTGGGTACTGGACCTGTCTGCTGCCCGCTCTGTCCAGGTCCCTGCGCAGGCGCTGTGAGCAGTCTAGCTTTGTTTATGCATGAGTGAACACTAACCTGCGCTCTCATCCACGCATTTTACGATTATTTCGTTGTGTTTAGTACTTGTGGGACTGTGAAATAAGCTGCCATGGACCCAAAGAAACCTGCTAGTGGTACCCCTGTGGTAAAGAAAGTGAGAAACACCACAGATGTGAAGAAGGAAATAATACAGAAGTATGAGAGTGGTGTGAGACTTGTTGAGCTTGCCAGGATGTATGGGAAAAACAAGTCGACCATCGGTTCTATCCTGGCAAAGAAAGAACAAATCAAGGAAGCTGATGTTGCGAAAGGTGTTAATATAGGGAGTGGATGAGGTGCCTTCTTCAAAGATTAAGGAGATTTGTGCCAAGTGGAATGATGTCCAAATGTTTGTGCAGAAGTACCACCCTGAGCAAGCTGAAACAAGCCATCTTTGCAACAAGTTCAGTGACAGAACCATGTCCCATTTTAGGGAAATGTTAAAGAGGAGCCAGAAACAGAGGACTGTGGACAGTTATTTTGTGAGACAGGGGTCCAGTGACTCTCAAGTTGGTCTTAGTGGCATTAAAAGACAGAGAAGGGAAGTAACCCCAGAGAGAGCTTTACCTGAAGTCCTCAAGGAGGGGGATTCTCCTTCTAAACACTAACCCCAACTCCCTCTCTCCTCCTCCCTATCTTCCAGATGCCATCACCAATCTTCAATAAAGGTAAGTAAAAATGTTATTTTATATGTACAGTGGACCCCCGCATAACGGACGCCTTGCATAGCGGACAATCCGCATATCGAACGCTTTGTTCGCTAAAATTTTGCCCCGCATAGTGGACAAAAACCCGCTCAGCGGCCTTCGTCCGAGACGCGTCCAATGTGCGCCCTCAACCAGCCTCACATGTGCCGCCTGTGCCATTGTTTACCAGCCAGCCTCCGCGGTAACATCCAAGCATACAATCAAAATATTTCGTATTATTACAGTGTTTTCGGTGCTGTTTCTGGAAAATAAGTGACCATGGGCCCCAAGAAAGCTTCTAGTTCCAACCCTACAGCAATAAGGGTTAGAATTCCCATTGAAATGAAGAAAGAGATCATTGATAAGTATGAAAGTGGAGTGCGTATCACCGACCTGGTCAGGTTGTACAAGAAACCCAAATCAACCATCTCTTCTATTGTGGGCAAGAAAACGGCAATCAAGGAAGCTGTTGTTGCCAAAGGTTTAACTGTGTTTTCGAAACAAAGATCGCAAGTGATGGAAGATGTTGAGAGAGACTTATTGGTGTGGATAAATGAAAAACAGCTAGCAGGAGATAGCGTCTCTCAAGCGATCATATGTGAAAAGGCTAGGAAGTTGCATGAGGATTTAATTAAAAAAATGCCTGCAACTAGTGATGATGTGAGTGAATTTAAGGCCAGCAAAGGTTGGTTTGAGAGATTTAAGAAGCGTAGTGGCATACATAGTGTGATACGGCATGGTGAGGCTGCCAGTTCGGACCACAAAGCGGCTGAAAAATATGTGCATGAATTCAAGGAGTACATAGAAACTGAAGGACTGAAACCTGAACAAGTGTTTAATTGTGATGAAACTGGCCTGTTCTGGAAGAAAATGCCAAGCAGGACCTACATTACTCAGGAGGAAAAGGCACTCCCAGGACATAAGCCTATGAAAGACAGGCTTACTTTGTTGATGTGTGCCAATGCTAGTGGTGATTGCAAAGTTAAGCCTTTATTAGTGTATCACTCTGAAACTCCCAGAGCGTTCAGGCAAAAGAATGTCCTCAAGGATAATTTGTGTGTGCTGTGGAGGGCAAACAGTAAGGCATGGATCACTAGGGAATTTTTCTATAACTGGTTGCACCATGCATTTGCCCCCAATGTGAAAGATTACCTAACTGAAAAGAAATTAGAACTTAAGTGCCTCCTGGTGTTAGACAATGCCCCTGGTCATCCTACAGACGTGGCAGAGCGACTTTATGGGGACATGAGCTTCATTAAGGTCAAGTTTTTGCCTCCTAATACCACTCCTCTCCTGCAGCCCATGGACCAGCAGGTCATTTCCAACTTCAAGAAACTGTACACAAAAGCTCTGTTTCAAAAGTGCTTTGAAGTGACCACAGACACTCGATTGACTCTAAAAGAGTTTTGGAAGGATCACTTTAATATCCTCAATTGTGTAAACCTTATAGGTAAGGCTTGGGAGGGAGTGACTAAGAGAACCTTGAACTCTGCTTGGAAGAAACTGTGGCCAGAATGTGTAGACAAAAGGGATTTTGAAGGGTTTGAGGCTAACCCTGAGAGGAGTATACCAGTTGAGGAATCAATTGTGGCATTGGGGAAGTCCTTGGGGTTGGAGGTTAGTGGGGATGATGTGGAAGAGTTGGTGGAGGAGGACAATGAAGAACTAACCACTGATGAGCTGATAGATCAACTTCAAGAGCAAGAGGCCAGACCTGCGGAAACTGGTTCAAAGGAGGGGAGAGAGAAATTGAAGGAATTGCCTACTTCAAAGATTAAGGAAATGTGTGCAAAATGGCTTGAAGTGCAAACCTTTTTTGATGAAAATCACCCTCACACAGCTATTGCAAGCCGTGCTGGTGACTGTTACAATGACACTGTTGTGAACCACTTTAGACAAATCATAAAGGAACGAGAGGTACAGGCCACTATGGACAGATATGTTGTGCGAAAGAAGTCCAGTGACTCTGAAGCTGGTCCTAGTGGCATTAAAAGAAGAAGGGAAGTAACCCCAGAAAAGGACTTGCCTCCTCAAGTCTTAATGGAAGGGGATTCCCCTTCTAAACACTAACACTCTCTCTCCCCTCCTCCCATCCCATCAATCATCACCAGATCTTCAATAAAAGTAAGTGTCATGTAATTGTGCATGCCTTTTTCAGTTTGTGTGTACTAAAATTAACATTTTTTTGTGGTAAAAAAAAATTTTTTTCATACTTTTGGGTGTCTTGCACGGATTAATTTTATTTCCATTATTTCTTATGGGGAAAATTAATTCACATAGCGAACATTTCGCATAACAGCCAGCCCTCTTGCACGGATTAAGGTCGCTATGCGGGGGTCCACTGTATTACTATACATAATTAAAAACTATAGTATTTCTTGTATGTAAAACTGTAATTAATCTCTATAAAGTGTATTTTTTTGTGTGAATATTTTTGGGTTTCTGGAACAGATTAATTGTACAGTGGGCTCCCGGCATTCGATATTAATCCGTTCCTAAGAACTCATCGAATACCAATAATATCGAAAACTGAATCAATTTTCCTAATAAGAAATAATGAAAATCAAATTAATCCATGCAAGACACCCAAAAGTATGAAAAAAAAATTTTACTACATGAAATATTAAGTTTAATGCAATAGAATAATTACAATAACAATAAAATAATTGACACTTACCTTTAATGAAGATCTGGTGATGATTGATAGGATGGAAGGAGGGGAGAGGTGTTAGTGTCTAGAAGGGGAATCCCCTTCCATTAGGACTTGAGGTAGCAAGTCCTTTTGCAGGGTTACTTCCCTTCTTCTTTTAATGCCACTAGGACCAGCTTGAGAGTCACTGGTCCTCTGTCGCACAACAAATCTGTCCATAGAGCTCTGTACCTCCCGTTCCTTTATGATTTGTCTAAAATGGGCCACAACATTGTCATTGTATTAGCTGCGTTAGGGTGATTTTCATCCACAAAGGTTTGCACTTCAACCCACTGTGCACACATTTCCTTAAATTTTGAAGTAGGCACAATGTACATTCCACAAGGCTTCTCAGGATTAGCCCCAAACCCTTCAAAATCTTTCTTAATTTCCATACTAATTCTCACCCTTTTTACCACAGGGTTGGCACTAGAAGCTTTCTTGGGGCCCATGGTGACTTATTTTGCAGAAACAAGCACCAAACAGTGATAATATGGATAATATGGAATGTACAAAATGTATCCTTAGATGTGTGCACACTGGCTGGCTTGTAAACACTGGCACACAAGGGGCAGTTCAGGCCACATGTGGACAGGTCTCGTACAAATCGTATCGAATACCGGGTTTTCAATCGAATACCGAGGAAATTTTTTTGCGATATAATGCATCGAATACCGGATTTATCGAAAACCGATGCCATCGAATACCGGGGGTCCACTGTATTTCCATTATTTCTTATAGGAAATATTGCTTCGAATTTCAGACTTTTCGAATTTAGAACTAGCTCCTGGAACGGATTAAGTTCGATTTTTGAAGTTCCACTGTATATGTATATATATAATATATATATATATATATATATATATATATATATATATATATATATATATATATATATATATATATATATATATACATATACATTATATATATATATATATGTGCCAAATTATGTAATAAAATATTCCTATTGGTAAAAAAAAATACTTTAAAAGATGGGGTGGTAGGGGAAGTGGAATATTCAAATGGCTTCAGGAAGAAATCCAAATATTCTTCCTTGAAGCCTTTTTATCCACTTCTCCGTGGCTATGGGTCCCACAATTTACACCAGAGGTGGACCCCATCTTATAAATTTAAAATATATATATATATATATATATATATATATATATATATATATATATATATATATATATATATATATATATATATATATATATATACACATATATATACAGTATATACATATTTTTTTTTTAACAAGTCGGCCGTCTTGTCACCCTGCCATGGTGGGAGACGGCTGGCTTGTTAAAATATAAAAAAATAAATAAATAAATAAATATAAATATAAATATATATATATATATATATATATATATATATATATATATATATATATATATATATATATATATATATATATATATATATATATATATATATATATATAATATATATATATAGAATGAAAGGGGGTAAAGCAGCTGGAACTGATGGGATCATGACAGAAATGTTAAAAGCAGGGGGGGATATAATGTTGGAGTGGTTGGTACTTTTGTTTAATAAATGTATGAAAGAGGGGAAGGTACCTAGGGATTGGCGGAGAGCATGTATAGTCCCTTTATATAAAGGGAAAGGGGACAAAAGAGATTGTAAAAATTATAGAGGAATAAGTTTACTGAGTATACCAGGAAAAGTATACGGTAGAGTTATAATTGAAAGAATTAGAGGTAAGACAGAATGTAGAATTGCGGATGAGCAAGGAGGCTTCAGAGTGTGTAGGGAATGTGTAGATCAAGTGTTTACATTGAAGCATATATGTGAACAGTATTTAGATAAAGGTAGGGAAGTTTTTATTGCATTTATGGATTTAGAAAAGGCATATGATAGAGTGGATAGAGGAGCAATGTGGCAGATGTTGCAAGTTTATGGAATAGGTGGTAAGTTACTAAATGCTGTAAAGAGCTTTTATGAGGATAGTGAGGCTCAGGTTAGGGTGTGTAGAAGAGAGGGAGAATACTTCCCGGTAAAAGTAGGTCTTAGACAGGGATGTGTAATGTCACCATGGTTGTTTAATATATTTATAGATGGGGTTGTACAGGAAGTAAATGCTAGGGTGTTCGGGAGAGGGGTGGGATTAAATTTTGGGGAATCAAATTCAAAATGGGAATTGACAGTTACTTTTTGCTGATGATACTGTGCTTATGGGAGATTCTAAAGAAAAATTGCAAAGGTTAGTGGATGAGTTTGAGAATGTGTGTAAAGGTAGAAAGTTGAAAGTGAACATAGAAAAGAGTAAGGTGATGAGGGTATCAAATGATTTAGATAAAGAAAAATTGGATATCAAATTGGGGAGGAGGAGTATGGAACAAGTGAATGTTTTCAGATACTTGGGAGTTGACGTGTCGGCGGATGGATTTATGAAGGATGAGGTTAATCATAGAATTGATGAGGGAAAAAAGGTGAGTGGTGCGTTGAGGTATATGTGGAGTCAAAAAACGTTATCTATGGAGGCAAAGAAGGGAATGTATGAAATATAGTAGTACCAACACTCTTAAATGGATGTGAAGCTTGGGTGGTAAATGCAGCAGCGAGGAGACGGTTGGAGGCAGTGGAGATGTCCTGTCTAAGGGCAATGTGTGGTGTAAATATTATGCAGAAAATTCGGAGTGTGGAAATTAGGAGAAGGTGTGGAGTTAATAAAAGCATTAGTCAGAGGGCAGAAGAGGGGTTGTTGAGGTGGTTTGGTCATTTAGAGAGAATGGATCAAAGTAGAATGACATGGAAAGCATATAAATCTATAGGGGAAGGAAAGAGGGGTAGGGGTCGTCCTCGAAAGGGTTGGAAAGAGGGGGTAAAGGAGGTTTTGTGGGCGAGGGGCTTGGACTTCCAGCAAGCGTGCATGAGCGTGTTAGATAGGAGTGAATGGAGACGAATGATACTTGGGACCTGACGATCTGTTGGAGTGTGAGCAGGGTAATATTTAGTGAAGGGATTCAGGGAAACCGGTTATTTTCATATAGTCGGACTTGAGTCCTGAAATGGGAAGTACAATGCCTGCACTTTAAAGGAGTGGTCTGGGATATTGGCAGTTTGGAGGGATATGTTGTGTATCTTTATACGTATATGCTTCTAAACTGTTGTATTCTGGGCACCTCTGCAAAAGCAGTGATGATGTGTGAGTGTGGTGAAAGTGTTGAATGATGATGAAAGTATTTTCTTTTTGGGGATTTTCTTTCTTTTTTGGGTCACCCTGCCTCGGTGGGAGACGACCGACTTGTTGAAAAAAAAATATATATATATATATATATATATATATATATATATATATATATATATATATATAGAGAGAGAGAGAGAGAGAGAGAGAGAGAGAGAGAGAGAGAGAGAGAGAGAGAGAGAGAGAGAGAGAGAGAGAAAGAGAGAGAAAGAAAGAGAGAGAAAGAGAGAGAAAGAAAGAGAGAAAGAGAGAGAAAGAAAGAGAGAAAGAGAGATAGAAAGAGAGATAGAAAGAGAGATAGAAAGAGAGATAGAAAGAGAGAAAGAGAGAAAGAGAGATAGAAAGAGAGATTAGAAAGAGAGAAAGAGAGAGAGAAAGAGAGAGAGAGAGAGAGAGAGAGAGAGAGAGAGAGAGAGAGAGAGAGAGAGAGAGAGAGAGAGAGAGAGAAAGAGAGAAAGAGAGAAAGAAAGAAAGAAAGAAAGAAAGAAAGAAAGAAAGAAAGAAAGAAAGAAAGAGAGAGAGAAAGAAAGAAAGAGAGAGAGAAAGAAAGAGGAAGGGAGATAGAGAGAGAGAGAGAGAAAGAAAGAGAAAGAGAGATAGAAAGAAATAGAGAAAGAGAAAGAGAAAGAGAGAGAAAGAGAGAAAGAGAAAGAGAGAGAGAGAGAGAGAGAGAGAGAGAGAGAGAGAGAGAGAGAGAGAGAGAGAGAGAGAGAGAGAGAGAGAGAGAGAGAGAGAGAAAGAGAGAGAGAGAGAGAGAGAGAGAGAGAAAGAGAGAGAGAGAGAGAGAGAGAGAGAGAGAGAAAGAGAGAGAGAGAGAGAGAGAGAGAGAGAGAGAGAGAGAGAGAGAGAGAGAGAGAGAGAGAGAGAGAGAGAGAGAGAGAGAATGTAGTAGGTTGGTAGACAGCAACCACCCAGGGAAATACTACTGTCCTGCCAGATGACTGTGAAACAGAAACCTGTAACTGTTTTGCATGATGGTAGGATTGCTGGTTTCTTTTTCTGTCTCATAAACACGCTAGATAACAGGGATATCTTGCTACTCCTACTTACACTTTGGTCACACTTCACAGACACGCACATGCATATATATATACATACATCTAGGTTTTTCTCCTTTTTCTAAATAGCTCTTGTTCTTCTTTATTTCTTCTATTGTCCATGGGGAAGTGGAAAAGAATCTTTCCTCCGTAAGTCATGCGTGTTGTATGAGGCGACTAAAATGCCGGGAGCAATGGGCTAGTAACCCCTTCTCCTGTAGACATTTACTAAAAAAAGAGAAGAAGAAAAACTTTATAAAACTGGGATGCTTGAATGTGCGTGGATGTAGTGCGGATGACAAGAAACAGATGATTGCTGATGTTATGAATGAAAAGAAGTTGGATGTCCTGGCCCTAAGTAAAACAAAGCTGAAGGGGGTAGGGGAGTTTCGGTGGGGGCAAATAAATGGGATTAAATCTGGAGTCTCTGAGAGAGTTAGAGCAAAGGAAGGGGTAGCAGTAATGTTGAAGGATCAGTTATGGAAGGAGAAAAGAGAATATGAATGTGTAAATTCAAGAATTATGTGGATTAAAGTAAAGGTTGGATGCGAAAAGTGGGTCATAATAAGCGTGTATGCACCTGGAAAAAGAGAGGAATGTAGAGGAGAGAGAGAGATTTTGGGAGATGTTAAGTGAATGTATAGGAGCCTTTGAACCAAGTGAGAGAGTAATTGTGGTAGGGGATCTGAATGCTAAAGTAGGAGAAACTTTTAGAGAGGGTGTGGTAGGTAAGTTTGGGGTGCCAGCCGTAAATGATAATGGGAGCCCTTTGATTGAACTTTGTATAGAAAGGGGTTTAGTTATAGGTAATACATATTTTAAGGAAAAGAGGATAAGTAAGTATACAAGATATGATGTAGGGCAAAATGACAGTAGTTTGTTGGATTATGTATTGGTAGATAAAAGACTGTTGAGTAGACTTCAGGATGTACATGTTTATAGAGGGGCCACAGATATATCATCACTTTTTAGTTGTAGCTACACTGAGAGTAAAAGGTAGATGGGATACAAGGAGAATAGAAGCATCAGGGAAGAGAGAGGTGAAGGTTTATAAACTAAAAGAGGAGGCAGTTAGGGTAAGATATAAACAGCTATTGGAGGATAGATGGGCTAATGAGAGCATAGGAAATGGGGTCGAAGAGGTATGGGGTAGGTTTAAAAATGTAGTGTTAGAGTGTTCAACAGAAGTTTGTGGTTACAGGAAAGTGGGTGCGGGAGGGAAGAGGAGCGATTGGTGGAATGATGATGTAAAGAGAGTAGTAAGGGAGAAAAAGTTAGCATATGAGAAGTTTTTACAAAGTAGAAGTGATGCAAGGACGGAAGAGTATATGGAGAAAAAGAGAGAGGTTAAGAGAGTGATGAAGCAATGTAAAAAGAGAGCAAATGAGAGAGTGGGTGAGATGTTGTCAACAAATTTTGTTGAAAATAAGAAAAAGATTTGGAGTGAGATTAACAAGTTAAGGAAGCCTAGAGAACAAATGGATTTGTCAGTTAAAAATAGGAGAGGAGAGTTATTAAATGGAGAGTTAGAGGTATTGGGAAGATGGAGGGAATATTTTGAGGAATTGTTAAATGTTGATGAAGATAGGGAAGCTGTGATTTCGAGTATAGGGCAAGGAGGAATAACATCTTGTAGGAGTGAGGAAGAGCCAGTTGTGAGTGTGGGGGAAGTTCATGAGGCAGTCGGTAAAATGAAAAGGGGGTAAGGCAGCCGGGATTGATGGGATAAAGATAGAAATGTTAAAAGTAGGTGGGGAGGAGTAGTATGGAAGAAGTGAATGTTTTCAGATATTTGGGAGTTGATGTGTCAGTGGATGGATTTATGGAGGATGAAGTTAATCATAGAATTGATGAATAAAAAAAGGTGAGTGGTGCATTGAGATATATGTGGAGGCAAAAAATGTTATCTATGGAGGAAAAGAGGGGAATGTATGAAAATATAGAAGTACTAACACTCTTACATGGGCGTGAAGCTGGGTTGTAAATGCTGAAGCGAGGAGGCGGTTGGAGGCAGTGGAGATGTCCTGTCTAAGGGCAATGTGTGGTGTAAATATTATGCAGAAAATTCGGAGTGTGGAAATTAGGAGAAGGTGTGGAGTTAATAAAAGTATTAGTCAGAGGGCTGAAGAGAGGTTGTTGAGGTGGTTTGGTCATTTAGAGAGAATGGATCAAAGTAGAATGACATGGAGAGCGTATAAATCTGTAGGGGAAGGAAGGAGGCGTAGGGGTCGTCCTCGAAAAGTTTGGAGGGAGTGGGGTAAAGGTGTTGTGGGCGAGGGGTTTGGACTTCTAGCAAGCATGCGTGAGCGTGTTAGATAGGAGTGAATGGAGACAAATGGTATTTGGGACCTGACAAGCTGTTGGAGTGTGAGTAGGGTAATATTTAGTGAAGGGATTCAGGGAAACCGGTTATTTTATATAGCTGGATTTGAGTCCTGGAAATGGGAAGTACAATGCCTGCACTCTAAAGGAGGGGGTTGGAATATTGTCAGTTTGGAGGGATATGTTGTGTATTTTTATACGTACAGTAGGGCCCCCCACTTTACGGCATTTCGCTTTACAGCATTCCGCTAATACGGTCATTTCAAATTATGACCAAAACTCGCTATACGGCTCCCCCCACCTGACTTTCTAATATGGTCACCGCGCCCCACTTGGTTTGTTTACATTCTCTGTGAGATCCGTAAGCACTAAGTCTCTCCATTATGTCTGGAAACTCCAAAATTTTAAGTGTTTTTAAGTTATTTCATATTTTATATATACTCTGATAATTATACTTATGTATACCTGTACTTAAATAAACTTACATACTGTGCTGGCATGCAGGTACATGTTAAAATCAATAAGAGTGTTTTATGTCTCCAGACGTCATATTAGTAATGATAATAATAATCACAGAGTCTCATTTAAATGTAGTATATTATGTTAATATACACATTTTCATTAATCCATCTATGACATTTTTTTCAAAATTATATAATAAACACGATGCATAACATATAAATATGATAAATACACCCCACAGTAGAATAAATAAACATAAATATGAGATGTGGTAGCCAGACGACTTGCACAAGTGACGCCATATTAGGAATAATAATAATAATAATAATAATAATAATAATAATCACCGAGTCTCATTAAATGTCGTATATTACGTTAATATACACATTTTCATTAATCCATCCATGATATTTTTTTCAAAATTACATAATAAACATCATACATAACATATAAAGATGATAAATACACCCCACAATAGAATAAATAAACATAAATATGAGATGTGGTAGCCAGATAACTTGTACAAGTGACACCAAGAATAACATTTTCTCTAATTTAACATAAGAGAAAATGTGTTACTAGGGGTAACTGTAGAAAATTATTCGTTTTGTATGTATGCAAGTTTATTCAGATATACACAAATACAGTTACATAGATTATCATACATAACAGCATATCTGCAGAGAACCCAGGATAACCCAAAAAAGTCAGAGTGACTTTATTTTCATTGCCTTCACTCAGAGCATCATTTCTTCTCAAAATGATGTTACATGAGAATGGGAGTGTTCTTCTTCATTTATTCTACCGTATCAACGTAGAGACAACCTGTACACATTGTAACTAGTACACAAACCTGACGTGTACACTTTGTTTGTTTACAAAACTTACCTTCGCCTGGTTTGTTTACATAACTCAGCACCTGTCCTCTCTCATGCACTCATTCTTTCTCTCTCTCATTTATTCGTTTTATCTCATTTACTTACTCCTGACCCTACATTAAGACTACAAATATTTTAAGGTAAGTAATGAGTGAACTGTATATACAATTTATCGCTCTGGGATGCTTAAATATCATAGGATATATGTGTGGGTGGGTTGGCCTGGTATGGTAGCCCGGATGACTACCATACATACCACACTTGATTTTTTACAATAAATACTACTCATCTCACCCTAGATTAAGATTACAAATATTTTAAGGTAAGTAATGAGTAAACTGTATATGCATTTTATCGCTCTGGGATGCTTAAATGTAATAGAATATTATGTGTAGGTGGGGTGGCCTGGTATGGTAGCCTGCCTGACTAACATACATACCACACTTGATTTCTTACAATAAATACTACTTGTCTCACCCTAGATTAAGCCTAAATATTTTAAGGTAAGTAATGAGTGCACTATGTGTGTATTGTACTTTTTTATTGTTTTTTGATGCCTATTTGTATTGCTAACTTAATATATGTTAGTGTAAACTTGTTATCTAGTATTAGTATGCATTTATAAGTGGGAAAAAAAGGGTGTTCCACTTTACGGCGATTTCCGCTTTACGGCGGTAGCCTGGAACCTAACCTGCCGTATAAGTGGGGCCCTACTGTATATACTTCTAAACTGTTGTATTCTGGGCACCTCTGCAAAAACAGTGATTATGTGTGAGTGAGGTGAAAGTGTTGAATGATGATGAAAGTATTTTCTTTTTGGGTCACCTTGCCTCGGTGGGAGACGGCCGACTTGAAAAAAAAAATACAGTGGACCCTCGACCAACGATATTAATCAGTTCCTGAGAGCTCATCGTTAATCGAAATTATCGTTAGTAGAGTTAATTTTCCCCATAAGAAATAATGAAAATCAAATTAATCCGTGCAAGACACCCAAAAGTATTGAAAAAAAAAATTTTTACCACATGAAATATTATTTTTAATACACACAAACTGAAGAAGACATGTACAATTACATGACACTTACCTTTATTGAAGATCTGGTGAAGATTGATGGGATGGGAGGAGGGGAGAGTGTGGATGGTGTTAGTGTTTAGAAGGGGAATCCCCTTCCATTAGGACTTGGTGTCAAGTCTTTTCCGGGGTTACTTCCCTTCTTCTTTTAATGCCACTAGGACCAGCTTAAGAGTCACTGGACCTCTGTCGCACAACATATCTGTCCATAGAGGCCTGTACCTCCCGTTCCTTCATGACATTCCTAAAGTGTTTCAAAACATTGTCAGTGTCACAATTAAACACATGTTCAGGTTTCAATTCTTCACTGTCTATGTACTCCTTGAATTCCTGCACATATTTTTCAGCTGGGAAGTTCAGGGGGAAGTTCGTGAGGCAGTAGGTAAAATGAAAGGGGGTAAGGCAGCCGGGATTGATGGGATAAAGATAGAAATGTTAAAAGCAGGTGGGGATATAGTTTTGGAGTGGTTGGTGCAATTATTTAATAAATGTATGGAAGAGGGTAAGGTACCTAGGGATTGGCAGAGAGCATGCATAGTTCCTTTGTATAAAGGCAAAGGGGATAAAAGAGAGTGCAAAAATTATAGGGGGATAAGTCTGTTGAGTGTACCTGGTAAAGTGTATGGTAGAGTTATAATTGAAAGAATTAAGAGTAAGACGGAGAATAGGATAGCAGATGAACAAGGAGGCTTTAGGAAAGGTAGGGGGTGTGTGGACCAGGTGTTTACAGTGAAACATATAAGTGAACAGTATTTAGATAAGGCTAAAGAGGTCTTTGTGGCATTTATGGATTTGGAAAAGGCATATGACAGGGTGGATAGGGGGGCAATGTGGCAGATGTTGCAAGTGTATGGTGTAGGAGGTAGGTTACTGAAAGCAGTGAAGAGTTTTTACGAGGATAGTGAGGCTCAAGTTAGAGTATGTAGGAAAGAGGGAAATTTTTTCCCAGTAAAAGTAGGCCTTAGACAAGGATGTGTGATGTCACCGTGGTTGTTTAATATATTTATAGATGGGGTTGTAAGAGAAGTAAATGCGAGGGTCTTGGCAAGAGGCGTGGAGTTAAAAGATAAAGAATCATACACAAAGTGGGAGTTGTCACAGCTGCTCTTTGCTGATGACACTGTGCTCTTGGGAGATTCTGAAGAGAAGTTGCAGAGATTGGTGGATGAATTTGGTAGGGTGTGCAAAAGAAGAAAATTAAAGGTGAATACAGGAAAGAGTAAGGTTATGAGGATAACAAAAAGATTAGGTGATGAAAGATTGAATATCAGATTGGAGGGAGAGAGTATGGAGGAGGTGAACGTATTCAGATATTTGGGAGTGGACGTGTCAGCGGATGGGTCTATGAAAGATGAGGTGAATCATAGAATTGATGAGGGAAAAAGAGTGAGTGGTGCACTTAGGAGTCTGTGGAGACAAAGAACTTTGTCCTTGGAGGCAAAGAGGGGAATGTATGAGAGTATAGTTTTACCAACGCTCTTATATGGGTGTGAAGCGTGGGTGATGAATGTTGCAGCGAGGAGAAGGCTGGAGGCAGTGGAGATGTCATGTCTGAGGGCAATGTGTGGTGTGAATATAATGCAGAGAATTCGTAGTTTGGAAGTTAGGAGGAGGTGCGGGATTACCAAAACTGTTGTCCAGAGGGCTGAGGAAGGGTTGTTGAGGTGGTTCGGACATGTAGAGAGAATGGAGCGAAACAGAATGACTTCAAGAGTGTATCAGTCTGTAGTGGAAGGAAGGCGGGGTAGGGGTCGGCCTAGGAAGGGTTGGAGGGAGGGGGTAAAGGAGGTTTTGTGTGCGAGGGGCTTGGACTTCCAGCAGGCATGCGTGAGCGTGTTTGATAGGAGTGAATGGAGACAAATGGTTTTTAATACTTGACGTGCTGTTGGAGTGTGAGCAAAGTAACATTTATGAAGGGATTCAGGGAAACCGGCAGGCCGGACTTGAGTCCTGGAGATGGGAAGTACAGTGCCTGCACTCTGAAGGAGGGGTGTTAATGTTGCAGTTTAAAAACTGTAGTGTAAAGCACCCTTCTGGCAAGACAGTGATGGAGTGAATGATGGTGAAAGTTTTTCTTTTTCGGGCCACCCTGCCTTGGTGGGAATCGGCCGGTGTGATAATAAAAAAAATAAAATAATAAAAAATTTTTCAGCTGCTTTTTGGTCCAAACTGGCAGCCTCACCATGCCTTATCACACTATGTATGCCACTACGATTCTTAAATCTCTAAAACCAACCTTTGCTGGCCTTAAATTCACTCACATCACCATTAGTTGTGGGCATTTTTCTAATTAAATCGTCATGCAACTTCCTAGCCTTTTCACATATGATCGCTTGAGAGATGTTATCTCCTGCTATCTGTTTTTCGTTTATCCACACCAATAACGGTCTCTCAACATCTTCTATCACTTGCGATCTCAGTTTCGAAAACACAGTTGCACCTTTGGCAAGAACAGCTTCCTTGATTGCTGTTTTCTTGGCCACAATAGTAGCGATGGTTGATTGGGGTTTTGTGTACAACCTGGCCAGCTCGAAGACACACTCTACTTTCATACTTAGCAATGATCTCTTTCTTGACTCACGAAATCGTAATGACACGATTGCAAACAAACTATACCCCGGCCGGGATTGAACCCGCGGTCAGAGAGTCTCAAAACTCTAGCCCGTCGCGTTAGCCACTAGACCAGCTAGCCACAATAAGTTGGACGAATCTTATTGTGGCTAGCTGGTCTAGTGGCTAACGCGACAGGCTGGAGTTTTGAGACTCTCTGACCGCGGGTTCAATCCCGGCCGGGGTATGGTTTGATCTCTTTCTTCATATCCATAGTAATTCTCACCTTTTTTGCTGTAGGGTTGGCACTAGAAGCTTACTTGGGGCCCATGGTGACTTATTTTGCAGGTGCAATCACTAAAAATGCTGTGATAATGTGAAATGTTCTGATTGTATGTTTGGATGGGACCGCAGTGGCTGGCTGGCTTGTAAACACTGGCCACAAGTGGACGCATCTCAGACGGAACGAATCGTGTTGGTCGAGTTTTTTAGCGCTAGTCGAGGCAAAATTTTTGCGTTAAAATGTATCGCTAGTCGGATTTAACGTTAGACGATGCCATTGTTGGTCGAGGGTCCACTGTATATATATACACACACACACACACACACAATAGACTGTTATATTAAACTGTTTCATTTGGCACATTTTGTTTATTGCACTGTTGAAAAACTGCGGCACAATTTTATACAATGCCGTAAAATTAACTTAACACGGTTCGGTTGGTGGGAAGGGAAAAAATTTGGAGAGTCACCCACGGGATATTTCACCAATACAGCTAGGAGCTAAATGTGTTTATTATGTTTGTGGATTGAGTTTAGATCTTTTAACTGCCATATCTTGTATCTGCCAAGCAATCATGGCACCCAGTAGGCATACAAGTGTTGCTGAAAGTGGCAAGAAAAGGTTTAAGCATTTAAGACTAGGAGTTACAAAGAACCAAAAACAAAGAAAGGTCCACCACTTAATTTCCTCTTAATTAGGGAAAAGTCCTTACAGTTGTTTAAAGCAGTGTGTGATAAGGAAGGCCTGAAAAAGTGTGTGTTTAGCACAGGCTGGTTCCACAACTTTAAGTTGCATAATAAGTTACATAATATTAAGTTTTCTGGTGAAAGTGCTTCAGCTGATCATACAGCAGCAAGTAATTTCCCTGCTGAATTGCAGGAAATTATTTCTGAGGGTGCTATGAGCCACATCAAATATTTAATGCTGATGAGACAAGTGCTTTTTGGAAGAAAATGCCAACAAGAACAAATATCAGTCAGCAAGAGAAAAGTGCACCGGGCTGCAAGGCAGCAAAGGATCACTTCACCTTGCTCCTTTGTGGTAATGCATTAGGTGATTAGGTGAAATTGCCCATGGTTACATACTGCTCTAAGAATCCTTCTGCTTTAACCCTTTCAGGGTCCGTCCCGTAGATCTACGGCTTTACGGTGAGTGTCCAAACCGTAGATCTACGCCATGAGCTCAGGTCACTCTGATAAACTGTGAGTGGTACATTTGGGCCTAGATATGAGAGAATACATCTATGTGGTATGTGTGCACCACATAAAACAGATCCTGCAGCAGACTGTGTATAATGAGAGAAAAAAACTGAAATCATGATTTTTCGATTAAAACAGCAACTTTGCAGTGTTTTTTCGTATGTTTTTTATAGTTGTATTTGCGATTTCTTGGTCTCATTTGATAGAATGGAAGACATATTACAGAAATGGAGATGATTTTGATTGGTTTTAGCACTGGAAATGGCTTGAAACTGAGCTCAAAGTAGTGGAAATGTTAAATTTTTGCCGATATTCAAGAGTAAACAAACGACCTCACACATCTAATACACGTCAACTGGTGGGTCTAATATACATTCACAAATATGGTGAAGATATTTATACAATTATTACAGTATTGCATAACAGTAAATCTTCTATTTTTTGGTGCGAATAAAAATTCATTATGTGAATAAAAAATCAAAATGGAATTTATTTGTAAAGCCTCAAAACATAACTAACGAACAGAGGAAATGTTAGTTTAGTGCCAGGAATGCCTACATTGTTTATTCTGGACCCTATTTTGAAATTGAAATATTTTGAACTTTGTGTAAAATTGGCCAAATTGACAATTTCCGATCACTTTATTTTGTAGTTGAAACAGTTGACTTGGCGATTTCTTGTACTCAATCGATAGAATAGAAGTAATACTAGTGAAATAGCTAAGAATTTGGTTGATTGGAATAATGTAATTGGCCTAAAATGGGAGTCAAAGTCGGCAAAATCGCCGATTCGTAAATATCGCTGACACATCAAAATTCGCGAGAGCATAATTTCGTCAATTTTCCACCAAATTTCGTTCTTTTTGTTTTATTACCTTCACAAAAAGATTCTCTACGATTTCATAAGAAAAAATAACAAATTTTTTTTTTGAAAATTCTTGGACACTGGTGCGTGACTCCAGATTTGGGCCTTGGACCCTGAAAGGGTTAAAAGGTGTAGATAAAAATACCTTACCAGCAATTTGGAGGTCAAACCAGTCAGCATGGATGACAGAGGAAATATTTATTGACTGATTTAAGCATCACTTCATTCCTGAAGTCAAATTTTACCTGCACAGCAAGAACCTTGCATTCAAGGCTCTCTTCATTCTTGATAATTCCTGTAGTCATCTACAAGCTTCGCTGGATTTGACCCCACATGTAAAAGTTGTATTTTTACCTCTAGATACAACATCTTTACTACAGCCACTGGATCAGGGAGTTAATAAGTCATTCAAGTGTAACTACACAAAAAAAAAATTATGAAAAAACTAGTTGCATCAATGGACTCTGACTCCAACCTGGCAATACCAAGTTTCTGGAATAAATTTAACATTGCAGATGCCATCAGATATACTAAGAATGCATGGACTGAAGTACCCCAATCAGCCTTAACCCTTTCAGGGTTTCGGCCGTACTAGTACGGCTTACGCCCCAGGGTTTTTGATGTACTAGTACGCCTAAATTCTAGCGCCCTCAAATCTAATGAGAGAAAGCTGGTAGGCCTACATATAAAAGAATGGGTCTATGTGGTCATAAAAAAATCCTGCAGCACACAGTGCGTAATGAGAAAAAAAACTTTGACCGTGTTTTTGGATTAAAACAGCGACTTTGCACTGCATTTTTGTATGGTATTTATGGGTGAATTCTAGTTTTCCTGGTCTCATTTTATAGAATGGAAGACATATTACAGAAATTAAGATGATTTTAACTGGTTTTTCAATGAAAAGTACCTTGAAATTGAGCTCAAAGTAGCAGAAATGTTCGATTTTTACCAAAGTTCAAAAGCAAACAAATCATGCCAAGCGTCCAATACACGTCAACTGGTGAGTCTAATATTCTTTCACAAGTGCGCTGATATTATTTAAACCATTTCTACACTAATGTAGTAGTCTGCACAACAGTATATCTTCTATTTTTTGTAAGAATAAAAATTCAAAGTGGAAAGCCAAAGAAATATAAGAGGGGCCTGGGGATGTGACTATCGAACAGAGAACTTGTTATTTTAGTGCCAGGAATGTCTTTCTTGTTTATTCTGGACCCTATTCGGAAATTGGCATCTTTTAAAGTTTGTGTGAAATTGGCAAAATTGTTAAATTTCTGACCACTTTATTGGATAGTTGAAATCGGTAAATGGCTGGTTTCTTGTACTCATTCAATAGAAAAAATAAAGTTCTAGCGAAATAGTTATGATTTTTGTTGACTAGTACACTGGAATTGGCTGAAAATAGGGCTCAGAGTGGGCAAAATCGCCGATGCGTAAACATCATTGAGACCGCTAACTTCGTGAGAGCATAATTCCGTAAGTTTTCCATCATATTTCATACTTTTGTTGTCATTATGATCGGGAAAAGATTCTCTATCTTTTCATAAGAAAAAATATTTTTTTTTTTTTTAAATTTGGGCGACCCTGAGAACAAGTCTCAGAGAGGGCCTGGCGACCCTGAAAGGGTTAAATGCAGGCTGGGGTAAGTTACGACCCTCTGTGGTTAATTCTTTCACTGGTTTTTCCCTTGTTTGAGAGTCGATTCAGGAAATTGTTGTAATAATACTCACATTCAACAAATAACAACGAAAGTCTCCAAGACATTTGGATACTAGCCAAAATCTGCCGTCATATTCCACGACTCGCTTTACTTTCCTTCATCAATCTATACTTCACATGTAAGATTTGTCCCAAGGATAAGCACTAAGCCCTAAGTATCATACAGCATCTAGGCTATGGAGATAATCATGCATAATCTAAGGAAAGAGAAGGGGTAGCTCCATTTCCTTGGATTAAAATTCTGCACTCTCTTGAAGGAAATAATTTCTTGAGGGCAGCAACTTACCACACTCTACTACAGCTCTGAAGCGCAGGTCACACACGGAGCCTATACCATGTATGAGAAACACCAGGTGGTCCACCTTCTCTGCTTCACCATCATCGATCTCAAAGTCCTCGGTGCCTCGCTTCACTGTCAGAGGCGACTGTGAGCTCTACAGGGAAAATTACACAAACATTTTACTCAAGATCAAATGGAAGAATACACAATAATGCATGTGTTAATTATGAGTTATACAACACCTGGTGAAGGAAAGACAATCAGATTTGCTCCAAGGAATAATAACTCATTAACCCTTTGAGGGTCCGTCCCGTAGATCTACGGCTTTACGTTCAGGGTCCAAACCGTAGATCTACGTCATGAGCTCAGCTCACTCTGATAAACTGTGAGTGGTACATTTGGGCCTAGATATGAGAGAATACATCTATGTCGTATGTGTGCACCACATAAAACAGATCCTGCAGCACGCTGTGTATAATGAGAGAAAAAAACTGAAATCATGATTTTTCAATTAAAACAGTGACTTTACAGTGTTTTTTCGTATGTTTTTTATAGTTCTATTTGCAATTTCTTTGTCTCATTTGATAGAATGGAAGACATATTGCAGAAATAGAGATGATTTTGATTGGTTTTCGCACTGGAAATGGCTTGAAACTGAGCTCAAAGTAGCAGAAATGTTAAATTTTTGCTGATATTCAAGAGTAAACAAATGACCTCACACGTCTAATACACGCCAGCTGGTGGGTCTAATATGCATTCACAAATATGGTGATGATATTTATACAATTATTACAGTATTGCATAACAGTAAATCTTCTATTTTTTGGTGTGAATAAAAATTCATTATGTGAATAAAAAATCAAAATGGAATTTATTTGTAAAGCCTCAAAACGTAACTAATGAACAGAGGAAATGTTAGTTTAGTTCCAGGAATACCTACATTGTTTATTCTGGACCCTATTTTGAAATTGGAATATTTTGAACTTTGTGTTAAATTGGTCAAATTACCAATTTCCAATCACTTTATTTTGTAGTTGAAACAGTTGACTTGGTGATTTCTTGTGCTTAATTGATAGAATAGAAGTAATACTAGTGAAATAGCTAGGAATTTGGTTGACTGGAATAACGTAATTGGCCTAAAATGGGAGTCAAAGTCGGCAAAATCGCCGATTCGTAAATATCGCTGACACATCAAAATTCGCGAGAGCATAATTTCGTCAATTTTCCATCAAATTTCATACTTTTTGTTTTATTACCTTCACAAAAGGATTCTCTACCATTTCATAAGAAAAAATAACAATTTTTTTTTTTTTAAATTCTTGGACACTGGGGCACCACTTCAGATTTGGGCCTTGTACCCTGAAGGGGTTAAAATTAATATTAATAAAATTAATAATAATATCCCACCAAAGTAGGGTGGCCCAAAGAGAAAAACAAAATTAATAATAATAATAATAATAATAATAATAATAATAATAATAATAATAATAATAATAAAAATAATAATAATAAGTGGGATAACAGGTATATTTTGCTACATCTACTGACACTTAGGTTACACTGCACAAACATGTTCACACGTAGTATATCTTTACATAATCATCCGTGTTTTCTTCTATTTTCTTAATAGTTTTTATTCTTAGTTCCTCTTATCTCCATGGAGAAGTGGAAAAGAATGCTCCCTCCTTAAGTCATACGAGTCATAAGAGGCGACTAAAATGCCAGGGATAAGGGGCTAGTAACCCCTTCTGTATAAATTACTAAATTTAGGGTGACCTAAAAAACTTAAATTTTTTTCTTTTTAGGTCACCCTGCCTCGGTGAGATATGGCCAGTTCATTGGAAAAAAATAATAATAATACACTCATATTTCTATAAGCTACAGTACAAGGTTTTACAAGACTGGAAGACATTTGATAGTAGCCATGGAGAGCACCTGGTCAAGCTGAGCATTTAAGGCAAGATACTAAAGATTAACAGAACATAATAGACAAACACCGCATAAGTGTGTATATGAAGACATTAATAAGAAATTAATTCTGACGAAGATAACACACAAACATACGAGAGTAGGTTAACTTTTTCCCTGTTGGGATCCTTGAAATTAAAAGAGTTAACAATGTTGTAATTTAACCCTTTCAGGGTCTGTCCTTTAGATCTACAGCTTTGAAGCCAGGGTCCAGGCCGTAGATCTATGCCAAAATTCTAGCGGCTTCAAATTTAGTGTGAGAAGGGTTGTAGGCCTACATCTAAGAGAATGGGTCTACATGGTCAGTGTGCGTGGTAAACAAAAAATCGGGGCACCCGCATTGCATGGTGGGAACGCCATCTCAGTATGCTTTGTTCATCATGCCTGGTGGCAAGGAAGCTCTCACTCCCCGGTGAGCTGGGTCTCTCCTCTTCCCAAGCAATAGTTCTAACACTGATAGAAGCGGATCTGAAGAGGAAGTCTATGGTTTTGAACCATATGGTGCATTGTATCATATGGTACAATGGTACCATACCAAAAGAGGGGAGGAGCAGTTAAGGACTCAGTACATTAAGTTAGAGAGAGAAATAAAAAAAGGAATAAGAAAAGCAAAAAGGGATTATGAGGCTAAGGTTGCAAGAGATTCGAAGACTAGCCCAAAAGGGTTCTTTCAGGTATACAGAAGTAAGATTAGGGACAAGATAGGCCCACTTAACCCTTTCAAGGTTTCGGACGTATTAGTACGGCTTATGCACCAGGGTTTTTGACGTACTAGTATGCTTAAATTCTAGCGCCCTCAAATCTAGTGATAGAAAGCTGGTAAGCCTACATATGAAAGAATGGGTCTATGTGGTCAGTGTACACAGTATAAAAAAAAATCCTGCAGCACAGAGTGCGTTATGAGAGAAAAAAAAAACTTTGACCGTGTTTTTGGATTAAAACAGCGACTTTGCACTGTATTTTCGTATGGTATTTATGGTTGTATTCTAGTTTTCCTGATCTCATTTTATAGAATGGAAGACATATTACAGAAACTGAGATGATTTTGACTGGTTTTACAAAGAAAAGTACCTTGAAATTGAGCTCAAAGTAGCAGAAATGTTTGATTTTTACCATAGCTCAAAAGTAAACAAATCATGCTAAGCGTCCAATACACGTCAACCGGTGAGTCTAATATTCTTTCACAAGTGCGGTGATATTATTTATACCATTTCTACACTAATGCAGTAGTCTGCATGACAGCAAATCATCTATTTTTTGAGAATAAAAATTCAAAGTGGAAAGCAAAAGAATGTAAGAGAGGCATGGGGACATGACTAATGAACAGAGGAAATGTTAGTTTAGTGCCAGGAATGTCTTTCTTGTTTATTCTGGACCCTATATAGAAATTGGCATCTTTTGAAATATGTGTGAAATTGGATAGTTGAAATTGGTAAATGAGTGGTTTCTTGTACTCATTCGATAGAAAAATGGAGTTGTAGCAAAATAGTTATAATTTTTGTCGACTAGTACACTGGAATTGACCAAAAATAGGGCTCAGAGTGGGCAAAATCGCCGATGTGTAAACATAATTCCGTAAGTTTTCCTTCAAATTTCATACTTTTGGTGTCATTATGATCGGGAAAAGATTCTCTATCTTTTCATAAGAAAAAATAATTCTTTTTCTTTTTTTAAATTTGGGCAACCCTGAGAACAAGTCTGGGAGAGGGCCTGGCGACCCTGAAAGGGTTAAGAGTGACTCAGGTCAGATCTCTGGCAGTGATAAGGATACGTGTGAAATTTTCAATTCTTACTTCCTCTCAGTTTTTACTTAGGAAGGTACTAGCGAAATTCCAGAAATAATATATTATGTAGAACAGGACAATAATAAACTATGCACGATTGCGGTAACTAGTGACATGGTCTTCAGACAAATAGATAAATTAAAAGCTAGAAAATTCCCAGGCCCTAATGAACTGTTTGCAAGGGTGTTAAAGGAATGTAGAGGAACTTAGCATACCTTTGGCTAATCTTTTTAACGTATCACTACAAACTGACATAGTGCCTGATAAGTGGAAAATGGCAAATGTAATACCCATTTACAAGGCAAGGGATAGGTCCTTAGCTTTGAACTATAGATCAATAAGCCTTACCTCCATAGTGGGAAAATTTATGGAATCAATAATTCCCAAAGCAATTCGTAGCCATCTTGAAAGGCATAAATTGATTAATGAATCTCAGCATGGTTTTACAGAGGGACGTTCCTGTCTTACGAATTTACTAACTTTCTTCAATAAGGTATTTGAGGAGGTAGATCATGGTATTGAATATGATATTGTGTATATGGACTTCAGTAAGGCTTTTGAGAGAGTTCCACATCAGAGGCTATTGAGGAAACTTAAGGCACACAGAATAGGAGAAATTTTTCCTGGGTTGAAGCATGGTTGACAAATAGGCAGCAGAGTGTTTGCATAAATGGGGAAAAATCAGAATGGTGGCACATCACAAGCGGTGTTCCACAGGGGTCAGTGTTGGGCCCCTTGTTCACAATCTACATAAACGACATAGATGAGTGAATAAATAGGGACATAAGCAAATCTGCTGATGACACCAAAATAGACCGTCCAATTCATTCTAATGAGGACATTAGAGCACTCCAGGATGATTTGAATAGACTGATGCAGTGGTCAGAGAAGTGGCAGATGCAGTTTAATATAGACAAATGCAAAGTTCTAAATGTTGGACAGGAAAATAACCATGCCACATATAAACTAAGAAATGTAGCTCTTAATATTATGGACTGCAAAAAGGATTTAGGAGTTCTGGTTAGAAGTAATCTAAAACCAAGACAACAGTGCATTAGTGTTCGCAATAAAGCTAACAGAATTCTTGGCTTCATAGCAAGAAGTATAAATAGTAGAAGTCCTCAGGTTGTTCTTCAGCTCTATATACCTTTGGTTAGGCCTCATTTAGATTATGCTGCACAGTTTTGGTCACCGTATTACAGAGTGGATATAAATGCACTGGAAAACGTACAAAGGAGGATGACAAAGTTGATCCCACGTATCAGAAATCTTCCCTATGAGGATAGACTGAGGGCCCTGAACCTGCACTCTCTGGAAAGGCGTAGAATTAGGGGGGATATGATTGAGGTGTATAAATGGAAAACAGGAATTAATAAAGGGGATGTAAATAGCATGCTAAAAATATCTAACATAGACAGGACTCGCAGCAATGGCTTTCAATTGGAAAAATTCAGATTCAGGAAGGATGCAGGAAAGCACTGGTTTGGTAATAGAGTTGTGGATGAGTGGAACAAACTCCTGAGTACTGTCATAGACACTAAGACATTGTGTAGTTTTAAAAATAGGTTGGATAAATACATGAGTGGGTGTGGGTGGGTGTGAGTTGGACCTGACTAGCTTCTGCTACTAGGTCGGATGCACTGCTCCTCCCTTAAGTGATGTGTCTAACCTCACTAGGTCAAGGCATTGGCTTAAGCCGGTGGGAGAATTGGAGCTGCCTCACATAGGGCAGTAGGCCTGTTGCAGTGTTCCTTCTTTCTTATGTTCTTATGTGATACAATAGTACTATATGATACAATGGTACCACATCATACAATGGTAACATATGGTACAATGTACCATATGGGATACCATATGGTACAGGTACAGAGACCACAATGGCAATAAGTCACTCTGTCTGACTTTTTTTAGTTATCCTAGGTTCTCCACACATACATATGCTGCTATATACAGTGGACCCCCGCATACCGGACGCCTTGCATAACGGACAATCCGCATACCGGACGCTTTGATCGCTAAAATTTTGCCTCGCATACCGCCCAAAAACCCGCTCAGCGCCCTTCGCCCGAGACGCGTCCAATGTGCGGCCTGAGCCACGCTCACATGTTCCGCCAGTGGCATTGTTTACCAGCCAGCCTCCGCGGTAACATCCAAGCATACAATCGGAACATTTCGTATTATTACAGTGATTTTGGTGATTTTTTTCTGGAAAATAAGTGACCATGGGCCCCAAGAAAGCTTCTAGTGCCAACCCTACAGCAATAAGGGTGAGAATTACTATGGAGATGAAGAAAAAGATCATTGATAAGTATGAAAGTGGAGTGCGTGTCTCCGAGCTGGCCAGGTTGTATAATAAACCCCAATCAACCATCGCTACTATTGGTGGTACAGCTGCTGCTGCTGCTGTACCACCGTCAGCTGCTGCTGCACTGTCAGCTGCTGCTGCACTGTCAGCTGCTGCTGCTGTACCACCGTCAGCTGCTCCTGCTGCTGTAGTACCGTCTGCTGCTGCTGTAGCATCGTCTGCTGCTGCTGTAACATCGTCAGTTGCTGCTGTAGCATCGTCTGCTGCTGCTGTAGCATCGTCTGTTGCTGCTGTACCACCGTCAGCTGCTGCTGCTGCTGTAGCATCGTCTGCTGCTGCTGTAACATCGTCAGTTGCTGCTGTAGCATCGTCTGCTGCTGCTGTAGCATCGTCTGTTGCTGCTGTACCACCGTCAGCTGCTGCTGCTGCTGTAGCACCGTTGTTGGTGTGGCTTATTGAGAATACCAAGAAACAATTAACCCCAGAGGATTTGCCACCCAGGATAGCCCAAAAAAGTCAGTGTCATCGAAGACTAACTTATTTCCATTGGGGTCCTTAATCTTGTCTCCCAGGATGCAACCCACACCAGTCGACTAACACCCAGGTGAACAGGGAAAATGCCTGGAACTAGTGCTCATATTGGTGAATTTAGAGCCAGCAAAGGTTGGTTTGAGAGATTTAAGAATCGTAGTGACATACACAGTGTGATAAGGCCTGTTCTGGAAGAAAGTACCAAACAGGACCTACAGTACTCAGGAGGAAAAGGCACTCCCAGGACACAGTGTCTCATCAGTCATTGCTGCATCTTCAATAAAGGTAAGTGTCATTTATTCTTCATTTAGTAGAGTAGTACATGCACAATATATATTGTGCATGTACTACTCTACTATTGTGCATGTATCCTTCTCTTTGTGTGTAGGAAAATGTATATTTCATGTGGTAAAAATTTTTTTTTCATACTTTTGGGTGTCTTGCACGGATTAATTTGATTTCCATTATTTCTTATGGGGAAAATTCATTCGCATACCGAACATTTCGCATAACAGCCAGCCCTCTTGCACGGATTAAGGTCGCTATGCGGGGGTCCACTGTATAATAATCTATGTACATAACTGTATTTGTGTATACCTGAATCAACTTACTTAAGATGCCACAGGCACTCAGGTAAGTAAGTTTATTCAGGTATACACAAATACAGTTACATATACATGTATTATTATACATAGCAGCATATGTGTAGAGAACTTACGATAACCCAAAAAAGCCAGACAAAGTGACTTATTTCCATTGGGGTCCCTGTACCTGTACCATATGCAATTCCAAGGGGACAGAGTACAACCCATGGCCCTACACCTGGAACAGACAGTGAAAGTAATGATGATGTGCCTACAATTGGGATGGATAGACCACATGCATCAGCAGGTGGTGGTGGTGCCATGAGCATGCAAGTGTGCAGCATGCAAGTGTGCAGCAAGTGAGTGTGCAGTATGTGGCACCAGCCCAGATTGGGAGTGAGTCTGGGACCCAAGCCACAAACTCAGCAGTTCCAGGACAAAGTGCATCATCATTCACCAGAGAAAGGAGACAACTGTGGCTGAAATGTTTTAGTTTTTTTTAACAATAATGCTTATGCCTCACGTCTATTAGCATAATACAAAATCATACTGGTGCACAGATGAGTAAGACACCACTGTGCATGACACTTTGTTTCAAAGACTTTCACAGACTGCAGCAGTTTTAGGAACATGTCCAGCGACTGTGCATATATAAATATATAATAGAACATTACTAATATACATGTTTGCATGGTTTTTGTTGTAAACAATTATTGTAAACAAATTAATGATGAAAATATTAGTGAAGTTATTGTGTTGAATACAATGAGTGTACATATATACATTATGCATTATATAGGTCTCTCAGGCCACAAACGTTACTGGAAAAAAAATCAGAAAAAAAAAGAAAAAAGTAACAAAAAAGTAAAATAAAAAAATGCGACTTTGGAAGTCGCTGATGTTGCCGCCACACAGTCACTGAGGGTCAACTTCATGCCTCTATATCTTGGTAAGTACTCATTGGAATTTTTTTTGTTTGTTTTATTGCTTCTAGAGAATTTTTTTTTTCAACAAGTCAGCTGTCTCCCACTGAGGCAGGGTGACCCAAAAAGAAAGAAAATCCCCAAAAAAGAAAATACTTTCATCATCATTCAACACTTTCACCTCACTCACACATAATCACTGTTTTTGCAGAGGTGCCCAGAATACAACAGCTTAGAAGTACAGTGGACCCCAGCCTTACGATATTAATCCGTTCATGAGAGCTCATCATAAGCCAAAATTATCGTTAGCCGAATGAATTTTCCCCATAAGAAATAATGGAAATAAAATTAACCCGTTCCTGACACCCCAAAGTGTGAAAAAAAAATTTTACCACATGAAATATTAATTTTAATACACACAAACTGAAGAAGACATGCACAGTTACATGACACTTACCTTTATTGAAGATCTGGTGATGATTCATGGGATGGGAGGAGGGGAGTGTGTGGAAATTATTGTTTAGAAGGGGAATCCCCTTCCATTAAGACTTGAGATAGCAAGTCCTTTTCCGGGGTTACTTCCGTTCTTCTTTTAATGCCACTAGGACCAGCTTGAGAGTCACTGGACCTCTGTCGCACAACAAATCTGTCCACAGAGCTCTGTACCTCCCGTTCCTTTAAGACTTTCCTAAAAATGGGCCATAACATTGTCATTGTCCGGGTTGCCAACACGGCTTGCAGTAGCTGTGTCAGGATGATTTTCATCCGTAAAGGTTTGGAGTTCTACCCACTTTGCACACATTTCCTTAATCTCTTTTTTCAATTCCATACTAACTCTTGCCCTTTATACCACAGGGATGGCACTAGAAGCTTTCTTGGGGTCCATGGTGAGTTATTTTGCAGTTACAAGCACTAAAAACACTGGGATAATTTGAAAAGTACCGAATGTATGCGTAGATGCAACTGCACAGGCTTGCTTGTAAACACTGGCGCTGAGGCCACATGTGGGACGCGTCCTGGACGAATCATGTAAGGCAAGTTTTTTATCGTGAGGCGAGGCAAAATTTTTGCATTCAAATGCTTCGTATGGCGGATTTAACGTAACGCGATGCGTTCGTAAGGCAGGGATCCATTGTATATACATATAAAAATACACAATATATCCCTCCAAACTGCCAATATCTCAAACCCCTCCTTTAGAGTGCAGGCATTGTACTTCCCTTTCAATAAGAAAAAAAATTAGAAAATTCTTAGACCCTGGCTGTCACTCTTGAGATCTGGTCTCTGGACCCTGAAAGGGTTATAAAAAAAAATCTGAAATGGTGAAGAATCTTTTTCTGGAAAAAATGACATGAAAAACATGAAATTTTATGAAAAATTCATGGAATTACTCAGGAGTAAAGTTGGCAGATTGGGCACAATTTATGGATTGGTGATCTCACCCACTGAGTCCAACTTTAAGGAAATTCCAAAATAATAATAATACTAATAATCTTTACTTCTACATGTACAACATATACAGGCCTAGCTGCCATCAATGACATATTACTATACAGAAAGCCCCTTGTTATGCAGAACATTTCAGGCAAATTAAGTCAATTTTGTCCCCAGTATGTGACACAAACCAGTCAACTAACACCCAGGTACCTATTTTAGTACTAGATGAATAGGGATAGCAGGTGTCTTAAGGAAACGTATCCTCATGTTTCCACCCATAATGAGGATCAAACTATGGGCCTAAATGTGCGAGCTGAGTATGCTAGCAATCAAGCTATGAAACACCTCATTTTGGTCAAATTCTGCTATTTCACTAGTGTGCCTTCCATTCTTTTATCTGAGTACAAGAAACTACCCATTCAACAACCAGAGATATCCCATAAAGTGCAAAGACATTGGTAATTTGGCCAATTTCACACACTCAACAAATTGCAGTAGATAAGCAGAATGTAAAATAAACACCACAACCATTCCGTCACTAAAGCAACATTTCCTCAGTTCATCAGCCACATCCTCAGCCCTCTTCCATACCTCCCATTTTAAGCCAGCATCACACACATACACACAAAAAAAAATCTAAATTTTGCCCAATTTCTAGGAAAATAAAATATAAGTAAGAATGCCTGGCTTGGCTTAGGCTGTCCCAATAATTAAGGCAGCCCTATTAAAACCCCCATAAAACAACCCAGATGGGTAGTTGAGCTGTACACTAACAGCCCCATTCAAAGCAAGTTAAATTGCAGATCTAGAGAATGCACAAAGAACTTTCACTCTATGTATTAGTTCAGTGAAGCACCTTGATTACTGGGAACATCTGAATTTCCCTGACCTGTACTCCCTGTAATGCAGGTAAGAAAGATACATCATAATCTACACCTGGAAAATCCTAGAGGCACTAGTCACAAATCTGTACACAAAAGTCGCTCCCTACAAAAACAAAAGACTAGACAGATAGTGCAACATACCCCCAATGAAAAGCAGGGGTTCCATGAGTACACCAAGAGAAAATATAAAAAGTGTCAGGGGCTCAAAACTGTTCAACAGTCTCCCAGCATACACAAGGGGAATTATCAATAGACCCCTGGCTGCCTTAAAGAGGAAACTGGACAGATAGACATAGACAGTGCCTTACACAAATAACCCGCACATAAAAGAGAGAAGCTTACGACGACGTCTACGATAGGGATGCCCGGGTGTTGCGCATGTGTCTTAATTTCATCTTGTCGGTATTACATACCATTCTTGTACTACTATTACTACTACTACTACCACCACCTCTTCCTGCCTATATATAGCCATCCTGCTCCACTTCTGGTTAGTGTGACTTTGTCAATGGTCCAAGTCGGACCGAAACATCGTCGTAAGTTTCTCTCTTTTATGTGTGGGTTATTTGTGTATAGTTCCAGTCACGGTATTGTGCCTTTTTTTGTTATTTTAGACAGTGCCTTATCAGCCTGGCTGTGCTTCGTACATTGCACTGCATGCAGTCAGCAGTAACAGCCTGGCTGATCAGACCCTGATCCAATAGGAGGCCTGGTCATGGACTGGGCTATGAGGCACTGACCCCTGAAACAACCTCCAGGTAAGCCAAAAATTGATTATCTCCACCACTTTGAGGCTTATTTGAAGCTACAACACTTCTGAAACTGACCAAGATTATCTCCATTTTACTAGTATGGCTTTCATTTTATTAATTGAAACCAAGAAACAGCCAATAAAACCATGAAAATCAATCATAAAACATGCCTCAAAGTTATTTTAAACCAAACAATAAATCAGAGATCACCTGTTCCCATCATGCACTGTGTGCAGCAGGTTTTTTTTATATACTGTGCTCACCCATAGCACACACCAATTCTCTCTTGTCTAGGGCAAAATTGATATGATTATGACACAGATCTATGACAGAGACAGTGAAAGGGTTATTATCTTACAATGTTAATATACATGTAATACAAGTAGGGACTAGTAGGAACTCCAGGTGGAGTGAAAATAGCGATCTATCTGCACCATTTCGTACAGGATGAAGTCCTCTTTTAAGCAAGTAATTATAGGTAGTAGGTTGGTAGACAGCAACCGCCCAGGGAGGTACTACCGTCCTGCCAAGTGAGTGTAAAATGGAAGCCTGTAATTGTTTTACATGATGGTAGGATTGCTGGTGTCTTTTTTCTGTCTCATAAACATGCAAGATTTCAGGTATGTCTTGCTACTTCTACTTACACTTAGGTCACACTACACATACATGTACAAGCATATATATACACACCCCTCTGGGTTTTCTAATATTTTCTTACTAGTTCTTGTTCTTGGTGTTTATTTTCTCTTACCTCCATGGGGAAGTGGAACAGAATTCTTCCTCCGTAAGCCATGTGTTTTGTAAGAGGCAACTAAAATGCCGGGAGCAAGGGGCTAGTAACCTCTTCTCCTGTATATATTACTAAATGTAAATGGAGAAATTTTCGTTTTTCCTTTTGGGCCACCCCGCCTCGGTGGGATACGGCCGGTGTGTTGAAAGAAAGAAAGAATTAAACAAACCTTCAACAAAACAAATGCAATATTCAGGTTAAGAGGAAACAAATGCCTAAACAAGAACATTGATACTCTGCTTATCGAGATATTTTCTGGCTACATAGCGATTACAAATGTGAAAGTTGCAAGATTTAACAATTTGGATAATGTGCCCAACAAATAACAATGAAGCACCCAGATCCCTCGCTGATCCCACAAGCTGCAAAATGACATCACCACAATCAAAGGCACCAAAGTATTTCCTGAGATTTTCCCCAACAATCAACATCTCTGCTAAATAGTAGGTTGGTAAACAGCAACTGCCCAGGGAGGTACTACCATCCTGCCAAGTGAGTGTAAAATGGAAGCCTGTAATTGTTTTACATGATGGTAGGATTGCTGGTGTCTTTTTTCTGTCTCATAAACATGCAAGATTTCAGGTACATCTTTCTACTTCTACTTACACTTAGGTCATACTACACATGCTTGTACAAGCATATATATACACACACACACACCCCTTCAGATTTTCTTCTATTTTCTTACTAATTCTTGTTCTTGGTTATTTCTTATCTCCAAGGGAAAGTGGAACAGAATTTTTCCTCTGTAAGCCATGCATGTTGTAAGAGGCGACTAAAATGCGAGGAGCAGAGGGCTAGTAACCCTTTTTCCTGTATACATTACAAAAGTTGAAAAGAACAACTTTTGTTTTTCTTTTTGGGCCATCCTTCCTCAGTGGGATATGGCCAGTTTGGTGAAAGAAAGAAGAATGAACATCTCTGTCTTACCTTCACTTAGTTTCTATTTTCTATTTGTCACCTGACCACAAATGTCCAGCAAAAGAGAACTAAAAGAGAGTTTTGAATCTTCTATATTCAAAACCTGAATGTAAACCTGTGTAACGTTAGCAGAAAAAATGATAACTGATCCCCATGGGCATCCAACAGTAAAACTAAGCCATTAACATAGTAAACAACACCATTCCAAGAACAAAGGCCTGAGAAATACCACAGGATGAAGGAGATGGCTCAGACACAGTCAGTGACTATTATTTGATATGACTGACCAGTAAGACATTATTTCAGAAGCAACAGTGCAGAATGGCTAAGGCCACAGTCAAACAGATCACTTATCAGTAATCCATGATCAACAGTATCAAATACAGCAAAGATATCAAACAAAATTAACAGCAAAGCATTTCCTTCACAAGTGTTCAGTACCAAACCATTGGAAACTTTACACAAACCATCTTCTCAGATGAATGAAACGGTCAATATGCAGACTGCACACACACTAAAACAAGACTTTGCTGCTGAAAAGGAAACAATTGCTCTAGAATAGAAAGGTTAATCAACTGAAAAAGAAAAATAAGATCTAAAACAGAGCAATAGTGTGACATGTTTTCCAAATCAAGAGAAGGTTTCTTGAGGACAGGATGAACCAAAGCTCTTTTCAGTGACTAGAAACTTTGAAAACAATGATAAAGAGTGATAAAGGAACAGCACAGTCATATGTAGTCAAGATCTTTGAAACAATTACAGGATCTAGTTCACAATATGTCTTACTAGGACATCTGATATATCCCACAACTCCCTTCTCACAAACGGCACCAAAATGAGGAAGGTAACTTGTGAAAGACTACCAGCCAGACCTGACATTTAAGTTAAATCCAAATCCAAGCATATATTTTCTATTTTTGATGAAAATGATCAGAGGAAAATGAACAGATTGCAATAAAAAATATAAATGTGAAAAGTGTTATCAAGTGAGCAAGGTAACATACTGTGAGCAAGGTAACATACTGTGAGCAAGGTAACATACTGTGAGCAAGGTAACATACTGTGAGCAAGGTAACATACTGTGAGTAAGGTAACATACTGTGAGCAAGGTAACATACTATGAGCAAGGTAACATACTGTGAGCAAGGTAACATACTGTGAGTAAGGTAACATACTGTGAGCAAGGTAACATACTGTGAGCAAGGTAACATACTGTGAGTAAGGTAACATACTGTGAGCAAGGTAACATACTGTGAGCAAGGTAACATACTGTGAGCAAGGTAACATACTGTGAGTAAGGTAACATACTGTGAGCAAGGTAACATACTGTGAGCAAGGTAACATACTGTGAGTAAGGTAACATACTGTGAGCAAGGTAACATACTGTGAGCAAGGTAACATACTGTGAGCAAGGTAACATACTGTGAGCAAGGTAACATACTGTGAGTAAGGTAACATACTGTGAGCAAGGTAACATACTGTGAGCAAGGTAACATACTGTGAGCAAGGTAACATACTGTGAGCAAGGTAACATACTGTGAGTAAGGTAACATACTGTGAGCAAGGTAACATACTGTGAGCAAGGTAACATACTGTGAGCAAGGTAACATACTGTGAGCAAGGTAACATACTGTGAGCAAGGTAACATACTGTGAGCAAGGTAACATACTGTGAGCAAGGTAACATACTGTGAGCAAGGTAACATACTGTGAGTAAGGTAACATACTGTGAGCAAGGTAACATACTGTGAGCAAGGTAACATACTGTGAGCAAGGTAACATACTGTGAGTAAGGTAACATACTGTGAGCAAGGTAACATACTGTGAGTAAGGTAACATACTGTGAGCAAGGTAACATACTGTGAGCAAGGTAACATACTGTGAGCAAGGTAACATACTGTGAGCAAGGTAACATACTGTGAGTAAGGTAACATACTGTGAGCAAGGTAACATACTGTGAGCAAGGTAACATACTGTGAGCAAGGTAACATACTGTGAGCAAGGTAACATACTGTGAGCAAGGTAACATACTGTGAGCAAGGTAACATACTGTGAGCAAGGTAACATACTGTGAGTAAGGTAACATACTGTGAGCAAGGTAACATACTATGAGCAAGGTAACATACTGTGAGCAAGGTAACATACTGTGAGTAAGGTAACATACTGTGAGCAAGGTAACATACTGTGAGCAAGGTAACATACTGTGAGTAAGGTAACATACTGTGAGCAAGGTAACATACTGTGAGCAAGGTAACATACTGTGAGCAAGGTAACATACTGTGAGTAAGGTAACATACTGTGAGCAAGGTAACATACTGTGAGCAAGGTAACATACTGTGAGTAAGGTAACATACTGTGAGCAAGGTAACATACTGTGAGCAAGGTAACATACTGTGAGCAAGGTAACATACTGTGAGCAAGGTAACATACTGTGAGTAAGGTAACATACTGTGAGCAAGGTAACATACTGTGAGCAAGGTAACATACTGTGAGCAAGGTAACATACTGTGAGCAAGGTAACATACTGTGAGTAAGGTAACATACTGTGAGCAAGGTAACATACTGTGAGCAAGGTAACATACTGTGAGCAAGGTAACATACTGTGAGCAAGGTAACATACTGTGAGCAAGGTAACATACTGTGAGCAAGGTAACATACTGTGAGCAAGGTAACATACTGTGAGCAAGGTAACATACTGTGAGTAAGGTAACATACTGTGAGCAAGGTAACATACTGTGAGCAAGGTAACATACTGTGAGCAAGGTAACATACTGTGAGTAAGGTAACATACTGTGAGCAAGGTAACATACTGTGAGTAAGGTAACATACTGTGAGCAAGGTAACATACTGTGAGCAAGGTAACATACTGTGAGCAAGGTAACATACTGTGAGCAAGGTAACATACTGTGAGTAAGGTAACATACTGTGAGCAAGGTAACATACTGTGAGCAAGGTAACATACTGTGAGCAAGGTAACATACTGTGAGCAAGGTAACATACTGTGAGCAAGGTAACATACTGTGAGCAAGGTAACATACTGTGAGCAAGGTAACATACTGTGAGTAAGGTAACATACTGTGAGCAAGGTAACATACTGTGAGCAAGGTAACATACTGTGAGTAAGGTAACATACTGTGAGCAAGGTAACATACTGTGAGCAAGGTAACATACTGTGAGCAAGGTAACATACTGTGAGCAAGGTAACATACTGTGAGCAAGGTAACATACTGTGAGCAAGGTAACATACTGTGAGCAAGGTAACATACTGTGAGTAAGGTAACATACTGTGAGCAAGGTAACATACTGTGAGCAAGGTAACATACTGTGAGTAAGGTAACATACTGTGAGCAAGGTAACATACTGTGAGCAAGGTAACATACTGTGAGTAAGGTAACATACTGTGAGCAAGGTAACATACTGTGAGCAAGGTAACATACTGTGAGCAAGGTAACATACTGTGAGCAATGTAACATACTGTGAGCAAGGTAACATACTGTGAGCAAGGTAACATACTGTGAGCAAGGTAACATACTGTAAGGTAACATACTGTGAGTAAGGTAACATACTGTGAGCAAGGTAACATACTGTGAGTAAGGTAACATACTGTGAGCAAGGTAACATACTGTGAGTAAGATAACATACTGTGAGTAAGGTAACATACTGTGAGCAAGGTAACATACTATGAGCAAGGTAACATACTGTGAGCAAGGTAACATACTGTGAGTAAGGTAACATACTGTGAACAATGTAACATACTGTGAGCAAGGTAACATACTGTAAGTAAGGTAACATACTGTAAGCAAGGTAACATACTGTGAGCAAGGTAACATACTGTGAGCAAGGTAACATACTGTGAGTAAGGTAATATACTGTGAGTAAGGTAACATATTGTGAACAAGACAACATAATGAGACACAGGGTAACCAGTTAGCTAGATCTGAGTTTCGGAGATGAGAAGCACAGTGCCAGCACTCTGAAGCAGTGGTGGGAATGTTTTATATCAGAGGGAAACTTGAACTGTAATGCTCATGCACTTCTGGAAGGGCAGCTATTGAATGAATGAAGGTGACTTTGTTTTTCCTTTTAGTCGCCCTTCCTTAGTGGATATAGCCTATGTGATCAAAAACATACATCAATATAAAATAGTATTCCCTTTCTGTATCAGGAATGCAGTGTAGGAATAAGACGTTAAGATGGGAACACATACAACATTACTCACATGGACAGACACAGCACTGGGAAACTCCCCCTCTTCCGCCACACCAATGTAGTGGATCATTGCACGGGGAGAGTGAATCATGATTCTGTCACCACCCTTCAGGTCAACTTGTCGATGCCACTGACCAGAGGTGAATGCATCCCGGTACTCACTCTGCAAGATATTTGTTAGTTGTACTTTTTTTCACATATGCATAATCAATGTTTGGCTCCATCACCTCTTCATCTATTGCATTTTTCTGACTCGTAACACTGGTAAATGCTGTGTTAACCCTTAAACTGTCCCTCATCTCCACAAGTCTAAAGAAAATAAAAAAAATGATTTTATCTTCTATAATGGTAGAAAATATTTCACTGCAAGTAATGACACCAAAAATTAAAAATCTGATGTGATACAGAATTACACAGCCACTATAAACACGATAAAGCACGATAAACAACAACAATTTTGCCCAATTTGAGGACTATTTTAGGCCAATTCCAGTACTTAATCTGGCTTAACACTTTCAAAATACAGACCCCGGAAATTTAAAAAAAAAAAAAAAAAAATTCTCAAGTGATGGAGAATCTTTTTCAGAAGGTAATGATACCAAAAATAGGAAATTTTATGGAAAACTTATAGAATTATACAGGCAGAAAGTTAGTGGACTGTGCAATTTTACCACTTTGGGTCCTATATAAAGCCCATTCCATTGATCAATTCGACCCTTTACAGTGCACTGAAGTTCATAATTTGCCCATTTTCAGGCAAAATTAAAAAACATTCTAATTTAAAAACAAGAGTCCAAAATAAACACTGCAAACACTCCAAGCACTAAAGCAACATTTCATCTGTTCAATAACCTTTTAACCCTTTCACTGTTGGTGCCGTATAGATACCGCTCACAAGCCAATATTGGTGATTTATTAATACGCCAAAATTCTAGCGGCTTCAAATCCAGCGGGAGAAAGCTGGTAGGCCTACATGTGAGAGAATGGGTCTGCATGGTCAGTGTGTGCAGCATAAAATCGGGGAGCCATTGGTGCATTGTGGGAATGCCATTTCAGTAGTCCCTGTTTACCATGTGTGGCATGCAAAGAATATGTAACCTTTATTCGGCGCATGTACACAACCTCATTTACAGGCTATCTCCCCCAACCAGCAAACCAGGTTGCTAAGAGTTGATGATGGGGCCCCGTCATTCAACTAGTGACCAGGTTCTAGCCAATAAGAAGATGGTTTTGGCAATCGCAGAGGTTATGTGGGTACCACTCTCCTGTCTGCCCTTGTCATTCCCATTCTAGAGCTCGTTGAAGCACGGTCTGCTATCTTGTGGCTTCTATTTCTGCCTTGCTTACCGTGGAGTGCACTATACTTATCACTGTACATAGTGTACATATTGCTGTTCTAAATTGGTGAAGGATAATATAAGTCTAAACTTTTTCTGTTGTGTTTATTTTGCTCCCATTACACCCGGGATAACAGGCCATTTGGATTCCTGGGTTGTAATATGGGTAGCCTGTCCGAGAACTGGAGCTGGACCTAGAGAAATGGTTGAGCTTAGGGTGAAGCTTGTAGCAGGAACATTGTGCAGCTTGCTGTCTGGCATTGCATTAGCTTGGCCTACGCTTTACAAATTCTGCGTGTCAGTTACTGTTATGGTCAGCCTTGCTATTGTGTGATCGTTCAACAGCTCGCTACTAGCTTGTTCGGTGTGCTCGCTTCGCTACGGTCAATCTTCTAGAACAGTGTAGCTGTCTGGCATTGCTTTACAAATTTTGCGAGTCAGTTGTTACTAGCCTGTTCGGTGTGGAGAATTTTGCAGTCAGCTTTGCTTGTATGCGTATTCTGCAATCGTACTGTGCATAGCTAAGCGTGTTCTGCAAATTAACGTGTTACATTGGGGTATTCTGCAATCGTACTGTGCATAGCGAATAACTTATGCCACCTAGACGAGTTAGACATCTGGTGTCGGCATATACTTTGCATAACCTACCTAAATTGTCCCTACAGCGTTGTTGGCAAATTGCTCGTTCCATTGGCATTAAATACAAATGCACTCCCACAGCTGTGCAACAGCGTTCACTGATTGCTGACAAACTTATAGAAGAAGAGATGGCACATCAGACTCCACCCTCTACAAGAGCTAGGGCAAAAACTACTATGTTCTCGCAGGAGGAAGATGATACACCTACGGAGCAAAATGGTCAGTATAGTGCAGCTGGGTTGTCTCAAGGTGAATCAGCGTCGTTGGCACTTGAGCTGGCAAAAATCAATCTTGAGCAAACTAGGGAACAGAGAGCATTCGCAAGGGAAGAATTTGATAGGGAAAGAGAAAGGAGGCAGTTTTCGCATTCTGTAAATGATTTTAGTTTACAAAAAGCAGTACAGCTTGTTCCCCGCTTCAATGAGGCAGAACCAGAACAATTTTTCGAAAGCTTCAAAAATCAGGCTCGAGCCTTGAGGTGGCCGGAACAGCATTGGGCATCGTTGGTTCATACAGCATTGTTTGGTAAGGCACAGGAATTTACGTCAGCATTAAATGACGCTGAATTTTCTGATTATAAAGTAGTGAACACCACAGTGTTGGGAGCATATACATGTATCCCAGCCAAATACCGTAAGCTTTTTAAATTAAGCAGGCGGCAGCTTGGTCAATCCCTAGTGGACTTTGTGAGACAGCAAACCAAAGCTTTTACCAGCTGGTATAAAGCAAGTGGTGTCTCTACCTTTGAGGAGCTGGTACAGCTTATTCTGATTGATAACCTGCTGGAGTCTGTGGGACCAGAGGTTCGAGTCTTTCTGCAGGATCGTGACTTAACCACTGCATTGGAGGCAGCCAGGTTGGCTGATACCTTCGAAACTAACCGCTCCTTGTCCGAGCGGTCCTGTCTCTCTTTTCAACAGCCTGGCATGAGCAGAGATCGTCAACCTTGGAGAATGAAGTGCCAGCCGGAGGGAGAACGTCTACGTCAGCCAACTAAGTCACCTGGTGAGCCACGCTTCTCAACATATGGTCCACCTGCAGAGAGGCAAACTACTCATGGTGCATCTCGACAACAGTATCCAGAGAGATACCAGCCAGAACGACACCATTTGCAACGTCAGCAGGGAGTAAAGGGCAAGCTTGTCGTCTGCTTCCTCTGTAACAAAGTAGGTCACATCCGTCCCAACTGCCCCCATAAACCCCAACCCATTGGGAAAATCTCTAATATCCCTAGTAACATGTCCCCTAGAGAAATAGAAAAAGGTATGGCCCCTTATTATTGCAAGAGTCTTATTTCCCTTCAGGAAAACTCAGAAACAACTGAAGTAAAGACCTTTAGAGATACTGGAGCATATTGCTCACTTCTAAGAGAAGGAATATTACCGCTTTCAGAGAACACTTCCTTGAATTCCTCTGTTTTATTGGAAGCATTTGGAGGAGCTATATATTCTGTTCCTTTGCATAAAATTTATGTACAGTGCAAATATTACACTGGGTACTTGACTGTAGGTGTCTCAAAGGATTCCCCATGAAAGATGCCATGTTATTACTGGGTAATAACATTACTACTGTTAGTGCGTGTCCTGAACCTATAATGAGTAATTCTTCTCCAGTGTTGGCCATAACTCGGGCAACATCCCAAGGGTTGTCTGGAGAGAATGTTGACCTATCCTTGGACGACTCCGATCTCGGAATAGCCACGTTGTTTTATGAGGCACACCGGCCGGAGCCTCGTAAATCAAGTGAACAGACCCCGATCAAGCCTTCCTATTCCCAGGTTGCAGGATTGCCAGATGTCTGTTTCCATGCCCAAGGGACTGTCCTTCCGGGAGGAACAACGAAAGGACCCTTCTTTAAAATTCGTTTTTCAGGCAGCCATGGGTAAATCCTCTTTGGGTCATCCGGTCAAGTATGAACTTAAAAATGATTATTTGGTCTGCACTGAGACTGGTAAGGAGATAGAGGGCTGGCAATTGTATGACAGGTTAGTGGTTCCAACCAAGTTTAGACCTCAAATATTAAATATAGCTCATAATACTTCATTAGGAGGTCACTTAGGAATTACAAAAACCTTGTATAGAATCACAAAAGAATTTTATTGGCCAAAATTAAAGAAAGATGTGAAGAATCATATTAGGTGTTGCCGAGAATGTCAGCAAGTAGGGAAACCTGGACATTCCATTAAACCTGCACCTCTCCAACCTATACCTGCTGATGGAGAACCTTTTGCAGATTTAATTATAGATTGTGTAGGTCCACTACCTAGGTCAAAGTCTGGAAATCAATATTTATTTACGATTATGGATAAAGTAACCAGATATCCTGAAGCAATTCCCATGCGCAGTATTAATACTAAAGCTATTCTCAAAGCTTTAACAAAATTCATTTCTTGTTTTGGCATTCCTAAAACTATTCAAAGTGATCAAGGTACTAACTTTACTGCCAAAGCATTTAGGGAAGTATTAACTAGGTTAGGGATAATCCACAACTTATCCACTGCCTATCATCCTCAGTCCCAAGGCACCTTGGAAAGATTCCATCAGACATTAAAAACAATGATGAGAACTTTTTGCATGCACTTTCCTACAGACTGGGATGAATCACTACCTTTGTTGCTGTTCTCAGTACGAGAGACGGTGCAAGAGTCTACAGGGTATAGTCCGTTTGAGCTGATCTTTGGGTACAATGTACGAGGTCCTCTTCGGGTGCTCAAAGAAGGATGGATGGGAGAAGACGTTAGCTCAACACTCTACAACCCGTCTTCAAGGTTGCAGGTGGCACGTCAGTTAGCAACGGCTAACCTAAAGACAGCTCAAAGTAAGATGAAACAGAGGTATGACAGAAGTGCACAATTCTGCTCCTTCCATCCAGGAGACAAGGTGTTGGTGCAGGAACCTATACCTGGCCACACCTTGAAAGCTAGATTTACAGGACCTATGCAGATTGTAAGTAGATTATCTGATGTAAATTATGTGGTAGCTCCCATTGATAAGACCTCAAAAAACTAAAATTTACCACATCAATCAACTGAAATCTTTTCATACGCCAGATAAAGTCCCAGTAATGACTCTGTCCTCTACCTCTGAGGACGACTCCGAGTCTTTGCACTCTATCTCTGAAATTAATATTAAACTTTGAAATTCTGTCCTCCTCAAGGATCCTAGCCCTTTAATGGAGGGACTATCTGAAACGCAAGCAACAAATTTAACTGAGCTTCTACAGTCATATCCTAATATTTTTTCGGATGTGCCGAAAAAGTGTACGTTAGGTTATGATGTAGATGTGGGAAACTCTAAACCAATTAAACTCTCCCCCTACAGAGCTAATCCTGAAAAGCAGAGGCTACTTCAGCAGGAAGTAGAATTTTTGTTAAAGCATGGTTTAGTGGAGGAGTCATCTAGTCCATGGGCTTCACCGTGCATCCTTGTGAAGAAGGCTAACGAAGGGTTTCATATGTGTACAGACTACTGTTGCAACCCCTGAATGGGTTACAATGATTATTATGTATATATGTAATGTATATTATCTTTTCATTTAATTTTATATTGCTTATATTTGCGATAATAGCTAAATCGTAAATGTATGACTTTATATTATTATTTGACTGTTATATTGTTATTTGACTTATGTTGTTAGGATGTACATAATATGTGCTCAGTTAGTCTTGATTGTCAAACTACTGTAATTATCGCTTGTCGCTCGTTATACTGCCGGCTTCTGAGCTGCAGTTGTCCACGTAGCTATCACGTGATCGAGGGGGGGGTGTCCTCGCCTCTCGTGAAATTGTCAGTCTGCTGGAGACTCGCTTGCTGGTTGGACAGATTGTCTGTCAGATTATTCTTGTTAGTTCTGTAGAACTTTGTTCACAGAACATTGTATAGACTTAGTGATTTTCGACGTTGTACTGAGGTTGTGTGTCACATTGACACTCTGAACATCTCAGGTCCCGAGCTATAGCTTCTGACCTAATTTTGTACTGGTTCCTGTGTATTGTCACAGTCACAGTTTTACCTATGCTGAACAAAGATTCAGTATTATGGGAGTTTTGTAACTTTTGTGGAGGATCTGCAGATGGTCCCTACTTAGTGTCGTTATATTATCTCCTTGTTCCTGATTCTGTGTCGCAGTCGCTTGATATTGCATTGCTATTGGGCTTAGCATTCTTTGTTGTTCAAGCAGACTGTTCGGGTTGCCAGTCGGTCAAGAAGTTAGTTTATTTGAGGACTTTGTCAGTCACTTGTTTAAGTCTTATTCGAGTCTTGAGACATAGCTAACTACTTAAGAGCACTTACACGCATACTCACACTTACTTGTACATATTTGTAATATCTTATTCAATGTTAATGTACCTGACGGTACTTAAGAATTATAAATGTGATATGTGCTTTCAGCACAATAATATTGAACTCGAGAGATTGATTTTATTTTGATTGATGTGATTTAATTTACTTTGATAATATACCTCTAGACAACTTACTACTTAATAAATTTATTAAATTTTAATTTCTCTAGTTAGTAGCCTACCAGTTGTAATCCTAAAGCACTATTGAACCATACTGAACTTTAATGGATAATTGGAAAAGGATACTGACTACTTGTTACGAAAACCCAGTAACAGGCTGGATGCTAGAAGGGCAGTCCTTTCTAGTATTCACTGGAGATCTCTAAGCTTTTAGAATCGCGTTTTTTGTAACAAATGGGGGCCTGTCCGGGAGGCTCTTGATCCAAGGTGTTGGAGAAACTGTCCGGGAGGCTCTTGATCCAAGGTGTTGGAGAAATTGTCCAGTTTGACATACTAGTAACTCTATGATCAAACACTTTAAGTACTTTCCTAATCTGAAGACTTTGAGTTTAGTCTTGTACAACATACCAGGTGGATGTATGTACCTGACTGAGTCTCTTGATCCAAGGAGATGGAAATACTGTTGATGAGTTCTAGCTCTAAGAAAACCAACACTAAAATTCCTATTAGTATTATAGTTTCCCATAATCACTCTCTCGTAGTACAATTATTTTCGTGATGTATGCTAAAGTGAAACAGTTAATTGATACTCTGACTTTGTCTGAGTTAAGTATATTAAAACTTCAGACGTGTTGGCAAGTAGCCAAGTATCTCGGTGTGACGTATAACAGGAATTACACCGCAGAAACTGTCAGAGCATTAATTAAAGATATATTGTTTCCTGCTCATACAGAGATGTCTGATTATGATTCAGAATCAGAAAGCCTAGTGTCACAATTAGGAAGTATGACTCTATTTGATGAAGATGAAAGAGCAACTAGAGCAGAAGTGAGCCTAGTGTCTGAGCCTATTGTAGATCAGTTCTCGCTCGCTCCTTCCTTCACTGACACTATAGTACAGAGTGTAGCTGGTAGTATGACACAGCCTAATACTAGTACAGTGTATGATACACCTGTATCTACTTATCCTAAACCAGATCTAGACACTCTAGAGACGGCTGGACCAAGTGTCCGACCTAAGGACCGTCCAGACCATGTTAATTTCCCTACTCCTCCATTACCCACTGGTCCTATCTCTCAGGAACAGTTTGAGAGGTTTGAACGCCTCCTTATGTTGCAGACTGCACAAATAGAGGCACAGAGGAGATTGAACGAAGATTATTTCCAAAGAGAAAATGTTCGTCTGGGAAGACAACAGACTGATAGATCACAGGACACATTTAATGTGCAGAAAGCTGCATCCATGGTTCCTAAGTTTTTTGAAAGTGACTTAGACACATATTTTGATGTGTTTGAGAACCAGGCTCGTGCTATGAACTGGCCACGTAAGCACTGGGCAACATTGCTTCATACTGCTTTGACGGGAAGAGCTCAAACCTGTACTGCAGCCTTACCATTTGCTAAGTACATTAGTTATGACACTGTCAAACAAACAATTCTAGAGACGTATAACTTGTTACCTGTAAGTTATCAAAGAGCATTTCGTACGTTACAACGAAGACAAGATCAAACTTGTGTAGAGTTTGCTCGTGAGAAAAAAGTTGCATTTGAGAGATGGTCTAGAGCTGCTAAGTGTACCAACTACGACAGCCTTGTTCAGTTGTTACTACACGAAGAGTTTAACAACTGTATGTCTCCCGACATACAAGAATATCTGATCGATCATACTACCTCGGATATTCTGGAAACTGCAGCATTAGCAGACAATTACGAAATTTCTCACAACCTTGTACGTACTAAAACACACAGAAACAAGGTAACTAAAAATTGTCCTAGAAGTTGGCAACCTAAATCAGCTGCTCATTGCCGGCCTGATGTACCTGCTACTGTAACTTCTCGTACCTTTACCAGGAAAACTCACAATCCTGAATCTGTCTCTGTGGCTAGACAGAAATCTGGTATCGAGAAGAAGAAAGTTAAATGTACCTATTGTAACAGAAAAGGACATGCTAGAGAGTATTGCTATAAATTAGAAAGAGATACGAGAAACAGTCGTGCGGCTGGCGCCCCCACTCAAGTCGTATCCTCTTCCGTGCAACAAAGACACCAAAATCCTAGCAATACCTCTGAACCTACTGTTTTAGATAATGTTACTCAGGACAGATGACTAGCGTCAGAAAGTGTATCTGACGAAAAGATTCGTTCAGCGATGAGTCCTCACTTTTCGAGAGAGAAAGTAGGATTTGACGAATCACATCTAACTGAGATAATTTCTTTCAGAGACACTGGCAGTTATCTCACGTTATTAAGAGAAGATGTACTGCCCATTACTGACGATACCTATTGCAAGATAGATGTATTGTTAGAAGCCTATGGAGGGGCTGTTATAAAAGTGCCTCTGCACAAAGTTTATATTGAAACAAGCTATTATACTGGTTATATTTCAGTGGGTATATCCAGTGGTGTATTTCCCATCAGGTCAGTGGACTTGTTGATAGGGAACGATATCCTTCATGCTGGTATATGTAAAGAACCACTTGTGATTGATAATACCACTGATGATAATTATGCCATTGAAGCTTGTAGAGAGAAACCTATTTTATTTCCTCTCAGCGCAATTACTAGAGCTATGTCAAAGATTCAACAACCATCCTTGTCTCCTGTTGAGTTAGTTGATGACAATGATTTGGGGTTGAATATGTTGTTTAGTGACGCTCTGCGCCCAGGATCATTAACACTGACTCCCCCCGGTCATCAACCTAGTCAGGATACAACTGACGTTAAATTTCTAACTCATGATGATTTAATCAAGGATCAGTTTGTTGATCAGTCACTGGAAAGACTGAGAGATATAGCAGTTACTGAGAGTGAAGCAAAGGATCTCGATAATTGTTACTATTATAGTAACGGTGTACTGATGGAGAAAAACACATGTAAGTTGTCAGCTGATAGTGTTTCTACCACAGTCAAGAATCTAGTTGTGTTACCAGTTACATTTCGTGAACAAGCCATTGATTTTGCTCACAATAGTCCCATAGGAGGACATTTGGGTGTCAAGAAGACACTCGGTAAACTGGCAAAACATTTTACTTGGCCAAAGATGAAGGAAACAGTAGCTGATCATGTGCGACGTTGCCACGTGTGTCAAGTGACAGGCAAGCCAGCGCACACACCTCCACCTGCGCCTCTCATTCCTATCACCGTGCATGGTGAACCATTCTCACGTCTTATTATTGATTGTGTTGGTCCTTTGCCTAGAACCAAACTAGGAAACCAATACTTATTTACTATTATGGACGCTGCAACACGTTATCCCGAAGCTATTCCTATGAGAAAAATTAATGCTCGTGCTATTGTGAGAGCGTTGATGAAATTTTTCTCCCAGGTTGGATTGCCACGAGAGATACAATCAGATCAGGGATCTAATTTCACTTCCAAGATCTTTCGAGAAGCATTATCCCACCTAGGAATAAAGTCTGTACTTTCAACCAGTTATCATCCACAGTCACAAGGGGCTCTAGAGAGATTTCATCAGACACTGAAGTCCATGATGAGAGCTTATTGTGAACATTTTTCTAGAGACTGGGATGAGGGTATACCTTTTCTTCTGTTCGCTATGAGAGAAAGTGAGCAAGAAAGTCTCGGGTTTAGTCCGTTTGAACTAATATTCGGACACCAAGTGCGTGGTCCTCTCGCAGTGTTAAAAGACGTGTGGACAGGAAAATCAAATCCATCATTGAGTACTTCACCTTCATTAATGCAGCAACATTTGACAGCCGCTAGAGAGCTAGCTTCGAAAAACCTAGTTTCAGCCCAAGCTAGAATGAAGCAACATTATGACAAGCGTGCTGTCCCTCGTTCTTTTAAAGCTGGAGATAAGGTGATGGCTCGGAAATTAGTACCAGGTCATGCTCTACAAGCCAGGTATGATGGTCCCCTGGAAGTAGTGAAAAAGCTTAGCGACGTAAATTATTTGGTACGTACGCCTGGGAAAAAGAAATCTAATCATGTGTACCATGTTAACCAGCTCAAGGCATACTACGCTAGTCCTCTACCTACTACTTCTATTCTTCCTAGGACAGAGGAAGAAAACGTCAGTCTACCTGACATCTCTAGAGGTATAGAGGTGCGTTTAGAAAATTCTGTGACTCTACAGTCACTAGACGATTTTCTTAGTAACCTTGGGATTGATAAAGCTGGTGATGTTAAAAACATGATTTTGCATTTCCCTGAATTGTTCGGTGATGTTCCTAAACGTTGTACTCTGGGTGTACATGACGTTGATGTACAGGGAGCATCACCCATTAAGCAATCACCATATAGGATGAGTCCAACAAAGCATAAAGCATTGAGAGAAGAGGTTGATTTTCTGTTATCTCACGGACTTATTGAGCGCAGTAAAAGTCCATGGGCATCTCCCTGTATTTTAGTGCCTAAACCTGACGGTAGTTTCAGGATGTGCACTGATTACAGGAAAGTGAACTCTGTCACCTTGCCTGATGGTTATCCTCTACCTCGCATTGACGACCTTATTGACCGTGTGTCAGGAGCCCAGTTTGTCAGCCGTTTAGATCTCTTACGAGGCTATTATCAAGTCCCGCTTACTGAACGTGCTCAAGAAATATCTGCTTTTACTGTTCAAGATGGATTGTTTAACTACCTCGTCACCCCCTTCGGCCTATGTAACGCGGCTTCTTCATTCCAACGTATAATGAACGAGTTGACCCACAACTTAGAAGGAGTAGAAGCCTACCTTGACGACTTAGTGGTGTACAGTGACGAGTGGGAACAGCACTTGACGCGTCTCAGAGCATTGTTTGAGAGACTGGCGCACTACAACTTCACTGTTAACTTAGCTAAATGTAGTTTTGGTCAAGCCAAGATTACCTATCTAGGCTTTTGTATCGGCCAAGGTGAGGTTGCTCCTATTGAGGCTAAGGTTCGTGCAATTTCTGAATTTCCAGTGCCACAGGATAGGAAAGGAGTACAGAGATTCCTGGGTATGGCAGGATATTATCGCAGGTTCTGTCCAAACTTTTCTCAGATTGCAGCTCCTCTCACTGAGCTTACTAGTAGCAAAGTTCAGTTCACCTGGACTAGAGATTGTTCAGACTCGTTCAAAAGGTTGAAACGTTTGCTATCCTCTGCTCCTGTGTTGAAGAGTCCTAATTTCAATCTTCCCTTCTTTTTACATATAGATGCGAGTGGCTATGCAGTGGGTGCTGTGCTGCTCCAACAGTCAACATCCACTGATATTCTCCATCCTATATGTTACTATTCATCTAAGCTTAAACGACACCAGAAAAATTATGCCACTATTGAGAAAGAGGCTCTAGCTCTTGTGGTGTCCTTGGAACATTTTGACGTGTATTTGGGCACTTCCCCATTTAAAATTAACGTTTTTTCAGACCACAATCCACTCACCTATATAAACACCATGAAGAGTAAGAATGCTAGGATCATGAGGTGGGCCCTCAGAATCCAACCTTATTCTATTAGTATAAAACACATAAGTGGTCATTGTAATGTAATTGCTGACGCTCTGTCTCGTCCTTAATAATTATCAATTACATTAAATTAACGTAATTTTATGCCCAAATACCTTTTGTTACTTGCTATGTCAAATTCAGTAAAGTAACTTAATCCCTCCAGCCCATATTAACTATATATACTCATGTCATGTCTAATTATTATATTTATATATTCACAGTAATGTTGTGTGAGGAGGAGACAAGCTGAGTGTTGAGTGAGTAGTGTGGTGCGGGTGATGTACTGCGTGACGCAACACTGTCCTGTCGCAGACCCCCCCCCTCACTACACACCTTAAGCTGTTTCATACTCAGATGTTCATACTGCCTCGCATTCCACAACCACTACTTAAGAGTGGAATGCAGTCTCCTCTACTATGATCGAGCCTCAACGTGCCCTCCTTGTCAGCGCTATCCTGTCTCTACACTGATGTACATAACCACGAGTATGAAGAGATACGATACTGTGTACTGCCCTAGTACTAGGGACATATCCTAGTGACGGACGCTGTTAATATTGATATTGATAATATTGATATGAGTAACCAGAAATAATGTGAAAGACATTCATGCAACTCCTAGTGCGACCCTCTGTCGTGTTGGGGGGGGGTGTTGCAACCCCTGAATGGGTTACAATGATTATTATGTATATATGTAATGTATATTATCTTTTCATTTAATTTTATATTGCTTATATTTGCGATAATAGCTAAATCGTAAATGTATGACTTTATATTATTATTTGACTGTTATATTGTTATTTGACTTATGTTGTTAGGATGTACATAATATGTGCTCAGTTAGTCTTGATTGTCAAACTACTGTAATTATCGCTTGTCGCTCGTTATACTGCCGGCTTCTGAGCTGCAGTTGTCCACGTAGCTATCACGTGATCGAGGGGGGGGTGTCCTCGCCTCTCGTGAAATTGTCAGTCTGCTGGAGACTCGCTTGCTGGTTGGACAGATTGTCTGTCAGATTATTCTTGTTAGTTCTGTAGAACTTTGTTCACAGAACATTGTATAGACTTAGTGATTTTCGACGTTGTACTGAGGTTGTGTGTCACATTGACACTCTGAACATCTCAGGTCCCGAGCTATAGCTTCTGACCTAATTTTGTACTGGTTCCTGTGTATTGTCACAGTCACAGTTTTACCTATGCTGAACAAAGATTCAGTATTATGGGAGTTTTGTAACTTTTGTGGAGGATCTGCAGATGGTCCCTACTTAGTGTCGTTATATTATCTCCTTGTTCCTGATTCTGTGTCGCAGTCGCTTGATATTGCATTGCTATTGGGCTTAGCATTCTTTGTTGTTCAAGCAGACTGTTCGGGTTGCCAGTCGGTCAAGAAGTTAGTTTATTTGAGGACTTTGTCAGTCACTTGTTTAAGTCTTATTCGAGTCTTGAGACATAGCTAACTACTTAAGAGCACTTACACGCATACTCACACTTACTTGTACATATTTGTAATATCTTATTCAATGTTAATGTACCTGACGGTACTTAAGAATTATAAATGTGATATGTGCTTTCAGCACAATAATACTGAACTCGAGAGATTGATTTTATTTTGATTGATGTGATTTAATTTACTTTGATAATATACCTCTAGACAACTTACTACTTAATAAATTTATTAAATTTTAATTTCTCTAGTTAGTAGCCTACCAGTTGTAATCCTAAAGCACTATTGAACCATACTGAACTTTAATGGATAATTGGAAAAGGATACTGACTACTTGTTACGAAAACCCAGTAACAGGCTGGATGCTAGAAGGGCAGTCCTTTCTAGTATTCACTGGAGATCTCTAAGCTTTTAGAATCGCGTTTTTTGTAACACTACCGTAAGGTGAATGAGGTCACAATTACAGATGCTTACCCTCTTCCTCGTCTGGATGACGTAACTGACTTTGTGGGTAAGGCTATTTTTGTGTCCAAGTTAGATCTCCTAAAAGGTTACTATCAGGTCCCTTTGACGAATAAGGCGAAGGAAATCTCTGCCTTCGTAATTCCAGGAGGTCATTATCAATAATACACAGTTACCCCCTTCGGAATGAAAAATTCCCCCTCTTCATTCCAGAAACTTATCCATCAGGCTATTAAAGGACTTGAAGGCACGGCAGTGTACCTAGATGATATTGTTGTGGTGTCTGATACTTGGGATCAACACCTTCTTAGACTTAGGGCTCTTTTTGAGACCTTTAAGAGTTCCCATTTAACAGTTAATTTATCTAAATCTTCCTTTGGCCAGGCCACTATCACTTTTCTAGGCCATGAAGTAGGTAGTGGTAAAGTTTCACCTAAACTTGCTAAAGTTCTTGCTATTAAAGATTATCCAGTTCCTCATGATAGGAAATCTCTTCAACGTTTCCTAGGCATGATAGGATTTTACAGAAGATTCTGTAAGAATTTCTCAGATATTGTAGCCCCTCTTACCTCTCTTACCAGTCACAAAGTTCCTTTTAATTGGGCCTCAGACTGTAACACTGTTTTTAATAAAGCAAAAAGAATATTGTGTACTGCACCCATTCTCTTGTCTCCAGACTTCTCCAAACCTTTTTCATTACAGGTTGATGCTTGTGAGTCTGGGGTTGGGGCAGTACTATTACAAATCGAGAATGAGGAGTTGCAGCCTGTAGCATACTTTTCAGCCAAGTTCCAGCCACATCAGAGGGCTTACTCTACCATTGAAAACGAAGCCCTCATGCTGGTACTGGCTTTGGAGCATTTCGATGTTATGTGGGCCAGACATCGCAGGTGGTCACAGTCTACAGTGATCACAATCCTCTAGTATATCTCCAAGCCATGAAGAACCACAACACAAGGCTCATGCACTGGATGCTAAGACTGCAACCATACTCACTCAGAATTAAATATATTGCCGGCAAAGAAAATGTGTTGGCGGACTCATTATCTAGAGTCTAATATTTTTATTTATTTAGGTTAGGATGTTATATTTGTGGTAACCCCTTTTCATGCTCTTTTTTTTATCCCCTGGTGTGGGGTTTTTTTTTAGTGAGGGGATGCGGGCTACAGTCCGCCTGTATCTTGGACCTATGCTAGCCTGACTGACTGCTGTCTCACTTTGAGTTTAGGGTTTGGCTTTTTGTCACGAGAAAAGCTGAGCTCTATCTAAGAGTTGGATGGTGGAGAGGAAAGGCGGTCCCATTATTTTGTGCCATGGCGGCACGGTTACCACTGGGAGGTGGCAGCCTAATCCTGAGCCTTCTCGGGGTGGGGGTGTGGCATGCAAAGAGTATGTAACCTTTATTCGGCGGATGTACACAACCTCATTTACAGGCTATCTCCCCCAACCAGCGAACCAGGTTGCTAAGAGTTGATGATGGGGCCCCGTCGTTCAACTAGTGGCCAGGTTCTAGCCAATAAGAAGATGGTTTTGGCAATCGCAGAGGTTATGTGGGTACCACTCTCCTGTCTGCCCTTGTCATTCCCATTCTAGAGCTGGTTGAAGCACAGTCTATCTTGTGGCTTCTATTTCTGCCTTGCTTACCGTGGAGTGCACTATACTTATCACTGTACATAGTGTACATATTGCTGTTCTAAATTGGTGAAGGATAATATAAGTCTAAACTTTTTCTGTGTTTATTTTGCTCCCATTACACACGGGATAACAGGCCATTTGGATTCCTGGGTTGTAATACCATGCCTCGAGGTAAGGAATACTGGGACTCTTCCATTCCCAAGTGATAGGTCTAACACAGATGGAAGTGTCAGTGAAGATGAATTTCATGATTTTTGAGGAGTTTGTCACCAAAGCAATGCCCAATGTACCAAAAACACCGCTAAAAAACCAGACGACCATCAACCTAGGATAACCCAAAAATATCAAAGTGACTTATTTTCACATGGGATGGGATGGGATGGGAGGGAGGGAGGGAGGGAGGGAGGCTGGCTGGCTGGCTGGCTGGCTGGCTGGCTGGCTGGCTGGCTGGCTGGCTGGCTGGCTGGCTGGCTGGCTGGCAGGCTGGCTGGCTGGCTGGTTGGCTACCTGGCTGGCTGGCTGGCTACCTGGCTGGCTGGCTGGCTACCTGGCTGGCTGGCTGGCTGGCTACCTGGCTGGCTACCTGGCTGGCTGGCTGGCTACCTGGCTGGCTGGCAGGCTGGCTGGCTACATGGCTGGCTGGCTGGCTGGCTGGCTGGCTGGCTGGCTACCTGGCTGGCTGGCTGGCTACCTGGCTGGATGGCTGGCTTGCTGGCTGGCTGGCTAGCTGCATGACTGGCTGCCTGGTTGGCTTGCTGGATGACTGGCTGGCTTGCTGGATGACTGGCTGGCTTGCTGGATGACTGGCTGGCTGGCTGGATGACTGGCTACCTGGCTGGCTGGCTGGCTACCTGGCTGGCTGGCTGCCTACCTGGTTGCCTGGCTGGCTGGCTACCTGGCTGGCTGGCTGGCTCCCTGGCTGGCTCCCTGGCTGGCTCCCTGGCTGGCTCCCTGGCTGGCTCCCTGGCTGGCTCCCTGGCTGGCTGGCTGGCTGGCTGGCTCCCTGGCTGGCTGGCTGGCTGGCTCCCTGGCTGGCTGGCTGGCTGGCTGGCTGGCTGGCTGGCTGGCTCCCTGGCTGGCTGGCTCCCTGGCTGGCTCCCTGGCTGGCTCCCTGGCAGGCTCCCTGGCTCCCTGGTTGGCTGGCTCCCTGGCAGGCTCCCTGGCTCCCTGGTTGGCTGGCTCCCTGGCTCCCTGGCTGGCTGGCTGACTGGCTCCCTGGTTGGCTGGCTGGCTCCCTGGCTGGCTGGCTGGCTCCCTGGCTGGCTGGCTGGCTCCCTGGCTGGCTGGCTGGCTCCCTGGCTGGCTGGCTGGCTCCCTGGCTGGCTGGCTGGCTCCCTGGCTGGCTGGCTGGCTCCCTGGCTGGCTGGCTGGCTCCCTGGCTGGCTGGCTGGCTCCCTGGCTGGCTGGCTGGCTCCCTGGCTGGCTGGCTGGCTCCCTGGCTGGCTGGCTGGCTCCCTGGCTGGCTGGCTGGCTCCCTGGCTGGCTGGCTGGCTCCCTGGCTGGCTGGCTGGCTCCCTGGCTGGCTGGCTCCCTGGCTGGCTGGCTGGCTCCCTGGCTCCCTGGCTGGCTCCCTGGCTGGCTGGCTGGCTCCCTGGCTGGCTGTCTGGCTCCCTGCCTGGCTGGCTGGCTGGCTGGCTGGCTGGCTGGCTCCCTGGCTGGCTGGCTGGCTCCCTGGCTGGCTGGCTCCCTGGCTGGCTGGCTGGCTCCCTGGCTGGCTGGCTGGCTCCCTGGCTGACTGGCTGGCTGGCTGGCTGGCTGGCTGGCTGGCTCCCTGGCTGGCTGGCTGGCTCCCTGGCTGGCTGGCTGGTTCCCTGGCTGGCTGGCTGGCTCCCTGGCTGGCTGGCTGGCTGGCTCGCTGGCTGGCTGGCTGGCTCCCTGGCTGGCTGGCTGGCTCCCTGGCTGGCTGGCTGGCTCCCTGGCTGGCTGGCTAGCTCCCTGGCTGGCTGGCTGGCTGGCTCCCTGGCTGGCTGGCTGGCTCCCTGGCTGGCTGGCTGGCTGGCTCCCTGGCTGGCTGGCTCCCTGGCTGGCTGGCTGGCTCCCTGGCAGGCTGGCTGGCTCCCTGGCTGGCTGGCTGGCTCCCTGGCTGGCTGGCTGGCTCCCTGGTTGGCTGGCTGGCTCCCTGGCTGGCTGGCTGGCTCCCTGGCTGGCTGGCTGGCTGGCTGACTGGCTCCCTGGTTGGCTGGCTGGCTCCCTGGCTGGTTGGCTGGCTGGCTCCCTGGCTGGCTGGCTCCCTGGCTGGCTGGCTGGCTGGCTGGCTGGCTCGCTGGCTGGCTGGCTGGCTCCCTGGCTGGCTGGCTGGCTCCCTGGCTGGCTGGCTGGCTCCATGGCTGGCTGGCTGGCTCCCTGGCAGGCTGGCTGGCTGGCTCCCTGGCTGGCTGGCTGGCTCCCTGGCTGGCTGGCTGGCTCCCTGGCTCCCTGGCTGGCTGGCTGGCTCCCTGGCTGACTGGCTCCCTGGCTGGCTCCCTGGCTCCCTGGCTGGCTGGCCGGCTCCCTGGCTGGCTGGCTGGCTGGCTGGCTCCCTGGCTGGCTGGCACCCTGGCTGGCTGGCACCCTGGCTGGCTGGCTCCCTGGCTCCCTGGCTGGCTGGCTCCCTGGCTGGCTCCCTGGCTCCCTGGCTGGCTGGCTGGCTCCCTGGCAGGCTGGCTGGCTGGCTCCCTGGCTGGCTGGCTGGCTGGCTCCCTGGCTGGCTGGCTGGCTGGCTCCCTGGCGGGCTGGGTGGCTGGCTCCTTGGCTGGCTGGCTGGCTGGCTGGCTGGCTGGATCCCTGGCTGGCTGGCTGGCTGGCTGGCTGGCTCCCTGGCTGGCTCCCTGGCTGGCTGGCTGGCTGGCTCCCTGGCTGGCTGGTTCCCTGGCTGGCTGGCGCCCTGGCGCCCTGGCTGGCTGGCTGGCTAGCTCCCTGGCTGGCTGGCTGGCTGGCTCCCTGGCTGGCTGGCTGGCTGGCTGGCTCCCTGGCTGGCTGGCTGGCTGGCTCCCTGGCTGGCTGGCTGGCTGGCTCCCTGGCTGGCTGGCTGGCTGGCTCCCTGGCTGGCTGGCTGGCTGGCTGGCTCCCTGGCTGGCTGGCTGGCTGGCTGGCTCCCTGGCTGGCTGGCTCCCTGTCTGGCTGGCTGGCTGGCTCCCTGGCTGGCTGGCTGGCTGGCTCCCTGGCTGGCTCCCTGGCTGGCTGGCCGGCTCCCTGGCTGGCTGGCTGGCTGGCTGGCTCCCTGGCTGGCTGGCACCCTGGCTGGCTGGCTCCCTGGCTGGCTGGCTCCCTGGCTCCCTGGCTGGCTGGCTCCCTGGCTCCCTGGCTGGCTGGCTCCCTGGCTCCCTGGCTGGCTGGCTCCCTGGCTCCCTGGCTGGCTGGCTCCCTGGCTCCCTGGCTGGCTGGCTGGCTGGCTCCCTGACTGGCTGGCTGGCTGGCTGGCTGGCTCCCTGGCTGGCTGGCGCCCTGGCTGGCTGGCTGGCTGGCTGGCTCCCTGGCTGGCTGGCTGGCTGGCTGGCTGGCTGGCTCCCTGGCTGGCTGGCTGGCTGGCTGGCTGGCTGGCTGGCTGGCTGGCTCCCTGGCTGGCTCCCTGGCTGGCTGGCTGGCTCCCTGGCTGGCTGGCTGGCTCCCTGGCTGGCTGGCTCCCTGGCTGGCTGGCTGGCTGGCTCCCTGGCTGGCTGGCTGGCTGGCTGGCTACCTGGATGGCTGGCTCCCTGGCTGGCTGGCTGGCTGGCTGGCTCCCTGGCTGGCTGGCTGGCTCCCTGGCTGGCTGGCTGGCTCCCTGGCTGGCTGGCTGGCTCCCTGGCTGGCTGGCTGGCTGGCTCCCTGGCTGGCTCCCTGGCTGGCTGGCTGGCTCCCTGGCTGGCTGGCTGGCTCCCTGGCTTGCTGGCTGGCTGGCTCCCTGGCTGGCTCCCTGGCTGGCTCCCTGGCTGGCTACCTGGCTGGCTACCTGGCTGGCTGGCTGGCTGGCTGGCTACCTGGCTGGCTGGCTGGCTGGCTGGCTGGCTACCTGGCTGGCTGGCTACCTGGCTGGCTACCTGGCTGGCTGGCTGGCTGGCTGGCTGGCTGGCTGGCTGGCTGGCTGGCTACCTGGCTGGCTGGCTACCTGGCTGGCTGGCTACCTGGCTACCTGGCTGGCTACCTGGCTGGCTACCTGGCTGGCTACCTGGCTGGCTGGCTGGCTGGCTACCTGGCTGGCTGGCTACCTGGCTGGCTGGCTGGCTACCTGGCTGGCTGGCTACCTGGCTGGCTGGCTGGCTGGCTGGCTGGCCAAGCAGCTGGCTGGCCAAGCAGCTGGCTGGCCAAGCAGCTGGCTGGCCAAGCAGCTGGCTGGCCAAGCAGCTGACTGGCCAAGCAGCTGACTGGCCAAGCAGCTGACTGGCCAAGCAGCTGACTGGCCAAGCAGCTGACTGGCCAAGCAGCTGACTGGCCAAGCAGCTGACTGGCCAAGCAGCTGACTGGCCAAGCAGCTGACTTAGCACATCCACAACAAATGCCAGCTTGAACCACCCACACACCACAATAACCTGCAAAACCATAACAACCTGCACAACCACAACAACCTGCACAACCAGAACCTGCACAACCACAACAACCTGCACAACCAGAACAACCTGCACAACCACAAAAACCCGTCCAAAAACATGCAGATGCTCGTTTTATGTGTGAGTATAAAACAGCACTGTACATAACACCATGTTTCAAAGAGTTCCACAAGCTGCAGCAGTTCTAGGAACATGTCCAGTGGCTCTATATGTATTTTTTTTTAACAAGTCGGCCGTCTCCCACCGAGTGAGTGGCAGTCGCCAATGCTGCCATAAGCAGGACTCACAAAATCGTAATGACATGATTGCAAACAAACCATACCACGGGCGGGGATAGAACCCCCGTGACGGTCTGGAGTTTTGAGACTCTGATCGCGGGTTCTATCCCCGCCCGTGGTATGGTTTGCCATAAGCAGCTTATTTTCTGTCAACTTCACACCTCTATATCTCGGTAAGTACTGATCACAAAAAAAAAAAAAATTCTTTTAAAACACTTAGAAAAATATTCTTAAGATTTTCATAAGAATTTTTTTTTTTTTTTAATATTTTGATACTGAGAGCAAGTTTGTGATGACTGGTTTCAACAGTGAAAGGGTTAATGTGTACCTGCACGCCAGCACGGTGTGTAAGTATATTTAGGTACACGTACAAATATGTATAATTATCAGAGTACATATAAAATATAAAGGAGGGGTTTGAGATATTGGCAGTTTGGAGGGATATATTGTGTATTTTTATATGTATATACTTCTAAACTGTTGTATTCTGGGCACCTCTGCAAAAACAGTGATTATGTGTGAGTGAGGTGAAAGTGTTGAATGATGATGAAAGTATTTTCTTTTTGGGGATTTTCTTTCTTTTTGGGTCACCCTGCCTCGGTGGGAGACGGCCGGTTTGTTGAAAAAAAAATATATATAAAATATGCAATAACTTTAAAACACTTGAAATTTTGGAAAGTTTCCAGACATAATAGAGAGATGTGCTCATGGAGAATGTAAACAAATGAGGAGGGGCACGCCATATCAGATAGATGGAGAGCTGTATAGCGAGTTTTGGTCATAATTTTAAATCACCATATTAGCAGAATGCCATAAGGCGAAACACTGTAAAGCGGAACCCTACTGTATAACACTTGCCCTCCATTTTGAATTCATCACACACACACACACACACACACACACACACACACACACACACACACACACACACAAAAAAAAAAAAAAAAAAAAAAATCGCTGTTTTTCCCTATTTCTCAGTTAATAAACCATAACTAAAAAAAATGCTTGGTTACAGTTTAAGATGTACTAATAATTGAAGATGACATAGCAAAAACTCATAAAACATACTGGGAGTGAGGGCAGCACTTACCCTTTACCAGGAAAATCAAGTAAAATCGAACATTTATGGTATTGTGAGGCCTACTTAAGGCCATGTCCAACCTTAAACCAACCAAAAAATTTTTCCTATTACTAGTATGTCTTCCACACATACCATTCTTAAATATGCCCCAGATTTATGATTTAGCTGTTCCTATCATGCACCATGTGAAGCAGGATTGCTTATTGTACAAATCAACTGCTGAATCACATTGTCTAAGCCAAAATTTTCCACCCACAGTAAATCTGACTGCACTAGGAATCATGTGTAATGGTATGTCATCGATTCTGATCACTGACATATTAGGCATAAATGCAAAGACAAGTGAATAGTGAAAGTAAGAAGTAGCTTGTAAGACATTAACTGGCACTCTTACATGTTCATTTGAATACATGACTACAACTAATGTAAAATAACTAAGCTGTAGCTGGAATAACTCACAGCTAATGGACCAGGACAGGCTCATATGAGGTGCTATCACAAAGTTCTACTTCTCAAATTTTCATGCACTTCCTGGGTGAAATATGAGGGTGGCAAAGATCACACTGCACAGTACACTCCTTTGTGAAATACTGTGGCAAGTTTCAATGCAGTGGGTCATTCTGATGAGGCTGGACAGGCATTTTTTGTTTTGTTGTCAGTGTGTTGTTATGATTTTGTGCAATAGAATGGAATATTCAAGCTCAGCAAAACTGACAGTGAAACTCAAAATGCTCCAGCAAACATTTGGCAATGAAGCAATGGGTCAGACAGTGTTTTCAGTGGTTTTCTTGATTCAGAAAAGGATGAACATCAGTTGATGATGAATGCTCTGGTCATCCATCAACATTAAAAACAGATGCCAACATTGAAAAAGTGAGGAAATATCCAGTGTATCCAGAACACTGCAAGTGTTGTGAGAAACTTTTGTGTCATGTCAAAGCATTTTGACTGAAAGTCCAAACATGAAGTAAGAGGCTGTGAAATTTGTGCTCAGCTTGCTGACTCAAGATCAGAGAGGTCATCGCTTTTTGGCCCAAAAAACATATGGCGGTTGTCCCCCACCCTTGCTACTCCCCAGATCTAGCACCCTGAGACTTCCTCCTCTTCCCAAAAATAAAAATGATATTTAAGGTTCAGCGTTTTAATGAAATGGAGATTAAAGTAGAATTGCAGCCACATCAGACACCAATAGGAAAAGAGAGTTCCAGTAATGGTTGGAGAATTGACAGAAGAGCTGGGATCGGTGTATAGCCTACCAAGGAGAGTAGTTCAAGGGGCCTACTTCAATTAGATGATTAGGTAAGCCTACATTTTTTTGTGGCAGACCAGACCTTTTGGATAGCACCTAATACATATTAGGTTTCTCATCTAAATTGTGCTTCAGCTATGAAAAGGTACAATATTTTCTAAATGTAATTCTGATTAGTACACAAGGATAATACATATTACATCCTCTTAGTCACAAGAAAAGAAAAAAAACTGTCCAGCAACAAAGGCAAGTAAGATGAAGATGACAATGACCCAGACTTAGACTTACTTCCAACTGTTCAGCAATTTGCTCATCATATGGCAGAGGCTGGGCATCAAGAGGACTTTTCTTGAACCAGCTACAACGACGAATAGGGCATGGTTCATCTTGCTCCCAGTACACTGCTCTGCGAGTGCGCTCCTTTACATTGACATCGTACCTGCCACCTTCTGTTGGCACCAGCTCCGTGCTATCTGCATTAAAGAGAAGGAAATAAATTTCATTTATATAAATGTACAGCATCTCCATGGGAAAGGGGAAAAGAATCTTCCCTCTAAGTCATGTGTGTTGTAAGAGGCGACTAAAATGATGGGAGCTAGGAGCTAGTAACCCCTTCTCCTGTGTAAATTGCTAAATTTAAAAAGAAAAATTTTCATCTTTCTTTTTAGGTCACCCTGCCTTGATGGAATATAAACAGTTCACTAACTCTTTCACTGTCGAGACCCCTGCTCACAAACTTACTCTCAGTGTCTAAGAATTTAAAAAAAAAAAAAAATTCTTATGAAATGACAGAGAATCTTTTCCCAATAGTAAGGACACCAATAGTACAAAATTTGATGGAGAACTTACAGAATTATGCTCTCGCGAGGTTAGTGATCTCAATGATATTTACACATCAGCAATTTCGCCCAATTGGAGCCCTATTTTTGACCAACTCCATTGTTCCAGTCACCCAAACTCATAGCTACTTTGCTAGAACCCCATTTGTTCTATTGACTGAATACAAGAAACTACCCATTTACTGATTTCAACTACCTAATAGTGGTCAGAAATTGGCAATTTGGCCAATTTCAAAATAGGGTCCAGAATAAACAATGCAGGCATTCCTGGCACTAAAATAACATTTTCTCTGTTCATCAGTCATGCCTCCAGGCCCCTCTTATATTACTCTTGCTGTCTATTTTGAATTTTTATTCACACAAAAAATAGAAGATTTACTGTTATGCAACTACTGCATTATTGTAATAATTGTATAAATAATGTCAACCCATTCGTGGTTGTGTATTAGACTGGCCAGTTGGGCATGTATTGGATGGTGACATCATTTGTTTACTCTTGGCAATCAGCAAAAATCAAACATTTCCGCTACTTTGAGCTCAATTTTAAGGTTCTTTTCATTTTGAAACCAATCAAAATCATCTCTATGTCTGTAATATATCTTCCATTCTATCAAATGAGACCAAGAAAGCGAGAATACAACCATAAATACCATATGAAAATACACCTCAAATCCGGCATTTTAAACCAAAAACATGGTCAGAATTTCTTTTTTCTCATTATACACTGTGTGCTGCAGGATTTTTTTTATACTGCACACACTGACCACACAGACCCATTCTTTCACACGTAGGTCTACCAGCTTTGTCCTGCAAGATTTGAAGCTGCTATAATTTTGGTGTAATACTACGGCACCAACACTGGCTTGCAGGTCGTAGTACTACGCCACTGACAGTGAAAGGGTTACAAAAAAAAAAAAAAAAGAGGAAACAAATAATGAGACAAACAAGTATTGTACAGGGTATCCCTGGCTAATCAATGCTCAAACTACAATGAAAATCTTCATAGACTTGTGACAGTGTTTGACAACTGAACCACCCAATTCTCAAACTGCCTTGCCCTGCCCTGCCTGGCCAGGTTTTATCACAGCTGATCTACACTTATAAACACAAGTTCTACATTATTACACTGTGTATTAACATCTTCCAAAGTTAAAATACCAAAAACATCTCTTGAGCAAGTTCAAGTATAAGAACACAACTGGTTCATAAGTTCTATATGCTAAGTTGGTGACCATTGAACTTCCTTAATTCGTGACTTCCGTCTTCCATTGGCAGCTCAACTGACCTTGTTCCACCAGCCACTCTAGATGCAAAGAATTGGACTTTCCTTCCCTTTCCTTGGATCAAACCTAATTACCTACCATTCTCCAGGTGCTGTATAACCCCAACAGACTGAGCATTTTCCTTGAAATAAACAGTAAATCACTCACTCGTGCTTTTAACGTGTTCCAGTGCTCAGAACTTGAAAACAGTTCCCAGCACCTATATTATAATGAATGATGTGTTAGAGAGATGTTCACCTGTATTATAATGAAAGATATGTTAAAGACATGTTCATCTCTGTTAACCAAGCTGAACATGTAGTCAAGCCATCTATCAGTTGTTATAAACCAAGACTCTCCCAGTTACCACTCAAAGGATTTGGTAAACCAAAAAGTTCAAAATGCCCCTACTGATAATGACTAATATCCACAGTCTGCACAAGAAAGTTATGGCAGGATTGCATAATATGTAACACAAATCTTGACACTGCTCAGGTATTAAGATGCACAATCCACCTGCACAACACCAGGGATATCATGAGAGGGATTTCTTCCTGGTGTGATGGACATCATAGAGGGATATCTTTCTGGTGAGATATATAACACAGAGGTATTTCTTTCTGGTGTGATGAATATTATAGAGGTATTTTTTTCTGGTGTGATGGATATCTAGAGGTATTTCTTCTGGTGTGATGACTGTGTTCTCCAGCAATTTTCTAGGGAATGTCTGATCTCAGCATGTGGATCACATGTGGATTGTACAATAGTGAGGCTCAGGTAAGGGTGTGTAGAAGAGAGGGAGATTACTTCCCAGTAAAAGTAGGTCTTAGACAGGGATCTGTGATGTCACCTTGGTTGTTTAACATATTTATAGACAGGGTTGTAAAAGTAGTAAATGCTAGGGTATTGGGGACAGGGGTGGGATAAATTATGGGAAATTAAATACAGAATAGATGACACAGTTACTTCTTCTTGATGATACTGTACTTTTGAGAGATGCTAAAGAGAAGTTGAAAAGGTAGTGGATGAGGTTTGGAGTGTGTGTAAATGAAGAAAGTTGAAAGTGAATATAGATAAGAGTAAGGTGATGAGGGTACCAAATGAGTTAGGTAAACAAAAATTGGATATCACAATGGAGGGAGGGAGTATGGACGAAGTGCATGTGTTCAGATATTTGGGAGTAGACATGTCAACAGATTGGTTTATGAAGAACAAGGTTAACCACACAATTGATGAAGGGAAAAAGAGGTGAGCGGTGTATTAAGGTGTCTGTGGAGATAAAAAAAAACATTATCAATGGAGGCAAAGAAGGGAATGTATGAGAAAATAGTGGTACCAACACTCTTATATGGATGTGAAGAATGGGTTGTGAATGCTGCAGCGAGGAAGAGGCTAGAGGCAGTGGAGATGTCGTGTCTAAGGGCAATGTGTGGTGTAAATATTATGCAGAGAATTCGTAGTGTGGAAATTAGGAGATGTGAATTTACTAAAAGTATTATTCAGAGGGCTGAAGAGGGGTTGTTGAAGTGGTTTGGTCATTTAAAGAGGGAACAAAATAGGATGACTTGGAGGGTGTATAAATCTGTTGTTGAGGGGAGAAGGGATAGGGGTCATCCTAGGGAAGGATGGAGGGAGATAAAAGAGGTTTTGTGTGCAAGGGGGCCTGAACCTGCAGCAGGCATGTGTGAGCATGTTGTATAGGAGTGAATGGAGACATAAGGTTTTTAGAACCTGACGAGCTGTTGGAGTGTGAGCAGTGTAATATTTTGTGAAGGAATTCAGGGAAACCAGTTAGCCGGACTTGAGTCCTGGAGGTAGGAAGTACAATGCCTGCACTTTAAAGGAGGGGTTTGGGATATTGGCCATTTGCAGTGACATCTAAACTGTCGTATCTGAGCGCCTCTGCAAAGACAGTGATTATGTATGAATGATGGTGAAAGTGTTTCTTTTTTGAGTCACCTGCCTCAATGGGACAGGGCGATGTGTTGAAAACAAAAACTTCAGTAGCTTTAGGGATTTGAATAAGAGCATAGCATGCTAAAACACCAGTAACACACCTGGTGTATATGCTGAAACACCAGTAACACACCTGGTGTATATGCTGAAACACCAGTAACACACCTGGTGTATATGCTGAAACACCAGTAACACACCTGGTGTATATGCTAAAACACCAGTAACACGCCTGATGAGTATGTTGAAACACCACTAATGCGCATGGTGTGTACGTTGAAACACCACTAATGCACCTGGTGTGTATGTTGAAACACCAGTAACACATCTGTTGTGTATGTTGAAACACCAGTAACACACCTGGTGTATATGCTGAAACACCAGTAACACACCTGGTGTGTATGTTGAAACACCACTAATGCACCTGGTGTGTATGTTGAAACACCAGTAACACACCTGGTGTGTATGTTGAAACACCACTAATGCACCTGGTGTGTATGTTGAAACACCAGTAACACACCTGGTGTGTATGTTGAAACACCAGTAACACACGTGGTGTGTATGTTGAAACGCCAGTAACACACCTGGTGTGTATGTTGAAACACCAGTAACACATCTGGTGTGTATGTTGAAACACCAGTAACATATCATGTATGTTGAAACACCAATAACACACCTGGTGTGTATGTTGAAACACCAATAACACACCTGGTGTTTAAATTTAAACACAATTAACACACCTGGTGTGTATGTTGAAACACCAGTAATATACCTGGTGTGTATTTTGAAACACTGGTAACACACCTGATGTGTATGTTGAAAGTAGTAACAGAGCTCTCTTGTTTGAAACACTTGTAACACACCTGGTGTGTAAGTTAAAGAGGTGTGTTGTTGCCATCACTAACCTTGCAAGAATGCTTCCTCCAAGTTAAATGAATCAGCGAAACTGAACGGCCTCCAGACTTGTGGTCGACCAACACCATAGAACCAATGGTATATGACAGGATGGTACACACTTCCTGATATCACAGAGTTGGTAGCCTGCAAAAAAAAGAGAAGACATACATGTAAACATTAAATGTCTTCACCAGTGATGCATTTCCAATTTTGGTGCACCATGGCCCAGCCTTAAATGAAGATAGAATCGTAAAAAAAATCAAGGAGTTTTGGCAACTTGGAAATTCCTGAGGCTATACAAACTTTTTCAACAACACCTCAGTGAGAAATGGCTAATGTGGTAATAAAACATTATGAATAGTATGTACACAGAGCAGTATAATGATTCTGAGACATTGCACTTTCTTAGTGCTGTGTACTATGTAAAAAATATGTATAATAACAAGGATAATTTTATTTCAGCATGATACATGTATGTACAAAGGAGTATAAATATATATGAAATTAGCTATGTAAATCCTCACTTGAAGAGACCTAGATATAATGAGTCCTGGAAATACAGGACAAAATCTGTTGTGTCAACTGATTCAGAAACAACAAAGTTTACTGCCTACAGAATTGTCTATTACTGCTACAACTGTGACCAAACAATCTCCTCACTATCCACCACCACAGCTCTTACCAACCATCCATTCCTTCTATTAGCTCACTCAAACATGGGTTAATCTCTTACCCAACACATAGAATTGGGAGTTTAAATTATTATTTATTTTTATTTAAATCACATTCACACTGTACCTAAAAAAAATTGCATACATAAACTAATAGTACATATTAATAAATTTATTACAATAAAAACATAAAATTATCATTTCCCTTGCATTTTTAATAATAAAAATATCAGTAAGTGCCAGAGAGTGGTCATAGGCTCAGACTGTGGTGACCCTTAACAACCAGTACCACCACTGAAAGTCCATCTTTATCACAACATACCAATGTGCCAACTAAATTGATGCCCAAATGAATATGATGTAGGTGCTGTATACACATTAAATCTGGGTTTCTTTTATTTATTTTTTTTTTAGTTATTATTCTGCAAAGAAAGGTAAGCAGAGGACGTATAAACTCTAGGAGAGTCGCTCTCATGGACAGGTGCAGTTCCTGTCAACCCAGAATATGAAAGTCATTTATTTTCACAAAATAAAAGTTTAACAATTGAACTGATGAACAGTATAAACAGTATACACATGGTACAGGTCAGCCATCACTAATCCAACAATCAATTATCCAGTTCCATCAGTAATCCAGCATTAATTTAGGCTAGCATAATTTCAAATTTCATAATTATACTGACTCTGAAATTGTGCAGATAGTTGTAAATCCACAGCAGCAAGCCAGTGGAGGAGAAAGCAATGATGAAAATGAAGAAGCTGTAGCAGAAAGTCTCTGCTGATAGGTTAATTAAGTGTATTCTAACCTAACCACTCTGTAATCTGGCAAACTCACTAATCCGGCACACTACAGGTCCCAATGATGCCGGATTAGTGATGGCCGACCTGTACTGTATTCACATTATATTTAGTTGCCTTCTTTATAATACTGATTATTCAAGTGGAAGGAAAAAGAAGATATATAAATCTTGGAGTTCCTCTCAATTTGTATAAAGACATCTCCAGCATCTGCACATTTTAGCATAGATGCAAAGGATATGAAAACACTATGTACTGACTGATATGCAGGAATCAACTAATTTAATCACATTTGTTGGCTTTTCTGAGACCCTGTGGTGATAATAAATAAATGGTATACAGCAATCCCCAAGAAACGAGATTAACCCTTAAACTGTCCAAACGTAGATCTACATCCACGAGGGGGGCTCTGAATGTAGCTCTACGTTTTTTTTTTACATGCTTTCAAATGGGGAAAATCAAGGTCGGAGCGCTGCGCACGTGAACGTAGATCTATGTTTGGACAGTTTAAGGGTTAACCCTTTTGGGGTCAGTCCCATAAAATTACGGTTTTGAAGCCAGAGTCGGTCTCATGAAATAACACAAGTACGTCTTACGACCCAGGGTTTTTGACGAACTAGTACACCTAAATTCTAGCGCCCTCAAATCTAGTGAGAGAAAGCTGGTAGGCCTACATATGAAAGAATGGATCTGTGTGGTCAGTGTGCGCAGTATAAAAAAAATCCTGCAGCACACAGTGCATAATGAGAAAAAAAAAAACTTTAACCATGTTTTTGGATTAAAACAGAGACTTTGCACTGTATTTTCGTATGGTATTTATTGTTGTATTTTAATTTTCCTGGTCTCATTGTATAGAATGGAAGACATATTACAGAAATTGAGATGATTTTGACTGGTTTTACAAAGAAAAGTACCTTGAAATTGAGCTCAAAGTAGCAGAAATGTTCGATTTTTACCGAAATTCAAAAGTAAACAAATCATGCCAAGCGTCTAATACACATCAACTGGTGAGTCTAATATTCTTTCACAAGTGCGCTGATATTATTTATACCATTTCTACACTAATATAGTTGTCTGCATAACAGTAAATCTTATTTTTTTTTGTAAGAATAAAAATTCAAAGTGGAAAGCCAAAGAAATATAAGAGGGGCCTGGGGATGTGACTAACGAACAGAGAACTTGTTATTTTAGTGCCAGGAATGTCTTTCTTGTTTATTCTGGACCCTATTCGGAAATTGGCATCTTTTGAAATTTGTGTGAAATTGGCAAAATTGCTAAATTCTGACCACTTTATTGGATAGTTGAAATCAGTAAATGGGTGGTTTATTGTACTCATTCGATAGAAAAAATGGAGTTCTAGTGAAATAGTTATGAGTTTTCTCGACTAGTACACTGGAATTGGCTGAACCGATCAGACCTGTTCACCTGCCTGCGCCTCCACGCGCAGGCGTTGAGAGTCAGTGTGGCTTTGTTTCTCCGAGTGAATATAGACTTTTTCTGAATCCATCTATGATATTTTCTTCAAAATTATATAAGGAACAAGTTATATAGTATATAAAAAAACATGCAATGTTTATATGTGATATATGTTAAATAATAATCACTCCTGGGCACATTAAATGTCTAATTTTAGGTTAATATAGACATTTTCATTAATTCATCTATGATATTTTCTTCAAAATTATATAAGAAACATGTTACATAGCAGATAGCATATAACACGCAATGTTCATATGTTATAGAGTGGTGAGTACCAGCGAATCAAAGAGCTTGGAGAGAGGTGGGTGGAAGGTAAACATTACGTTTTCTCTGATGCAGTAACTGCCCTTCATATGCATTTGTTTACAATTCTCAGCATGAACTATTCATTACCTCTCCCTTTGTTTATGATGGCATCTAAAGGTAGTTGTTACAAACAATTAAACTCAGTGAAAATGGTATGTCAATGAAATAATACGGCTGTGTAGTGTAATATGGCTGTGCAGTGTAGCCCAGGGGAGGGCTACATACGTGTACCTACATCAACAGGCTACCTACACTGAATTCCTACAAATAAATACTACAGGTCCGCCATCAAAAATCCGGCAATCAGTTATTCGGTTCCTTCAGTTATTCGGCACTAATTCTGGCTAGCATAATTTCAAATTTCCAGGATCGCCACACCAACCTGCTGGTACTGCTTGGTGGCGCTACTTGCTGCATAAGTCATTCCAATTTCTTTTTCTCCATTTATTGTTTTAACCTGCTTACTTTTAGCCCTAGCTATGGTTCCAATGAATAAAAGAAATGCTTCTCATTATGTAAAGCACCTACACAGTACATTATCCATTAAAGATAAGGTGGCTATGAAGCCACTGTCGGTTGCCATGAGCTCAGTCTTACGAAGCAGGAGAATATGCTTTATTATTACGCTAATATCAACACTACAGCTTATTTGCCTATCACAATTGATCTTATATAACATAATAAACAATATAAATAACATAAAACATGTTAAATACTCCAGAATAAATAATATTTGGCATAACACCGAGCAGTTCAACAAAGGTATGAAGAGGATATGGTATACAAATACCATTCTCCTATCCCTGTCTTGGGGCTTATATTAGAGAAAACGGAGTATAGCACAGGGCTAACTGTGATATACACTCGTACTGCACCATAAACCTGAAACAATAAAGTTATTTTCTCTCTATAGATTATCACACATAGCAGCATGTGTGTAGAGAACCTAGGATAACCCAAAAAAGTCAACGTGGCTTATTTTTAGTACCTGGCTTGGGATAGCCATATATGATTTTTGGTAAATATTCGATTCCCAGCCAGAGTAGAAACATTAGGCGTGTTTCTTTACACCTGTTGTCTATGTTTACCCATCAGTAAATGGGTACCTGGGTGTTAGTCAACTAGGGCATAAACAAGGGAGATATTAATAAAGTACTGAAGGTGTCGAACCAGGTAAGAACCAGGAATAATGGATTTAAGTTGGATAAATTTAGATTTAGAAAGGACATAGGTAAGTACTGGTTTTCTAACAGAGTTGTAGATGCGTGGAACAGTCTTCCCAGTGGGGTGATAGAGGCTAGGACCTTGGGTAGCTTTAAGAAGAGACTGGACAAATATATGAGTGGGAAGGGCTGGGTTTGATTGGTGTCATTGGGTTTACCTGGAGTTTACCTGGAGAGAGTTCCGGGGGTCAACGCCCCCGCGGCCCGGTCTGAGACCAGGCCTCCTGGTGGATCAGAGCCTGATCAACCAGGCTGTTGCTGCTGGCTGCACGCAAACCAACATACGAGCTACAGCCCGGCTGATCCGGAACTGACTTTAGGTGCTTGTCCAGTGCCAGCTTGAAGACTGCCAGGGGTCTGTTGGTAATCCCCCTTATGTGTGCTGGGAGGCAGTTGAACAGTCTCGGGCCCCTGACACTTATTGTATGGTCTCTTAACGTGCTAGTGACACCCCTGCTTTTCATTGGGGGGATGGTGCATCGTCTGCCAAGTCTTTTGCTTTCGTAATGAGTGATTTTCGTGTGCAAGTTCGGTACTAGTCCCTCTAGGATTTTCCAGGTGTATATAATCATGTATCTCTCCCTCCTGCGTTCCAGGGAATACAGGTTTAGGAACCTCAAGCGCTCCCAATAATTGAGGTGTTTTATCTCCGTTATGCGCGCCGTGAAAGTTCTCTGTACATTTTCTAGGTCGGCAATTTCACCTGCCTTGAAAGGTGCTGTTAGTGTGCAGCAATATTCCAGCCTAGATAGAACAAGTGACCTGAAGAGTGTCATCATGGGCTTGGCCTCCCTAGTTTTGAAGGTTCTCATTATCCATCCTGTCATTTTTCTAGCAGATGCGATTGATACAATGTTATGGTCCTTGAAGGTGAGATCCTCCGACATGATCACTCCCAGGTCTTTGACGTTGGTGTTTCGCTCTATTTTGTGGCCAGAATTTGTTTTGTACTCTGATGACGATTTAATTTCCTCATGTTTACCATATCTGAGTAATTGAAATTTCTCATCGTTGAACTTCATATTGTTTTCTGCAGCCCACTGAAAGATTTGGTTGATGTCTGCCTGGAGCTTTGCAGTGTCTGCAATGGAAGACACTGTCATGCAGATTCGGGTGTCATCTGCAAAGGAAGACACGGTGCTGTGGCTGACATCCTTGTCTATGTCGGATATAAGGATGAGGAACAAGATGGGAGCGAGTACTGTGCCTTGTGGAACAGAGCTTTTCACCGTAGCTGCCTCGGACTTTACTCTGTTGACGACTACTCTCTGTGTTCTGTTAGTGAGGAAATTATAGATCCATCGACCGACTTTTCCTGTTATTCCTTTAGCACGCATTTTGTGCGCTATTACACCATGGTCACACTTGTCGAAGGCTTTTGCAAAGTCTGTATATATTACATCTGCATTCTTTTTGTCTTCTAGTGCATTTAGGACCTTGTCGTAGTGGTCCAATAGTTGAGACAGACAGGAGCGACCTGTTCTAAACCCATGTTGCCCTGGGTTGTGTAACTGATGGGTTTCTAGATGCGTGGTGATCTTGCTTCTTAGGACCCTTTCAAAGATTTTTATGATATGGGATGTTAGTGCTATTGGTCTGTAGTTCTTTGCTGTTGCTTTACTGCCCCCTTTGTGGAGTGGGGCTATGTCTGTTGTTTTTAGTAACTGTGGGACGACCCCCGTGTCCATGCTCCCTCTCCATAGGATGGAAAAGGCTCGTGATAGGGGCTTCTTGCAGTTCTTGATGAACACAGAGTTCCATGAGTCTGGCCCTGGGGCAGAGTGCATGGGCATGTCATTTATCGCCTGTTCGAAGTCATTTGGCGTCAGGATAACATCGGATAGGCTTGTGTTAATCAAATTTTGTGGCTCTCTCATAAAAAATTCATTTTGATCTTCGACTCTCAGTCTGGTTAGCGGCTTGCTAAAAACTGAGTCATATTGGGACTTGAGTAGCTCACTCATTTCCTTGCTGTCATCTGTGTAGGACCCATCTTGTTTAAGTAGGGGCCCAATACTGGACGTTGTTCTCGATTTTGATTTGGCATAGGAGAAGAAATACTTTGGGTTTCTTTCGATTTCATTTATGGCTTTTAGTTCTTCCCGCGATTCCTGACTCCTAAAGGATTCTTTTAGCTTAAGTTCGATGCTTGCTATTTCTCTGACCAGTGTCTCCCTGCGCATTTCAGATATATTGACCTCTTTTCTTTTATCTTTTAGCCGCTCTGTTATTCTTTTCCGTCGCCTGTAAAGGGAGCGCCTGTCTCTTTCTATTTTACATCTACTCCTCCTTTTTCTTAGAGGAATAAGCCTTGTGCATACATCGAGTGCCACCGAGTTAATCTGTTCTAGGCATAAGTTTGGGTCTGTGTTGCTTAGTATATCTTCCCAGCTTATATCGGTTAGGACTTGGTTTACTTGGTCCCACTTTATGTTTTTGTTATTGAAGTTGAATTTGGTGAATGCTCCCTCGTGACTAGTCTCATTTTGTCGGTCTGGGGCTCCACGCATACATGTCTGAACCTCAATTATGTTGTGATCTGAGTATATTGTTTTTGATATGGTGACATTTCTTATCAGATCATCATTGTTAGTGAATATGAGGTCTAGTGTATTCTCCAGTCTAGTAGGCTCTATTATTTGCTGGTTTAAATTGAATTTTGTGCAGAGATTTAAAAGCTCGTGTGAGTGTGAGTTTTCATCAGAGCTGCCTCCTGGTGTTATTTCTGCAACAATATTATTTGCTATATTCCTCCATTTTAGGTGCCTTAAGTTGAAATCCCCCAGGAGCAAGATGTTGGGTGCAGGAGCTGGAAGATTTTCCAGACAGTGGTCAATTTTTAACAGCTGTTCCTGGAATTGCTGGGAAGTTGCATCCGGAGGCTTGTAGACTACCACAATGACTAGGTTTTGGTTCTCGACCTTTACTGCTAAAACTTCCACTACGTCATTTGAGGCATTAAGCAGTTCTGTGCAAACAAGTGACTCTGCAATGTACAGGCCAACCCCCCCCCTTTTTGCCTGTTCACTCTGTCACATCTGTATAGGTTGTAACCTGGGATCCATATTTCGTTGTCCAAGTGATCCTTTATGTGGGTCTCAGTGAAAGCCGCGAACATTGCCTTTGCCTCTGCAAGCAGTCCACGGATGAAAGGTATTTTGTTGTTTGTTGCTGGCTTTAGACCCTGTATATTTGCAAAGAAGAATGTTATCGGACTGGTGGTATTGTTGGTACTGGGGGGGGATTTTTTTTCCGGCATTAGTATCTGTATCTGTTGGTTTGGAGTGGAGGCCATCGACTGTGGTTCCACTCCAGGAATGACTGGATTTGGTGTACGATTTCTGCCATTTCCTGCCAGTTTTTTTTCCTTCCTGGCACTAAAAAACCTCTCCCTCTTGAGTGGCTGTGGCTACCCAGGTTTTCCCATGGCCTGGATGTTTTGTATCTTTTTGTCCCCTTTAGATGGTATGCCTGGCAATTTAAGTTATAGCACAGTCTTTCCTGTACTGAAGAGGTACACATTTCAGGGTGAAAAAGCTTACAGGAAGGGAGTTTGCATTTTCCTGTTGTCATATGGACATGACATTTTCTAGGGTGGTCATAGTTGCATGTCCCATCTGTTTTTCCAGATTTCCCATGCCAGCAGATACCAAGTGCATAGTATGTGCACAGGCTTGGTTTCCGTTTGCCTTGGGTTTCTGTGACTGTATTCCCTGTTGGTGCATGTTTCCCTGTCTTATTCCTATCCTCCCTAGCACCAACAATGGAGCTCCCACCAGTTGTTTTTGGTAATTTATCCTCACTATTGCTATTGGAGTCCTCTTGTTTGCTATTTCCTGCGGTATTTCTAGTTTGCAATATTGGTTTTATCTTATCTTTGACTACACTTGTTTCCCTACTATGGCTCCTGTCCTCTATGAGGTCATTTATATGTATTCCTTCCTGCGTATAATTCCCGACTACCTGGACAAAATCTCCAGCTTCACCATTACTGTCTCCCAGGACAGTATCTCCAGGGAAGCTTTAGGTAGTAGTTGTTTTGATAAGGACCTGCCTTGCATGGGTCAGTAGGCCTTCTGCAGTGTTCCTCCATTCTTATGTTCTTAGTGTGGGTGTTATCCTGGGACACTGACCTAATTTTCTAGAAATACTCAGCATAACAAGTGCCTTTCTATGCAATATTATGTCACTGATGTCAGTTAGGCCTGTATACCTTGTACATGTATGTGTAGTAAATAATGATATTATTATTATTATTATTATTATTATTATTATTATTATTATTATTATTATTATTATTATACTACAGTGGTCCCTCGTTTTTCGTAGTTAATCCGTTCCTGGAGTTGCTACTATTATCGAAATCTATGATTTTCGAATCAATTTTCCCCATAAGAAATAATGTAAATACATTTAATCAGTTCCTGACACCCAGAAGTATTAAAACAAAAAGAATTTTTACATGAAATATAGATGTAGTACATAAACAATACAATGGGAAATGATGAATGAAACATTAACAGCATAACACTTATCTTTATTGGAGATTCTTCTTAGTGTACGGGAGACTGGAGGAGGAGAGAGATTGGATTGTTTACAGTTTGGAAGGGGAATCCCCTTCCATCAACACCTCAGGTACCAATTGCTTTTCTGGGGTTGCTTCTCTTCTCTGTTTCTTAATGCCACTAGGACCACCTTGAGAGTCACTGGAGTCCTGTCTCGCAAAATAACTGTGGAGAAAGCTCTGTTTCTGGTGTCTCTTTAACACTTCCCTAAAATGGCCCAAGACTTTGTCACTGTACATGTTGCCAACATGGCTTGCAACAACCTTGTCAGGGTGATGTTTCTCCATAAAGCTTTCCATCTTAACCCACATAGCAAAAATCTCTTTAATTTCTGAAGAAGGCACCTTCTTCCATCTCTCTTCCTCCTCCTCTGCAGCAAGATTCTGAGCTGCGATCTGTTGCTCTTCCTGCTGAAGCTCTTGCAGCACCTCAGTGGTGAGCTCTTCGTTGTGGTCTTCCACCAACTCTTCCACATCCTCCAAACTCACATCCAACCCCATGGAACTCCCCAGTGCCACAATTGATTTAACAACAGACATAGGCTCATCAGGGTCAGTCCCAAACCCTTCAAAATCCCTCTTGTCGACACAATCTGGCCACAATTTTCTCCAAGCAGAGTTCAAAGTCCTGGTAGTCACTCCCTCCCAAGCCATACCTATAAGGGTTATGCAATGGAGGATGCTGAAGTGTTCTCTCCAAAATTCCCTTAGGGTCAAGTGAGTGTCTGTGGTCACAGTCAAACACCTGTGAAACATTGACTCAAGAAATCGTAATGACACGATTGCAAATAAACCATACCCCCGGCCGGAATTGAACCCGCGGTCATAGAGTCTCAAAACTCCAGCCCGTCGCGTTAGCCACTAGACCAGCTAGCCACAATAAGATTCATCCAACTAAGTATATTTCTACACCATAGGAAGGTTAGCACAGGCACCTCTGTGACCACAAATGCAAGTTTTTACAGACGAATCTCCAGCTAGCGTGGCCGTGACGAACTCTAGCTCAAGTCCCTTCACTGCCGTCAACATGACTCAAGAAATCGTAATGACACGATTGCAAATAAACCATACCCCCGGCTGGGATTGAACCCGCGGTCATAGAGTCTCAAAACTCCAGCCCGTCACGTTAGCCACTAGACCAGCTAGCCACAATAAGATTCATCCAACTAGGTATATTTCTACACCATAGGAAGGTTAGCACAGGCACCTCTGTGACCGCTAGAGTTCGTCACGGCCACGCTAGCTGGAGATTCGTCTGTAAAAACTTGCATTTGTGGTCACAGAGGTGCCTGTGCTAACCTTCCTATGGTGTAGAAATATACCTAGTTGGATGAATCTTATTGTGGCTAGCTGGTCTAGGGGCTAACGCGACAGGCTGGAGTTTTGAGACTCTATGACCGCGGGTTCAATCCCGGCCGGGGGTATGGTTTCTGTGAAACATTGCTTTTGTGTAGAGTTTTTTAAAGTTTGCAATGACCTGCTGGTCCATGGGCTGGAGGAGAGGAGTGGTATTCGGGAGCAAGAACTTTACTGTGATGAACCCAAACTCCTCAAAAATTAGGTCATCCAAGTTTGGAGGATGAGCAGGTGCATTGTCCATTACTAGCAGGCACTTGAGATCCAATTCCTTTTCCAGGAGATACTCCTTCACACTAGGGCCAAACACTTCATTGAACCACTCGACGAAAATTTCCCTCGTGACCCATGCCTTACTATTAGAGTTCCAAAACACACACAATTTACTCTTCATAACATTGTTTTTCCTGAACACTCTGGGATTTTCAGAATGGTACACTAGTTATGGCTTCACTTTGAAATCCCCACTAGCATTAGCACAGAACATTAGCGTCAGCCTGTCTTTCATAGGCTTGTGTCCTGGCATTGCCTTTTCCTCTTGTGTAATGAAGGTCCTCTTTGGCATTTTCTTCCAAAAGAGGCCTGTTTCGTCACAATTGAACACTTGTTCAGGTTTCAGTCCTTCAGCCTCTATGTACTCCTGGAATTCATGCACATATTTTTCAGCCGCCTTGTGGTCCGAGCTGGCAGCCTCACCATGCTTTACCACACTGTGTATGCCAGTACGGTTCTTAAATCTCTCAAACCAGCCTTTGCTGGCCTTAAATTCACTCACATCACCACTATTTGCAGGCAATTTCTTTACCAAATCTTCATGCAACTGCCTAGCCTTTTCACAAATAATCGAAGTCATAAGAGTATCTCCTGCTAATTGTTTCTCATTTATCCACACCAATAATAACTTCTCAACCTCTTCCAGTACTAGTTATCTCATTTTTGTCAGCATAGTTACTCCCTTTGCAACAACAGCGTCCTTGATTTCCTTTTTCTTGGCCACTATGGAACATAAGGTTGTGTAGGGTTTCTTATACATCCTGGACAGTTCGGCCACACTTGTACCACTTTCATATTGTTCAATAATGGTTTTCTTAAATTCAATCGTATTTCTCACCTTTTTACCACAGGCTTGGCACTAGGAGCTTTCTTTGGAGCCATGGTAGCTTATTTAGTACTTGCAAGCACTAAAATAAATGGAATATTATGAAATATTTCGCTGGAGCACGTGAGGGGACCTTCGCTCACTGGTAAACAATGCCAGACTGGCTGCCGCCATGGCTCATGCCATGGGTACGCGTCCAGGACGAATTACGACTCGCGAGTCAACTTATGAAAAGCGAGTCCATGTTTATACGAAAATACCCCTATGATTGGCAAAATTTACAATTGCCGGGAACTACGAAAAGCGAGGGACCACTGTATATCGTATTATTATTATTATTATTATTATTATTATTATTATTATTATTATTGTTATTATTAGCAGTAGCAGAAATGTTTGATTCTTTGCTGTGTTCAAGAGTAAACACATGATGTCACCGTCTAATACCTGTCCGAACAGCCATTCCAATATGCAGTCATGAATGGGTTCACATTACTTATACTGTAGTTTAATAGCAAATAATGAACAAACAAAACACTCACCACACCGAGTGGTGGGAGGGCTGGCTGCCAGTTGCCGGGGTCGATGGGAGGGTAGTAGGGACTCGCAGGTGGCGAGAAACTTAAACATGATTTGGTGGCTGGGAATTTGGTGGCTGGGAATTTGGCGGTTGGGAATTCGCGAATGTGTGAAGCCCGCGAAAGCTGAAAACGTGAATGTTGAGGGAGACCTGCAATATATTTTCCCTTATATCAAATGAGACCCAGTAAACGAGAATACAACCATAAATACTATACGAAAATACACCTCAAATTCGGCATTTTAAACAAAAAAAACATGGTCAGTTTTTTTTTTTCATTGTGCACTGCGTGCAGCAGGAATATTTTATACACTGCACACTGAGCACACAGACTTATTCTCTCACATGTTGGCCTATCAGTTTTCTTCTGCTTGATTTGAAGCCACTAGAATTACTGAGTACAGTGGACCCCCGCATAGCGACCTTAATCCGTGCAAGAGGGCTGGCTGTTATGCGAAATGTTCGGTATGTGAATGAATTTTCCCCATAAGAAATAATGGAAATAAAATTAATCCGTGCAAGACACCCAAAAGTATGAAAAAAAATTTTTTTTACCACAAAAAAATTTTAATTTTAGTACACACAAACTGAAAAAGGCATGCACAATTACATGACACTTACTTTTATTGAAGATCTGGTGATGATTGATGGGATGGGAGGAGGGGAGAGAGAGTGTTAGTGTTTAGAAGGGGAATCCCCTTCCATCAGCCATCAAAACTTTGAGGCCCAGTCCCTGGACCAATTATGTACCTCTGTAATCTTTTGACTACCGCCCACAGGATGGGTATGGGGTGAATTTGGCAAGTCCTTTTCTGGGGTTGGGAATTCGCGAATGTGTGAAGCCCGCGAAAGCTGAAAACGTGAATGTTGAGGGAGACCTGCAATATATTTTCCCTTATATCAAATGAGACCCAGTAAACGAGAATACAACCATAAATACTATACGAAAATACACCTCAAATTCGGCATTTTAAACAAAAAAAAACATGGCCAGTTTTTTTTTTCATTGTGCACTGCGTGCAGCAGGAATATTTTATACACTGAACACTGAGCACACAGACTTATTCTCTCACATGTTGGCCTATCAGTTTTCTTCTGCTTGATTTGAAGCCACTAGAATTACTGAGTACAGTGAACCCCTGCATACCGTTGGCATCACATAACGTTAAATCCGCATACCGATACATTTTATCGCTAAGATTTTGCCTCGCATACCGCTAAAAAACCCGCTCAACGCTATTCGTCCGAGACGCGCCTAATGTGCGGCCTGAGCCAGCCTCACATGTTCCACCGGTGGCATTGTTTACCAGCCAGCCTCCGCGGTAACATCCAAGCATACAATCAGAACATTTTGTATTATTACAGTGTTTTTGGTGATTTTATCTGCAAAATAAGTGACCATGGCCCCAAGAAAGCTTCTAGTGCCAACCCTACAGGAATAAGGGTGAGAATTACTATAGAGATGAAGAAAGAGATCATTGCTAAGTATGAAAGTGGAGTGCGTGTCTCCGAGCTGGCCAGGTTGTATAGTAAACCCCAATCAACCATCGCTACTATTGTGTCCAACAAAACGTCAATCAAGGAAGCTGTTCTTGCCAAAGGTTCAACTGTGTTTTCGAAACAGAAATCGCAAGTGATGGAAGATGTTGAGAGACTCTTATTGGTGTGGATAAATGAAAAGCAGATAGCAGGAGATAGGATCTCTCAAGTGATCATAAGTGAAAAGGCTAGGAAGTTGCATGAGGATTTAATTGAAAAAATACCTGCAACTAGTGATGATGTGAGTGAATTTAAGGCCAGCAAAGGTTGGTTTGAGAGATTTAAGAAGCGTAGTGGCATACATAGTGTGATAAGGCATGGTGAGGCTGCCAGTTCGGACCACAAAGCAGCTGAAAAATATCTGCAGGAATTCAAGGAGTACATAGAAAGTGAAGGACTGAAACCTGAACAGGTGTTTAATTGTGATGAAACAGGCCTGTTTTGGAAGAAAATGCCAAGCAGGACCTACATTACTCAGGAGGAAAAGGCACTCCCAGGAAATAAGCCTATGAAAGACAGGCTTACTCTGTTGATGTATTCCAATGCTAGTGGTGATTGCAAAGTGAAGCCTTTATTAGTGTATCACTCAGAAATTCCCAAAGCGTTCAGGCAAAAGAATATCCTCAAGGCTAATTTGTGTGTGTTGTGGAGGGCAAACAGTAAGGCATGGGTCACTAGGGACTTTTTCTATGACTGGTTACACCAAGCATTTGCCCCCAATGTGAAAGATTACCTAACTGAAAAGAAATTAGACCTTAAGTGCCTCCTGGTGTTAGACAATGCCCCTGGTCATCCTACAGGCGTGGCAGAGCGACTTTATGGGGACATGAGCTTCATTAAGGTGAACTTTTTGCCTCCTAATACCACTCCTCCCCTGCAGCCCATGGACCAGCAGGTTATTGCAAACTTCAAAAAACTGTACACAAAAGCTCTGTTTGAAAGGTGCTTTGTAGTGACCTCAGAAACTCAATGGACTCTAAGAGAGTTTTGGAGAGAGCACTTTAATATCCTCAATTGTGTAAACCTTATAGGTAAGGCTTGGGAGGAAGTGACTAAGAGGACCTTGAACTCTGCTTGGAAGAAACTGTGGCCAGAATGTGTAGACCAAAGGGATTTTGAAGGGTTTGAGGCTAACCCTGGGAATCCTATGCCAGTTGAGGAATCCACTGTGGCATTGGGAAAGTCCTTGGGGTTGGAGGTTAGTGGGGATGATGTGGAAGAGTTGGTGGAGGAGGACAATGAAGAACTAACCACTGATAAGCTGCTAGATCAACTTCAACAGCAAGAGGCCAGACCTGAGGAAACTGCTTCGGAGGAGGGGAGAGAGAAATTGAAGAAGTTGCCTACTTCAAAGATTAAGGAAATGTGTGGAATGTGGCTTGAAGTGCAAACCTTTTTTGATGACAATCACCCTAACACAGCTATTGCAAGCCGTGCTGGTGACTATTACACTGACAATGTTGTGAACCACTTTAAGAAAGTCATAAAGGAACGGGAGGTACAGGCCTCTATGGACAGATATGTTGTGCGACAGAAGTCCAGTGGCTCTGAAGCTGGTCCTAGTTGCATTAAAAGAAGAAGGGAAGTAACCCCAGAAAAGGACTTGACACCTCAAGTCTTAATGGAAGGGTATTCCTCTTCTAAGCACTAAGACTCTCTCCTCCTCCCATCCCATCAATCATCACCAGATCTTCAATAAAGGTAAGTGTCATGTAACTGTGCATGTCTTTTTCAGCTTGTGTATTAAAATTAATATTTCATGTGGTAAAAAAAAAATTTTTCATACTTTGGGGTGTCTTGCACGGATTAATTTGATTTGCATTATTTCTTATGGGGAAAATTCATTCGCATAACGATAATTTTGCATAACAATGAGCTCTCAGGAACGGATTAATATCGTTATGCGGGGGTCCACTGTATATATACGTCCGAAACACTGGCTTGTAAGACGTATATATAGAGCTGAAACAGTCAAAGGGTTAATCTCCTTTTGACTGACATTACCCATAACTAGTAACTTTGCTCTACCCATGTGAGCTCTTCTGACCACCTCAGTTAGTGTGTTTACCATTGCTCTGTTGCTCTCTTCGTATTCTTCTCTTGGCCTCTTGCAGTTTTGTGGCGGGTTGTACATCACTTCAATTACCACCTTATGGCCCCAAGACTGAACTGTTCCTACTATGTAGTCCTTTTCGCACATTCCATCCATTTCTTCAAATCCCCACCGGTTTTTAATGAACAGTGCAACTCCCCCCTCCCCCTCTGCTCCCTCAGGATTTGATATCCAGGCAGAAAGATTGCATCTGTTACCATCCTGGTTTCATTACTGTGAGTGTTATGTCTGGGGATATCTTCTTGATTCTTTCATGCCACTCCTCACATTTATTTGTTATTCCATCTGCATTTGTATACTAAACCTCCAACTTTTCTAAAACTGTGGTCCGGGGGGTATGTTGGGGTTGAGGAAGCAGGAGACCTGATGAGGAACTATGGGTGGTTGATGTGAAGGTGGAGTTTGTTAATGAGGTGGGTGGGGGCACTGGGTATGGCTTGTGTATTTTGGGTTAAAATGTTTGGTTGCATTGGGATTGTCCTGGTTGGAGGATTCTGTAGTGGGTTGTGAGGGAGGTTGTATTTGATCTTCCTGAGTCTGAGTTTTCCTGTCCATCTCCATCTTTGCATCTCTTTCCTCCTTTCGTCTTTGTACCTTCTCTTTCAGTTTCTGCCTTTCTTCTCGAAGTCAAGATGCACCCTCTGGTATGCCGACATGTCCCTTAGTCGCACTTTCTCCTGCAGGATCATGTTTCGAGCCGATTCTGCCTTGAAAATCACTTTGGCTGGTTTCCTCCTCTTGCAAACCCTATTCTCAGACAACATGCCAGCTGGGTTATGTCGTCTTCTCCTATTGCTTTAATGCTGCTTTCAATAGTTTTTTTCTCCCCTTGTCTTCTTGCTTTGTAAGTTTCCCCTTCAACTTCCTGGAGCCCATAAACAAAGACTGATCTCTCCCTTTCATTCTCCCACTGCATATCCTTATGTATCCCCTGGTTCGATTTAGTTGCCTCCATTGCAGTTTTCCTTACTTCAATCTCTTCACTATCTGTTGTCCCTGGGCCCAGTGGTCTGTCATTTTTCCTTCTCAGCTTTCCCTGGACATCACTCTGTTCTGCTAGGGCCTCTACATATAGCTTAGCTCTTTCATTTTCTAGTCCCCTCAATTGTTCCTGATGTGATCCTCTTTTTTTCTCAGGCTCCACGATGGTCTGACAGGGCCTCTGCATACAGTTTCACTCCTTTGTTCCCTACAGTCCCCTCATTTATGGCTGAGGTAGCAGTTTCTGAGGCCATGCCCACATTGTTCTTCAGTTCTTTAGGCTGTTTCAGATATTGCAGTTTCTCTTCCAATCTCTGTATCTTAGCCTCCACTGCTGAGACTTGCATCTCCCACTTCCTGCTCTCTGCAGCTGTCCTTTCCATTTTCAAGCTAAGCTCTTCTAGCTTCCTTTCCCACTCATGTTCCCATTTCACGAGCTCTGCTACACAATCTTCCTTCTCAGCCTCATCCTCCGGTCCCCTGGTTTTCCATCCTGCTCTCTAGCAACCCATCTTTTCTTTTTTTTTTGGTTGCCAGAGAATGAAAAACTTATGTATTTCTGTGTGGTTGTTTGTGATGTGTGTTTGTCTGAGTGTATGTGGGAAAGGGGGGCAGAAGGAGGGAGAGGAGGAAGCTGGAGACAGTGGCAAAATGGGAGAGGTGGGGAGGGGGAAAGAGGGAAAACATGGGGAGAGAGGGGAGGAGGAAGAAACAAAGGGGGAGAGAGAATGAGAGATGGGGAAAAGAGAGAGAGGAGGGGGAGGGGAGGAGGAGGAAGGTGAGAGAGAGGATGTAGAGGCATCGCTAGAGTTGGTGTCACCTGGGGCGGAATCTCTGGTGTCACCCGGGGCGGAATCTCTGGTGTCACCCGGGGCGGAATCTCTGGTGTCACCCGGGGCAGCATCTTTGGTGTCAACCCCCCCTGAAATTCAAAGGTGGGGGATGGGGGGGCTAAACTCCATTTATGTCACTTCTGCATGACCAGCGAAAATTTTTTAGCAATGAGAACGTTTAAGGGCCATAAACTGAACAGGAGAATACTTTTCAACTTTATTAACCCTTTCAGGGTCCGTCCCGTAGATCTACGGCTTTATGGTGAGTGTCCAAACCGTAGATCTACGCCATGAGCTCAGCTCACTCTGATAAACTGTGAGTGGTACATTTGGGCCTAGATATGAGAGAATACATCTAT